>NC_084651.1:12025701-12332701 GCF_019802595.1 Syngnathoides biaculeatus
GACATAAGGGGTAGCGTTTGAAAGAACTATTCTACTATGGATCTCTGTGCCATTATTCAGCACCACTCCCCTGGCAGCACCATCTGAGTCAACAACAATGTGATCGACATCCTGCAAATCACATTTGGTTTATTAGCACGGATTACACTTGGAGATGCTAAATTATGCGCTCCTGATATGATATGATGATATGGATACACAATTAAGTTATGGGAAAGAGTCGTGGAGGCTAGACTCAGGTCAGAATAAGTATATGCAAGCAACAGAATGGTTTCATGTTAGAATAGTCCAAGACATGTATGAGGACAGCAGAACAGCGGTGAGGTGTCCCGTTGGTGTGTCAGAAGAATTTAAGGTGGAGGTGGGGCTGCATCAGGGATCCACGTTGAGCCCCTTCCTGTTTGTGGTAGTAATGGATAGGCTGACAGATGAGGTGGAATGGAATTATATGCGCATGAATGTGAGGGGCGGAGGAGGAAGAGTGAAGCTCCAGGGAGAAAAGATAGCGAGGGTGGACGACTTCAAATACTTGGGGTCAACAATACAGAGCAATGGTGAGTGTGGTAAGGAAGTGAAGAAACGGGTCCAAGCAGGGTGGAACAGTTGGCGGAAGGTGTCTGGTGTTGTATGTGACAGAAGAGTCTCCGCGAGGATGAAGGGCAAAGTCTATAGAACAGTGGTGAGGCATGCCATGATGTGTGAATTACAGACGGTGGCTCTGAAGAAACAACAGGAAGCAGAACTGGAGTTAACAGAAATGAAGATGCTGAGGTTCTCGCTCGGATTTGAAATGAGCTCATTAGTGGGATGGCCAAAGTTGGATGTTTTGGAGACAAGGTTAGAGAGCAGACTTCGATGGTTTGGACATGTCCAGAGGCAAGAGAGTGAGTATATTGGTAGAAGGGTGCTGAGGATGGAGCTGCCAGGCAAAAGAACGAGAGAGAGGAAGACCAAAGAAAAGGTCGATGGAGGTTGTGAGGGAGGACATGAAGAAAATGGGTGTTAGAGAATAAGATGCACGAGATAGGGTGAGATGGAAAAAGATGACACGCTGTGGCGACCCCTATCAGGACAAGCCGAAAGGAAAAGAAGAAGAATATCAGATTCCTTTCTATAATTAAGCGTTACCTTCTCTGTGAAAATGTCAGCACCGTAAGATCGGGCAGAATTGGCTAAAGCCTTAGACACGCCTCCCATCCCGCCTTCGACGTAACCCCAGGCACCTTTCTCCTTCTCCAACTCTCCCATCACGTGATGCAACAGCACATACCTACAACATGCAAAATTATGCTCAGAGTGGCTTACGATAAATGTACGATAAACAATTGCCAAATGAAACTAAAAAAGTTATCTCACCCACTACCGGGATTGTTGGGACTGGTCATGGCTCCAATCACACCGTCCGTAGCCAGAGTTGCTTTCAGTGGTTCCGACTCAAACCAGCGATTAAGGATCTACCACGAGAAAACACAGGCATCGTTATGACACCGGCTGAAGACAGCAGTAAATATTCTGCTAAATAAATCATGACAAACCTTCATGATTGGTGCTGTTAGGATCTCGTAAAACTCTGGAATGTTTCGGCCTAATTTCAAGCCTACAATAACAAAAAGGGGTTAAAAAAATAAAACGACAACAAAAAAAGCCTTAGGTGACTCATTTATCTGACATCTATGTTTAAAAGGATTTCCGAAGCATGTTACACACCGCATTTGACAACAGGCTTCAGCGATTTAGCAGCAGCCAGCCTTCTCCTTAGTGAGCCAGTTGTGACACCTGGAATGTCCACGGGAGGGGCATCCAGGAGTGGGTGAATAGCGTCGGCTAGCTTCTCAAGGTGCAAATTAAACTCTGAAAAAGCCTGGTTGCAAAGAGAATTCACGATGACTCATTTGCAGGGGAATAAATATGGTAAATAAAACCATGTGTGCATGCGTCATGAAGCTTGAAATCACCTTTGCATCTTTCTGCGAAAATTTGGCAATCTCCTTCTGGTTCTCGGCGAGATCCGAGCCCAGGGTGAGTGACCTTGGCGGGCCACCACTTACCCCCTCCTCCAACATGGGGGTGAAAGCATGAGGGTCCCTCGTATACACCTTCAGCCCATGTTTCTGAAAACAAACGATACAACGGGCAGTTCAAAAACACATCACTTGAATCCTTGAGCATAAATTGTTTACCTTCAGCTCCAAGTCTGCGTAAATGTGCGGCCGTAATAAGCTCAGCAAATAGGAACACCTTGAGAAGTGGAAACCTACACACACAAAAGTGGTATTTAAAACTTTGGCCTCAGGTAAGCTCATTGGACACTTGGAATTTCGTCAATAAGGAAAATAACCTAATAATGAGAGTTTTGATTTGCACAGTCAAAGAACGGTTTACTACCTCCAGCAGCAGGATCATGCCAAAACTACGTAACCAATTTCTAGCCAACCTATGGAGAGACGGCACGTGTGTGGAGCTTATAAATTGTTGCTGTAAATATGAAATAAAAATAACCCTAGAGAGTGAGGAAAAACACTTTGAAATGCCATCAATTTTACTACGCATTAGAAGCGTAAATGAGTCTTTAATTTGGCAGTGTCAAACTCAAGGGCCGGGGCCCAGATCCGGCCCATGTGATTTTATGTGGACCGTGAAGGCAAATCATGTGTGTCAACTTCCATGATTCTTGTCAAAATTTGTAACAAAATTTCAAATTTTCATATCATAAATGATGACCTTAAGATATTGCAATCATTTTTGGGTTATCAAGCATCAACAATAGTTGAAAAGCCCATTACCCTTCATTTCTGATTCCAAAACTAGTTCATAAATTTCATGTGTAAATATGATGATCCGATTAAAGATTTTTATGGTTTCACAGTCATAACTGCCCTGTGAGGAAAATCGGAACTACAATGTGGCCCGCGACACAAATGAGTTTGACACCCTGCATGCACCACACATTCACATGGTCATACAGCAAGGGAAAAGTTGAATGGAGTTTTGCGACATTGTGACCAAAACAAAAGGTTTTTTTAATTCATGTCTTGCTCTCAAATAATGCTGGGTACTCTCTGCAGTTGAGTACAAAAAAACCAACTTCTCTGAGGAACTTGTCGAAGTTGGTGTCTCCTTTCATAAAGACATTGCGTTATTATTTTGATTGTTACCGTGGTATTATATTAAATTATGTAGTGTATTGAATCCTGCGCCACTGTGGATCAGCTGGTAAAGCGTTGGCCTCACAGTTCTGAGGACCTTGGTTTGATCCCAGCCCCGTCTGTGTGGAGTTTACATGTTACCCTGTGCCTGCGTGGCTTTTCTCCGGGCACTCCGGTTTCCCCCCACATCCCAGAAACATGCAACATTAATTGGATACTCTCAATTGCCCCTTTGTGTGATTTTGAGTGCGGCTGTTTGTCTCCATGTGCCCTGCGATTGGCTCTCAACCAGTTCAGGGTGTAACCCGCCTCTTGCCCGTTGACAGCTGGGATAGGATCCCGCATCCCCCCGACTCTTGTGAGGATAAGCGGCAAAGAAGATTGGATGGATGGATGGATGGATGGATGGATGGATGGATGGATGGATGGATGGATGGATGGATGGATGGATGGATGGATGGATGGATGGATGGATTGAATCCCAAATCCGGGAGCTGACTCCCACCATGGTAACTGCCATCTCCCCTTGAGGATAATGTTATGCAAAGTTAATCTTTCAGCTAAAGTAAGCGAAAATGTCAACTACAGTAGTTCAGATCATTGAGTGAAACAGTTGCGGTTTAATCCCCGCTTGTCTTCAATCAGTTGGTGAGAGATTTTTGAACAAACAATTGCATCTTCTTGCCTTTCTGTTACAAACCTAGCTTGTCCTCGAATCTCAACCTCCAACACGGTGAACAAACAAATACCAATCACTTGATGGAAAACTGCCTACTGTTGACAAATGATTGCAGATTGGTAAACCAGGGCTGCATTTATGTGGCATGTGATGTTTTTGTGTCAATTCTACAGAATCCAAGGACGCCCTGTGTGTCCCCTTTAAGGATCGGTCCAGGGGATGGAGGCACTTTACCAGAGAAGATCTCCTCTGTCACTGCTGCACCTCCCAGCACATGTCTGCGCTCCAACACTGCTGTCTGTAATCCTCCCTTCTGAAGGTAGGCAGCCTTGTACATACGCACACACACAAAACAGTACCTTTGACCTGAAATCACTAAGGCCATAATACTGTATGGGTTGTACAGGAAAAATGTCTTCACTCACTGCCACCAGTCCGTTGTGTCCTGCAGTGACATAAAAAATATATATATAACAGAATTTGCGCAATAAAATTTGCAGAAAGTCAGTGATCATTGTATAAAATGAAGCTGCATAAGCCTTTCCCCAGTACACTTTACTTCCGTCCAAACCTGAAGTAGTTCACGCTCGCAAAGGTCAAACTGCAGGTCCATTTGCACAAAGTTAAATGTTAACCAAAGAGCAAAATTTCCACGAGACAAATATTAAAAATTACAACACCCCCCCCCCCCCCCCGTCGTGCATTTTAAGTTGAAGTAGAGTCTGACAAAAGGTTACATTAAATGTTGCAGAAATCGAACGAAACTTGTTTTTGTCACTCAAATTCGTAGGACCTCACCTCCACCGATGACTAGTGCATCATAGTGTGATTTGAAACCATTGTGCATGTATTCTCTGCATGTCGACACAGTGCCCAAGACGGTCGGAAGCCTCTGTGTACGATAAATCCACATTGCAGGAGCAGCCATTGCGAGAAATTATGATAAAATCTCCCGCCCCCAAGTTCCACACTGAAAAAAAAATGGGCTGGACACACTGACATGTTCAAATAGTCGCCATTCAGCTGAATATACAAGCGATACATCATTCATTTTAATTTTCAGCACAAGACTAAGCCATGCATAAAACTATTGTAAAAAAATTGTTTTTAAGTATCGATTAAAAAAAAAAAAAATTGCGTTGGTTGGCGTTATCCACTTTGACCACTTGAGGGCGCCGTTATCCCACACAGGGCGTTACCTCAGGCCACGTCCGCAAAACTCAAATTATGAAACTAAACTACCAGTACCTGAAATAGTTGCCAAAATATGCAAGAGTGGGAATTGTGAAACAGTAAGACCGCCTCAGAGAATTTAAAAGCTCTGGTGCCAACCCCCACATCCTCTATATACATACAGTACAACCTGAACTGCTTGCTTATACAGTAAATAGGGGAAAATAAAAATAAAATGAACTTATCACGATTCAATTAAATTGCTCAATTAAACAGCATTTAATGATTGAATGCAAATGTATAGAACTTAAAAGTTACATACAAGTGAGCTCTTCTTGGGCATTAAATCCTTCAAATACAAAAAGAGAGGGACACATAACTGATCTTATATGTTGTACTGAACTTTCTCATGTTAGTGAATGAAAAGGTATGTCCGCTAGACTTGTGACTTGTAACTACAGTAGACTGCATGGTGTGCTTGACTTGGCTAATTTGAGGATGTCAGGTTGTGAGAGCGTTGAGATGAGCTCTTTAGATGTTACTGCTGCAGAAGATATTGGCCTGCTTGAAAAGCCATACTTCATCATCATCTGTATCAGTCCACAGGGGAAAAAGTCACGAGGGTATGATGAAGGAATAGTTTTACTCGGGACAAAAACAAAAGCATAACCATGTGGTGAAATCCTTTCCTCATAATGGTGATTTCTGGATTGTATTTTGCTTACACGGTGAAAAATAAATCTTCTTGCTTGCATTCATGATGCATTATGTCGGCCGGTGAGTAAAATGAGGTGATGGGGGTGGTCTAAGATTTCCCTCCTGAGCCTCCACCCTTCTCCCACTTGGTGAATTAGAGCAAGCAAGAGAAATGATCCGGACAGGCTGAACGCTTCGCTTTTCCTTTAAGGAACGTCTACAGTCGGCCTTAACGAGATCACAAGTGGAGATTTTCTTCTTGTAAGCAGAAATTAACACTTCATTTCCCTACTGTCAGCAGAAATTCAACACTGCAGCCGGCTAAGGCTCTCTCAGGCATTAAAGGAGAAAATTTGATTATGGTATTAAATCAGGACCACACCAAAACACAATAGCATCAATTGCAGAGAGGAGCGGGGGAGTGAACCTTTTCCTCTACCCGCTGACAAAACTGATGACCTACACTCAATTTACTGACGTCTATAAGTATTCAGATTTATACCCGAGAATTAGAATAAACAAAATCCGTATCCATTTGATAGTTTGTATTGCACAACAGATTTTACCTTTCTTCGCAATTGGCTTCAGGATTCCAGTGCTTTATTTTTAGGCTGGCAACAATTTCCACTCCTTTTAGGCATCACCTGGGATAATTTATTTTCCTGTGAAGGTACTGCAAGTATTCTGGGAGTGCAAAACAAGGCAGAGCAAAAATGCTAAATAAACAACGAACTCGATCAACAGGTTCTATTACGACAACTTGACAAAGACGAGCTTTGGTAACTAATATAAACTGTCAGCAGACAAAAATACATATACAGAAGATATCTTGATGACAATAATAGTCTCAAGAGGTTGAGAGAGCCAGTACAACTCCTTGTACAAAATTATGTTGTCTGTCGGAGTTGCAACAGTTGTGATGTACAGTAGCTGCAGTATACAGTACTTCCCTTAGCTAATGTTATCTTCTTAAGACCCTTGGGAATCTAGCTTTATAATTACCTTTCCCAATTTGAGTGTGTGGGTGCAAAGTGGGTACGGAAAGTATTGAGACCTCCTTATGCTTTACACTCTTTGTTATATTGCAGTCATGTACTAAAATCATTTAAGTTCTACGAAGTGTTCTGGTCGTCCCAAACGTCTTCCGTTTAAGTATTACGGATGCCACTGTGCTCTATGGAACCTTAAGTGCAGCAGATGGTTTTTTTTGTAACCTTGGCCAGATTTGGCTACAATTCTGTTTCTGACCTCTTCTGGCAGTTACTCCGACCTGGTTATTCTCATTTGCTCATACATGCACTGTGGCATGCACGTTCATTCCTCAATGTTTTATAGCATTAATCTTCATCTTCATGCTGTACCCTACCCCAGGTGACTTTTGGCCAGATACACAGTACACATTGGACTCCCACTGACACCCACTATTTATTTATTTATTTTTAACCGTGGGTGAAAGATTGAATACGAAAATAGATGCAAGTATTGGGAAAACCTGCCAACACCACACAGGAGCACCAGAGCTGAGATTTGATCCCAAAACCCCAGAACTGGGAGGCATATGTTCTTACCACAAGACCAGGGATCCAAGGGCCAGTGAAATTGGATAATTTCCCTTTCAACATATGACTACTGACAGAACTTTCACTCGATGGCAGAAGGTACAATAAACCTGCAGACACGTTGCCATTCATCAAACTGAATTTGCCTCGGATTTCACACTAAGTACATTTGTAAGTAAACTGAGACAAGATCATCATTATATCAGTACATATCATTTTTGTATTTGGAGGTGTGCAATAAGTGTTGTAACGTATTATGGGCCCAAAACGGCTGGGAAACCCTGCAGTACGTTACCATTGCGACCTCATAACAGTTCTTTATACCTAAATATGATGGTAAATACCAAACTTAGAACATTTTACAGCGTACCACCATCATAACACGACATGAAAAGTGGACTCGTGGGAATAAGCAAACAAGGTAAAACTCTTGAAATCCGAAGGCCACAAACCATTACTTAAGCCTTGAGTGGCGCAAGAGTTTACGCTGGCAGAGTTTTGAATGGCATGTCTCTCGGCCAATAGCCTACGGAGGACATGCCTCTCGGAGCCAATCAGCTTCGTCCTTCCCCACTCGTGGTGTTCCGGTCCTTCTACGGCCTTGCGCGGCTGCAGCGGCTGGGAAGTAACGACGCGGCTGGGAATGTTGTAGCGGGCAAGTAGCTGCCAAACCTACCTAAGGGAATGCAAAACTTCGGAGCCGAATTGTACATTTTAAGACATTTGTGCGCGGCCGAAGAGCCCACTTCCTCTGTTCGCTCGGTTTCTCATGGAAGCGGATGGATTTGTAAGGAGGCGTCGGATGACAGCGGAGAATGCAGGCAACGATCCCGGGGTTGCTGGCGCATCTGCCGGAGCAGAAGTTCGATGGCTGGGGGGCAGATTTTTGGGAGTTTCGGAAAGTATCGTTGGGAGTCTATCGCCGAGGATCGGGGGCGAGAGCGAACTGCAGAGTGTTGACTTCACCCGTAACGGACAGGATCAAAGTGATGACTCGGAACCGGACTACGAAGGCTTGCCACAGGGAGCCTCCACGAGCACCCACATGTTGGCCGGAGCCGTGGCCGGGATCATGGAGCACTGCCTCATGTTCCCCATCGATTGTGTTAAGGTAGCCTAGCTGGCTCGTTGGCGAACCATTTGCACAGTGTAGCGTTTTTGCGCATCAAATAGGTTGATAGAAATACACGGCGGTTAGCATAGCTCGTTAGCCTCCCATGCTAACCCAAACACGCGTCAGAGCTGTGCACAAGGTCAGCGGTTAGCTTCTCCTAGGTAACCCGTTAGCACGCTAGGTTTAACCAGATAACCGACGTCTCTTAGCTACCGTAATATTTACTTGTCAGTTTTCGAACAGAGTTGCCGTTTCGGTGTCTCGGTCGTCACGATATTAAGTCAAAACCTCTGTTAGCCTGTTTCGTAACCAACGTGTACGCGTTTATTTGGAGGGAAACCTCATTTTAAAAAGTTCCTAACGCAAGTCAACAAATGAGCCTCGTGGTTACCATGCAATCCATCACCTTTATTTACGCACTCCAGGTCCAAGGATGAGATCAACAGTATATATAATGTATAGCGGACATACAAATGTATACACAGACTAAAAGGGCGCAGTATATGAAGAGTTTACACGCAAAAGCAGGCGTCCATTTTTTTTTTTTTTGGGATGCCTTGAGTAAAATTAATTTATATATGCTTTTAGGTTAAAGCTAACAATGTTTATTGTTAAAAAGCAATTGGGAAACTTATCAAAAGGTCTTTCAAAGAGGTCTTAAAGATATCGAAGCTGGATAACTCCCAAGAAAGTAATTTTATTAAAAATTAGACAACTGCAAAATGCTTACTCAGCTGCAAAGTTAGTGAGGTAGTACGATGTTTTGGGACTACAAAAAACTAACAGATGAGTGCATCACAACGACAATCTCTTGAACTAACATTTAATCTAATTTGAATTAATCCAATAATCCGAACCTTTAAAGGCAGAGGAGATGGGTTGCACAGATTGCAGTCAAATTATCGTCTTCATTGCTACTCTGTCCTCAAGATCTTGTCGACCCACTTCATTTCCATGGTGAGGGCTTACTAGTAAAGTATGCTAATTCTTCTAACTAGCACCGATCAACTCGATGTAATGGTGGAACATTTTGGCCCAAAAAACAAGAAATCAACTCCCAATAAAGAACCAGACTGGTGCAATCTTGGTGTTTATGAGATCTCCTCTTTTATTGATGGTCCTTGAATGCACCTCATGCTGGGTCCACAGTCTCATGTGAATCTGGAAGTATGTTTTTGCTTCTCTCTGGATGCAGATACCAATGGTACATGTAGTCTAATTTGCCATCACAATTTGCCCATATTCCGTATATTTTGTGTGAATGGCAAATGGTGAGTTTAATGACCTTGTACCATTTGTGTAAAATGCTCATGCATGTATTTGTCCATATGTTGTCACGTCAGTATGCTATTTAGGCTCTAGTATGCCATTTGAATCTATTAATCAGCTGCATGTGAAGGTGTGTTGTTTTTATTAAATTCTGTAAGTACACTTATATGTAGTGTAATAATGTAACATGAGTTTGTGATTGGATACATGGTAGCAGCATGACCTTGATGCTCTATGATCCTCTCTGTTTTAAATGCTAGCATCGATACACAATCTTTTTCACACTTTTTGATGTTTGTGTCAACGTCCTTCCCAATCCTCATAATTGGCTCTGTGCCCCAAAATAGCAAAGCAGTATGTGAAGCTCCTTAAGTCACTGCTGCATAGTTCCTTGGCACCAAGCTGCCATAAGATGGCGGCAAAGCACTACATGAAGCTCCTCAGCTCAGTTCATCATAGTTCCTTGGCACCAAAGTTCCACAAGATAGTGCCAAAGCAGCTCTTATTGCCTTGGCTTGAGTTAAGGGAGTTTTTCTACCAATAACAAAGGAAAGATACCCCCCCCCCCGCAAAAAAAAAATGCAAAAGTTAAAATTCAGAGCCAGAAATACGCAGCATGTAAAATATGTTCATTGTATACTGAAATAATGTTGGTTTCATTTCAGTTTACTTGAAAATTTATTTTGTGAAATTTGAGCACTTTGAGTGGAACACTGCTATTATGCTTTTGTATGAATTACATCATCTGAATACATTTTAATTCTACCTTCTGCCATCTAGTGGTTGAGCATTTAATTGTTTTGCATCTCACTGAGCGCCAAGATATAGATAACTCAACAAAGATGCATTATTTGGAGTAAATAAATGAGCAATTTCAGACCAAAAAATGAAACTAGATTTCCCACATCACACCTGGTTATCTCTTTCAAAAATAAGGACATCTCTAAGTGACCCCAAACTTGAGCAGCAGTGTTTACTAAAAAGCATAAAAGAGGCAAAGATGCCAGAGTTTCCAGAGCTGGGGTTTTTATTGTGTAGCACTAAAATTTATGTTTGAAGCACTCAATTACTTTTTTTAATAATTTATCTGCCATATACATTCACACATCACATTTCTTGGAACAGCCTGAAATATTTCCCTTGTCTTACTCACATGACCTCTGATAAATGCGAGTTAAACTGTGTCCACAAATACTTGGTTCTAAGTGCATTATTTGGCAGTCTTTTAATCACATGTGCAAACATATGCACTTCTGTTTGTAGTTATTGATCGCCGTGATGGCGAGCTGACACAAATGAGCTTTGGACATCCAGCTGTCTGTGTCACACTGAAAAGCGACTCGCGCACCCACCCTTCATCCACGTCTTGAACACCTGTAGTTTTTTCTCACAGCTTGTGTGGACCAAGTGGAGGCCTTGTCTTTACTGACTTTCTTTTGCTGCTACACTGCCAATGCAGCTCAGCGAGAAATCTTTGCACTGTGGCACATGAACTAAAGGACCACGAGTAGCCCATGGGCCTGTTCTGAAAATAGCTCACCAGTGATATTGTGGTTTATTGTAGATCAGTTGACAATGTTAACACTTGCAGAGAATCCATAATAACAGGTAATTTGGAGAAAATTGTTATTCCAGAATTGTTTATCATATTGGTAACCCTTTGTATTGAGTTGTACCCAAGAAGTAGCTCTTTGTTTCAAAAAGGTCGGTGACCCCAGGTGTATTTTTTTTGCAAAGTAGATTGATGCGTACCGTTAGGAACCGCTACGACCCGAGAACCCCCGTACCACTAGTCGCGTCACCCTGCATTCTTCTCTCGTGAGCACAGGGTCTCGTGAGGCCACGTTTATTTTTTGCACAAGCATCGCATGTGCATACAGTTCGGGGGCGGGTGCTGCTACTCAGGGATTATATCACTGCTCGGTTGCCAAAGGGTGCTTGTCCTCCCCCGCACCCCAAGAGGACATGATTAACTCGGTCTTAGATTAATTTATTGCTGTTTACATCTGTGGACACAAAGAAAGTTGTGATCTCAGGTCAGTGGGAACATAGGCAGGAAATTTCCCCTGTCCTCATGACCTTGAAGCTTGTAACTTCATGCTTCCTTCTATTCAATAATCCATGTACACTGACACGCTCTCCGCTCCGTATTTGAACTGTAACTTGCTCACGAGGCTCTTTCATGGCCGTATAATTGTTGACTTTGCCCCGTTTTAATTCTTCCCCAGACAAGAATGCAGAGCCTCCAGCCCGACCCTGCCGCCCGCTACCGGAACGTGATGGATGCCCTCCGCCGCATCGTGGCCACAGAAGGAGCGTGGCGGCCAATGAGAGGCCTGAATGTGACCGCCATTGGGGCGGGGCCTGCGCATGCCCTCTATTTTGCCAGCTATGAGAAAATCAAAAAGACTCTGAGTGATGTGATCCACCCCGGCGCTAACAGCCATTTGGCTAATGGTACCAATAAAACTCACCGATTACACAAATACGCAGGGCTGTATGATAACAATGCCATCCCAATGTTTAATAACCAGTCCCATGTATGATGTAGGCCCACTAGTACATGCTATAACCCTCCGCCATCTTGATTGGATGAAGCATTTCCGTTCCGCAACTGTTGTAGCCGCTCTTGTGTAGCTGAATTCCATTAAGATATGACTCATTTCCCACATGTGGAAAGCCATATACTGAATGCCATTGTCCCTTATTCCTTGTTTTCCCTACTTTCTCTTTTCCCTCTTTCCAGAGTATTAGGAGGCTGGGTAAGTCCTCTTTCTGCCCTCCAAACTACTCTTTCCTTCCCATTCTGACCTTTATTGCACTCTCATAGAGGCAATGAACAGTGTTGTCCACTAGATGTCGCTCACGTGTGGACAGCGTGCTGAGTTATGCAAAGCAATTTCATGTTTTTGTTATGTAGTGAAGGCTTCCTACTGATATTTTCCTACCTCTTTCCAGCAGTCAGTATGCCTTGTGAAATGCTCACTGACTGCCTTGCGATCGTTTTAATGTTCGAGTCGTGTTAATTGCAGGAGCGGCAGGATGTGTGGCCACTCTGCTTCACGATGCAGCCATGAACCCATCGGAAGGTACGAACCCATTTTTATACCCTAATAGCATTTTTATATGACTTCAGAATTCTGTGACGTCGATTGTTGATACATCACATCTTGGGTCACTTGACAGAACATGGAGTGCACAACGTGGTAAAAGCCACTGTAAGGTGTTGAATCAGCCTTTGCTCTTTTTTTGTCTAAAGAACAACGAGGTGGTGAGTTCAACTTCAATTGAGCTATGTTAACAGCTGCCCCTCCCCCAGTTTTTCTGACCAAAGCACTGGGAAAGAAACAGGAGTTCGGAACATTCAGGCTATTCAGCAAGATTGTTCTACACTGTTGGACAAATATTGTTGAATGATTATTTTTTTTCCGTGGTCGAAAAAGAATGTAGTGAAATGCTGATCCCTATGGTCAGTTGGAGGAGTGTTTGGGCCTTATTTGCTAAGATCGCAAATAGTCGGTTCGAGATCGCGTCTTCAGTAACAGAATGTGGGTGCTGTTATTGGGCGTGTTACATGTGATTTAAGACTAATCTACATTTTGTGTTCTCTCACTGTAATAGATTCTCTGCACTTTTGGCAACAGTTATAAAAGGTGTGGTTACTATTATTAAAAAGAGGTGGGTCTGCTGGTAAAGCGTTGGCCTGACAGTTCTGAGGACCTGGGTTTGATCCCGGCCCCACTTGTGTGGAGTTTGCATGTTCTCCCCGTGGCTGTGTGGGTTTTCCTCCGGCCACTCCAGTTTCCTCCCCCATCCCCAAAACATGCAAAATTAACTGAACACTCTAAATTGCTCTTAGGTGTGATTGTGAGTGCAGCTGTGTGTCTCTATGTGCCCTGCGTTTGGCTGGCAACCAGTTTGGGGTGTACCCTGCCTCCTGCCCGTTGACAGCTGGGATAGGCTCCAGCACTCCCCGCAACCCTTGTGAGGATAAGCGGCAAAGAAAATGGATGGATGGATTTTGAACTCTCCAATTGTTTTCACGCTGATAAATTTGCCAGTGTACCGCAAGCGCGAATTGAAAGCTGAAATTGGTGGAATTTGAATTGTCAGTGGAAGAGAAACAATCATTATATTGAGTTACAGAAGAAAAATCAATTGTCCCAATTATTTGGGGGGAAGCCGTTGTGACGGTGTGAGCGCTCCTTGTGCTGCAAAGTCTCTTTGTGAGTAATGCACATGCGCATATATTTTGTAAACTTCCTGGCATTCTGAAACATCCCCATCCATGCTTCAACATGTGCCATTCAACAACTTGGCGGCGAGTGTTCATGTCCGCTACGGACGTCTCAGAAAGACGAACACAGCGAACATACATATATGTGTATATCTTTTTTTATCAACTTTTATTTTAAGGTTAGGTTAGGGTTGGGATATAACGTATGTTAGCTCCCTCTATGTAGAAGAAGGGGAACGATGAGACCGGGAGATTTCCCAGTAAACGTCTGCTGCGTACCCAGAGTTCCCCTGTTAGAAACTCATGCGCATTTATCGCAAGGAGACTTTTCAGCACGGGGGAGCGCTGAGACCGTCACACCGGCGACCACATACAAGCCATGTTTTATGTAGCTCGACCCGAGTCTGTGACAGTTGGACGCTTATGCCTGTCATGCGTAACTTTGTGTTTAAAACTTAGGAAAGCGGAAACAGAAAACTGCCTTGTGAGAGAGCAGCACTAATTGTTCCAGTGCACGTGCAAAGAAATAGTTCGAGGGAGTTTTGTCAAAGTTGTAGTAGCATGACTCCTTCTTGTGACAAGGCAGCTCTTAAATCATTGGAAGGTTTAAAATGGGATTAGCCTGCGCTATGCCGTCACCACTTTGCCCCAGGTGTGCACACGACATTTTGGACATGCTACTGAAAGATGCAAAATCGGTGAGGGTAATTCGTCTCGATGAGTCACATTGTGTGGGTTAATTGAATGTATCCACATGCTTCTAGAACCTTAATTTAGTGTAATTGGCAGATGCAGTGGGCCCTGTCAGTAGATGAGCTTCGGCATCTGTGAGAGCAGTAAATTTTGCACCCGTTTCTGGAAGTCCAAAGGTTTAGTAAATTAGGCCCTTAATGTGTAGCTGTTGAATTTGCGGCTGGTGTTAAGGATAAAATGGAACCTATAATTTTGAAAACCCATAAGTGAGTGATTGTGAGAGAATATCTATAGGAAAACTGCTGCTATTAAATTCTGTCCACCATCCTGAATTATTGTTGAACTGTTTTGTATAGTGATTGTAACTTTTTTTGTTTTGTTTTAATGACTTGGGTGATCTCTTCGTATTTAAACTCAAATGTGAATCTTAAGGAGAAATGGTGACCCACTCCTACTTTAGAGGTTCTCCTGGATTAAGAAGTATTACTGTTGCTTTATTTGTACAAAAACTGCATTAGGTTATCGACTGGTTACTCATTTCCGTTTTCTTGTTTCCATCTTGATCTCTCCGCCGCCCACCCCATGACGTCTTTCTGGACATCACGTGGTCCTCCATAGTTGTGAAGCAGCGCATGCAGATGTACAATTCCCCATACCGTGGCGCGTTGGACTGTATACGCGCCGTGTGGCAGAAGGAAGGCCCTGGCGCGTTCTACCGAAGCTACACCACCCAGCTGACCATGAACGTGCCCTTCCAAGCGCTCCATTTCATGACTTACGAGTACCTGCAGGAGTTGCTCAACCCCCACAGACAATACAACCCTTCGTCCCACATGCTGTCCGGCGCCCTGGCCGGGGCCCTGGCCGCCGCCGCCACCACGCCGCTGGACGTCTGCAAGACCCTGCTCAACACCCAAGAGTCGCAAGCTCTCAGCTCCCTGTCGGCCAACCAAGGAGCCCACAGACATATCACGGGCCTGGCCCACGCCTTCCGGACAGTTTACAGGCTGGGCGGCCTGCGGGGCTTCTTCAAGGGAGTGCAGGCCAGGGTCATCTACCAAATGCCCTCCACAGCCATCAGCTGGTCTGTGTACGAGTTCTTCAAGTACGGCCTCACCAAGCACCAGCACGACAAGAGGCGAGCGCAGCAGATGGAGGCGGAGATGTAGAGGCTGCCGGGAAGAAGGCAGATTATAACGCACAGCAACAGAAATAATATAAAGACCCAACTCCACTGTCCCATTGGCCAGACATGAATTTTCAGAAAGAGTTTTTAAACCGCTGTCTACTGATGACGCACACTGATTTATGTTGCTAAAATAATGCCACAGTATTAGAATTGTTCAACTAGAGGCTACGGGTTGTCGCCAAAAGAGGGCAGTAGTGTTACTTCATAAACCTTTGCTGTTCGGGATCACCTTTTTTCGACACATTTTTTTCTGTTTTAACATCAGCAAATCACATTTGCAGATTAAGTTTTTTTATTTTTATTTTGCAGTCACAGAAAACTATCAGTCATTGCCAACCCACCCCAGTTTCAAAATCAGGAAAAACTGCAACCTTGCAAAGTGTCAAAATAGTTATAAACAAATGAGCATTTTGAGAAGATGAGAGCTTGGATCTTTTTTTTTTGGGGGGGGGGAGCTTTGGTTGCCGCTTTTTTATGTCCACAAGTTGACATTGGAGTAATTAAATCTATTTTAATTTGTTTTCAATTTGAAGCACATAAAAATATGATCCATGATTGGGAGGCTGTTAGCATTGCTAATTTGCTTTTTGGCGCTTCCACTGAGCCACTTGTACTTCTCAGCTATTCACCATTATTGCCTTGTCTGCAGACGGCTGTTCCGAGGCTGATCTTAGTTATCTCACTGCTACTGCTAAGTCTGTCAATGTTCTTTGAAGGTGGCGGTTGTATGAAATAGGTCACGCTCCCAAAATCAAATCTTTAAGTCAGCTAAATTGTGTTGGAAAAGGTGGAAATTATACCCCTATTGAGGAAATGCAAGCTGTTATTATTACTGATTCTCAATTGCACTCATCAAATAATAAATTAAGAGCAGTGGACAGTGCTCATGAATAATAAAAAATGTCTTCACATTTCTTTCTGAATGCTTTAGCTCAAGTCAAGCAAGTGGTTTTCTGAAAATCGATACTGATGGGACAGTGGAAGATCCCAAGTTACAGTAGGACATCAAACTTGGATTTGGTTGAGGTTTGAAACTGGTACAATTGTTTTGTCTTCAGCGCAGGTGCAGCTTTGAACTTTGACTTGAAGAGTGAAAATACTCGTGAACCCACACCAACTCTTCAGGACTGGGAAAAACAAATCAGGTAACATACTGTCAATTTCCTAAGAATAACTTAACTAGAAACCCTTTGGAAATCATAGCTTGTGTCGGATGCGGCATCAAAAATGTCACAGAAAACCACCTCGAACAGCTCAACTTTATTTTGGGGTTAATTGGAGGCACTTCAAATTGTGGTACGCGTGGATAACTGCTGGATCAGCTAAATCTGCTTCAGTTTGAGTGAAGTTTCATGAGCGTGAAGGCTGCTTTTTATCTCAGGTCTTCATCGTATTTGATGTGGAAAGAATGTCATTATATTCACAGCAAGAAGTTGCCAAAAAAGAACTGTAGGATAAAAAAGTTGTCTCAAGTCTCCAACATGGACAGTGCAACTCTTATGTTAAGGAGTTTCTTACTTTTTTTTTTTTAAACACACACGTATTCTTGTACAGTATCATTGCCGAAAAATAGCCAAAGTGTTGACAAAGGTCTGGCAGATGGTCACAGGCACATGCTCCCTTGTGTGCTGTTACGAGCCTCTGTTTTGGAAACTCAAGCCTCCGCTTGAAGCCCCTTAGAGCAAGCACCTGTGGACGCTTTCGTATTTTCACACGCAAAAAAAAAAAAGTTTCAAATTGTGAATATTGTGTGCCCGACCAACAAAATTTTCTGCTGTTTCAGCAGGAGAAAGTTTTTATCATGGGGAAAAAAAAAGAAATGTTTGTAATTTGGGCCATCGTAAGCGTGAATCCTTGAGAATGTGTAATATTGCACCGTTGTTGTGCTTGAATGCAGGTCTCCGCCACTTTCTCTCCCACTCCTGCCCATTGCCTCTTTTCTTTTTAAAAATGCACGTGAGGTCATTAAATCTTCATTGGAACACTTCAGATGCAACTTAAGATCCAGCACACAACTCCTGTGCACATCCACGCTCACGTGGAAAGTGCAGTGCGCGTGCTTGTGTGTGCGTGTGTGTTTGTGTGCACTAAAGCAACACAGGTGCAGTCAGGGACACCGAAGAGGAAACAGACCTCCCTCCCCTTTAGAACTTGATCTTGAAAAGGAAGCTGTCTTCTGTCTCTGTCAAATTAGCCGAGCCGCTGTGCCTTCCAGCTCTTGTCAGCACTAACAGCTCTGATGACACCTTTGCACCTTCTTTAACTCCCACACTCTCTCATCTACCGTACTGATTAAAAAAAAAAAAGTTTCAAATTGTGAATATTGTGTGCCCGACCAACAAAATTTTCTGCTGTTTCAGCAGGAGAAAGTTTTTATCATGGGGAAAAAAAAAGAAATGTTTGTAATTTGGGCCATCGTAAGCGTGAATCCTTGAGAATGTGTAATATTGCACCGTTGTTGTGCTTGAATGCAGGTCTCCGCCACTTTCTCTCCCACTCCTGCCCATTGCCTCTTTTCTTTTTAAAAATGCACGTGAGGTCATTAAATCTTCATTGGAACACTTCAGATGCAACTTAAGATCCAGCACACAACTCCTGTGCACATCCACGCTCACGTGGAAAGTGCAGTGCGCGTGCTTGTGTGTGCGTGTGTGTTTGTGTGCACTAAAGCAACACAGGTGCAGTCAGGGACACCGAAGAGGAAACAGACCTCCCTCCCCTTTAGAACTTGATCTTGAAAAGGAAGCTGTCTTCTGTCTCTGTCAAATTAGCCGAGCCGCTGTGCCTTCCAGCTCTTGTCAGCACTAACAGCTCTGATGACACCTTTGCACCTTCTTTAACTCCCACACTCTCTCATCTACCGTACTGATTAAAAAAAAAAAAGTATTACTGCATGGATGAAATGCAAAGCCATGACGGACCTTTTTTGTGGCAGGAATAGTACTGATTCTAATGTTCTGCCATTTTTTTTTTCAGATTATTCCCTAAAAATGGTGTTTCTATCTGAAACTGCCAGGTCATTCTGCCATTCTGTTCTGCTTAACCCACTCCAGGGTCCTGGACAGTGCCCCAAAATGGCACGAATCCCAATTTTCATTGGGCTTCATTCTGGGCCATTTTGCTGGTCCACCCCTGTTGCGGGGGCACCTTCAGCCATTTGTTACCCTAAAGTTGGGTTTGGGTCTTCCTGCCATGGATCCTTTTCCATTCTTAAATGCCTGGATCCAACACCAGTGTCACCTTAAAAGAGCATAAAAATCTCACTTACCACTGGATTATTTTTTTTCATTTGTGCAATTGTTCCAAAATCACATTTCTGGCCCCTCGGGATCCAAACATTTTTGGGGTCTATTTTTGGACACTTTCAGGTCCAAGGTCGTCCGGCTTAGGCCGCCTGCTGCTCTTTACTTACCAGGAACATCCTGGAACTTTAGGAAACAAAATTATTTAAACTATCCATCCATTTTCTTTGCCGCTTATCCTCACAAGGGTTGCAAGGAGTGCTGGAGCCTATCCCAGCTGTCAACGGGCAGGAGGCGGGGTACACCCTGAACTGGTTGCCAGCCAATCGCAGGGCACATGGAGACAAACACCGCACTCACAATCACACCTAGGGGCAATTTAGAGTGTCCAATAAATCTTGCATATTTTTGGGATGTGGAAGGAAACCGGAGTGCCCGGAGAAAACCCAGGCAGGTACGGGGAGAACATGCAAACTCCACACAGGCGGGGCCGGGATCAAACCTCGGACCTCAGAACTGTGAGGCCAACGCTTTACCAGCTGATCCACCATGCCACCCCATCCACAAAATCATTTAAACTATTGGACCTAAAAAAAAAAAGGAAAAAAAACAAAATGCAATTTGCCACGTGTTCATTTACAGTCTTTTTTTTCCCCCCTATTCAGGTCCACGATTGATGCAGAATCACATTCCACCCCAGCAAGGAGAGCATGGCATAAAACATTTTTTTGTGTGGGTCTATTACCTGACCCCCCCACCCCCCCTCCAAAAGGCTCTGTTTAATGCAAAATGTGGTTTATGGCCAATTATACCAGTACCCCTTCCTCAAGTATTGATATCAATTCAATTTTAAGAGGTCATGAACGCTGGAATTTATGAGCTCTTGAAATCGGGTCATATCTTCATTATTCTTTCTTTTGTCTAAGCTAATCAATAACAGTCTAAATACTTCAATTCCTACAGTGGTTACGGCTTGTTTTAAGAACTTCGAAGCTTTCAGATCCTTGTTGTCTCGTTTATCCTCTCGGATCAGAATGCCAGTGTGTTTGTTTAATTTTGTCCTGCCTTTGTGAGTCCGACCTCTTTAAATCAATCGAAGAGCGAAAGCTGGAGATCCAGAAAAGCGACTCTTGATAGTCACCTGTTTGTTCAGAACAACTACGATCAGTCTTGCAGAGAGAATAAAGCGTACTGATTCTATCACTTCAAATTGTGCGGAAAGGAGCAAACCCTTCAAGGAATCGGAGAGGCCACATAGGGAACGTGTGCTTAGATTGTGATGGATGTGGCGTCCCCATAGGGGAGCTGATATAGTTCTGTATAGCTGTCTTGAGGTTTCACTGTAAATGTTTACATTCCCTGGTGCACTGATGTTATCTGCTGAATGTTTCTGGAACGAGCCTGAAAATCTCTCTGGGTGAGATTGTGCACACACGAGACTGGGTCAAACCAGCGATCTTGAACCTCGAACCCCGGCTGATTCTCGGTCCCCTTCTCTGCCCAGGACCAATACAAATACACCTACAGTACTTTCCCTCAAATCGGTAAGGCCCACAGTTTTGCAAGAACACTTCTTTAAATGTTGCCACTTTAGACAGCTTGACCGTCTGATTTTAGAAATTAAAATCAACATGTCACTTTGTAAAATGTTTGAATTATAGCTGTCTTGACTCTAGGAGGTGGACAGGTTGTATTGAAGTCAAAGAGACTCCAGGGGTCAAATATATTTTTCCATCTACTGTATGTGTAGATTTACCTGGATTGCCACAATCTTCTAAAATTGTTTTTGCTCAATGGATCTGTCCGACTTAACTGGTTTCATTAGATGCATAAAAACTTGAGCAGTTTAGGGATTTTAAGTCCCCGTGGTACTCCTCTTCATCCTCCCTCAGGGCACTTTGGCTGCATGACACGCTCCTCAATGTGGAGGCCGTCAGCTGTCTTCTGGGCTGCTTTTACTGATGACCTTCCCTTCTTCCTCCCGATGAAGACGATTGTCCAGCTCTGTTCTCCATGCATGCACCATCAGTGACCGGATCAGTGAAGATTCAAAGCTTTTCTCATTTGCCTATTCTTGCAGAAGTCATGGTCATGTCTGACAGTGAGAGAGAAAAAAAATCACGGGCCAGGTACACCTCATGTAATTCAATCCAGGAATTCTGGAGAATGCTCTGTTTGGATTGACACTGTCAAAGAGGTGTTAATTCAACAAAGTTTGTTTTTGTAGTGTCGAGCAAAGCTGCATAAGCACTCTTTCTAGTATTTTTGGTTAGCTTGTTTAGTGCCGTGAGTGTCAAAATATTAGGCAGAGCTGTCTGTAGGGAGCAGTGAGAATCTATATACAGCATGGCAAACCACAATAATACTGTACGTCCCTCACTTAACGCCACATTTTAGATGTGTTGTTAAAATCTGCACTTTGCATTAAACTTTCAAACAACAATTTATCCTCCACTGCAATTTCCAAATTGGCCAGAATAAACAGTTGTGGATTATCCATTCATCCAACCATCCTTCCATTTTCTTAGCCGCTTATCCTCACAAGAGTCACGGAAGTGCTGGAGCCTATCCCAGCTGTCAACGGGCAGGAGCCAGGGTACACCCTGAATTGGTTGCCAGCCAATTGCAGGGCACATCAAGACAAACAGCCGCACTGACAATCACACCGACCTGCAATTTAGAGTGTCCAGTTCATGTTGCATGTTTTTGAGATGTGGGAGGAAATCGGAGTGCCTGGAGAAAGCCCACACAGGCACGGGGAGAACATGCAAACGCCACACAGGTTGAACCCGGTACAGTTGTGGACTAATATTTTAGATATATTCGAAATGAATTACCATACCGACCAATTATTTGGGCATTTGTTTTGACCTTTGGTGTGCATGCTGGAAACCTACTGAAAAGCGCCTAAACTTTTGACTTCTTTCTTCTGTAGAACCGCTTCCCATTTAAAGTCAGGAAGAGAATATTGCATAGTTCCTTTCTTTTTGTATTAGACTAGTGACGATACATTATTTATGCTAAGAAAAAAAAGGACCCTGCGTATTGTGCTGCTGCACATTTTGTAACATGTGCAGACTCTCATTATTAGGATCGTCCTTATTGCATTAAAGTAGCCAATCTCAAATGTTGATTTTGAAATCATGCAGATCCAGATTGCTGTCCTTTTACACTTGCGCTTTTAATACCAGGCAAGCTGCTGTAATTAAATGTCTTTAAATGTTCATTTTATTGCAGTCAGATCTTGCCAAAGGGGGGCACGATCCTACTATGCCACATTTGAAATCAGCTGCAAAAGAAACTTTGTCTAGAAAGTTTCCCAACTGTGAGCGGCTTCAAAGGCATGTTACAAGTCGCCCTACAGGAAACATGGAACTGCTTTACCTGCTGCTGTTGTTGACTCCATTATGCTTCTTGCCACCGCCCTAATATAATTTGCAATACGAAAAGGTTTTAGGCATTAGTTCAAATTCAACATCTTAGTATAATTATGTTGGGTTTTTACACAAATGGTGCAGCAACACATGGAGGCGGACTAATATAACAATACTACAGGGATACATTCTTTATCCCCTGTGGCAAATGACTAAAATTACTTCACCATCAAATTCGCGTGTTATGTTTTACACTGCACCCTGGTGACCAAATTTCGCACAGCAAGAAGGACCCTCACAATGATGAGGTGACAAACAATTGTTATAAATTAGGGGCGTGGAACGAATGAACTCCTATGTCAAGGCACCATGCCTGATACAGATGCACGGAGGCTGCTTTGTTTACCTCCCAAAAGGTAATTGTCAAAAAGGTCCAATACTTTGAATAGGGGAGATTTGGTGCAAAGCTTTGTCCCTCTGAGGACTTCCTAAAATGTCCCCTGTTAGGTGAAAGGTCCCCCTGCCCCGATTAGGCGCTCCTGCGTGTATTAGTGTTTGGACTGGTTGCCATGGGAGCCTTTTGTCCGGGGGACGCCACCTCAGATGAGCCCTGCTATCTTTGGAGGCACGCAGATAGCGATCGCTGCACTCTGCCGTCGTCCGGCCTGCGTCCTCAGGCACCGCCGCCCTGTCGCCAGCTCTATTTACACTATAGCAGCGCAGTGCGCCGCCAACGCAGCCATTGGGGGGAAGGGGGTGGGGGGGGCGGGTGTCCATCACGGAGACAAACGTTCTGTTTATGTTGTCATTCGGCTCCATTAGTGACAGCGTGGAAGGACGCGTTTAGAGCCCCGCTAATGGACTCTCATTAACCCAACGCGTGGACGTTCATCGAGGACTTTGCAGTCTAATACGTGTTTCATCATCATTCGTGTTGTCCTATTTTCTTTTCTTTTTTCTTAAACTCGTCCTTTGAGGTTGTCTGGTTAATGTCCATCTGTGAATCCCTGACCGGAAGTGCATTCTCAAAGTTTCTGCTTCTCGTCTGAGCAAATACTCCTTTGGAACGTTCTCACAGGAAAGACACAAATACGATTTGAAGATTAATGTCACTTTTTAAAAAGATGGGCTTTTTTAGGGGTGGGGGGGTGAGTTCATCCTGGCGTTTTAAAATACCGGATTTTTTTTCACATAACTTTGACATGGCAGTTTAACATTGTTCCTGCAACTTAGTTAACAACTGGAGTTTTTTTTTTCATCTTTAAAGCTTTGTATTGTTTAATAATTAACTTCATGGACGCACAGAAAATTAATGATCTGTTTCACTATATTTAAATATGACTCGATACATAATATACATACAGTATGATATACGTCACATGCACTAAATGGCTTCTTGTGTTGCCGTTGAGTTTTCCTTTTATTTCACTCCAATAAAAGAAAATCCGATGCGATTGTGGCCATTATAACATTTCTATGAAAATACAATATATATGTATAAAAAAAGATGGCCCATGACTTGAAGAAAGTACCGAGGCATACCTTAATATTAACCAACTATAGTGACTTAAAATAAAGTTAGAATTGGAACCAGCCTGATTTCTCAGCCAATTAAGGAAAAACAATAATGACATTAATGGAAATGTTTGGATTAATTAAATATATTAAATTTATCTGTATCAGATGGTCATATGGTTATTAAATATTTTTAAGTAGTTCAGTGAATACCCTGTGAAGGGCTAAAATTAAAAAGTATATATATTTGCATGTTTTTTTCTCAATAGGGTAAAGTCATTTTCTGGTGTTGAATTATGAATTTTCAAATATTTTAATGAGATACACGTAAAAAATGTAATCTATAACAAAAATCTGTTTGCAAACATTGGCTGCAACACCCCATAAAAAAACACATCATAATAATAAATAACTACATTTTTAATGCGTGTGTTGGAGGTTTTGATACAAAGTCACACACTTTTCAAGCAAAATTTAAAAATGAATAGCACTGTCTTCGTTGAATTATTTCATAATATCGTTATCAGTTTATTGAACTATATGGGCATAAACAGCCATAAATACAACTGCTCCAAAAGAGGTGTCACACGTGCCGGTTGTGAAGGAAAATCAATATTTATGCCATCATAGTAATAGTTAAAAAAAAAAAAAACAAGTATCCCAAAGATAATCTTAATCATTCTCGCAATTAACCTCCAAAATCGTCAATTGGAGGCAAAAATATTTCAACTGGATGTCTTTTTTTGCTGTATATGAACAGCATCTTAATTGATAATATTTAGTAAACAATCGGTTCCATTAGTTTCAGTCAACCTTTTTTTTTCATTTTAGTTCCACTCCATTCACAATGCAGCCACCGTTTACTTTTTTCATTTGTTTTTATTTTTCTCCCCAATTTGAAGTTGTCATTTCACTGCATCGACCGCCATGTGTCCATCCGAGCCGCGCGTCCAAAAGATGCACTACCATGCCCTGATTCCCTGCAGAGTCCCCTGCGCGGACTGGTTCTGCGTCTGCGCACCCTGCAGGGGGCCCAAATTCACGTTGACGAAGGCGTTGGCGGCGCTGGAGGCTGGCAGAGCAGGTAAACTAGTACAAGAGTAAGTGTTGGTGTACATCGAGTTGTTGTAGCTGTAGGCCGGGTAGCCGTTGTAGGCGTACGGGCTCGGAGTTCCCACCGTCGGGTAAGAAGCGTTATAGGTGGGCGACCCAGTCAAACACGGCCTGCCGTCCCGCACCAGAACCGGCACGGCCACCCTCCGGGGCGGCGGAGGGCCCGGCGCGTGATGGTGATGGTGGTGGTGGTGATGTCCCGCCATCTCCAAAGTCTTGTCCTGCCGCTGCCTCTTGCATTTGTACCTCCGATTCTGGAACCAGATCTTCACCTGCGTCGGCGTGAGTTTGAGCGAGGCGGCCAGGTGCTCTCTCTCCGGGGCGGACAGGTAGCGCTGCCGCTTGAAGCGACGCTCCAGCTCCAGCACCTGAGCCTGAGAGAAGAGCACCCGAGGCTTCCTCCTGGTCCTCTGCTGCTTGCCCGGTGGCTTCTCGGTCTCCTCGACCTCTGCGGAACGACCACAGAGCAAATTCACAGCTCTGATATTTCATTGTCCGTCGAACCTTCCGCATCCGACTGTCCACACCGTTATTCTGCTTTACATTCCACAGCTATGATTTCCGTGCCTTTTGTTCATATCCAAAGTGATTCATTTGCGTGTGTTACCTGAAAACCGGGCCCGATCCGTTTTTACATTCAACCAATTCAATTCACGACATTTTTCTTGTTAATAGCGTTTTGATAACACTGAGTGTGAGTGTTATCCATCTATCTATCTATCTATCTATCTATCTATCTATCTATCTATCTATCTATCTATCTATCTATCTATCTATCTATCTATCTATCTATCTATCTATCTATCTATCTATCTATCTATCTATCTATCTATCTATCTATCTATCTATCAGCAATTTTAAGAAAATATTTTAGAGAATTATGCTGAATAAAATCCTAATGTTATAATAAAACCGTGATTGTTGCAAGATGCGTGTATTGTACATTTAGCCCCCCAAAAAACCCGTCAAATTTAATAAGATTGACAGATAACTATTTTAATATATTTTTAATCCGATCACAAACGTAATTCCTGCATGAAATGCTTATATGACATAGAAATTGAGCCAATTTAAGAATACATTTTTAGACAAAAATTCTAAGTAGGATTTAAAATGGACTCTTTCTAGTGGGAGGATTATATTGTACATTCTATTGACGCAAAAAATATTCTTAATGTTTTGCTATATATTTAAGATTCAATTCTTTATGTTAAAAACGTGATTGTTTATCATGACACGCTAATATCTGACATAAGACCAGACAATGTTACATACTGAATTATCTCGAAATGCAGTTGTTTCTCGTTAGATTATTTTATTGGAAGAATAGACAGTGCAGTATACACTTTAATATATTTATTGAGAATGATAACTGCACGCCTTCTGCGTGAGATGAACGTCTGCTGTCGACACCGTAAAATGTACGTGCACGTAACTATAAAAATGCTGAGCAGACAAACTACACTCACACTTCATGATGCATCCTTTGCCTCCATCTAATCAAATCTGTTTGATAATTGTTCCAATTTTGAGCAGTTAGAGTGGTAATTGACGTAATAAAATATTTATTTTGGGGGTTGTGGTTTGCATTACCTACGTACTTAGTCGTTCAGGTTCCGATTCATTTCATGGATTTGTAAAAAAAAAAAAAAATGTCAGTATTATGAAGTTCAGATATAAAAAAGTGAACACATAGCTCTCTGAATCCCTGTTCGAACGCGTGAACCAAAACCCAACAGTCAAAAGTGTATAATAATTTTTTAATATACAACTCAACAATTCTTGTGTTGGCGCTCGTGATTGTGCCTAATAATGTGGCCATTGGGTATTTGCAGTATTATTGTCCCGTATTATAATATTTTTTTGGAGTCTGTGTGTGTGTGTGTGTGTGTGTTGGGACAGTTATGAAAAGCAAGTTTATTTGCATAGGATGAGTCTTTGTTCTGATCAAATACTATTAGAATAATCGTGGAGAGGCGTTGAAACGAGCAATGTAAATTAAAATAACTTGTATGTTATTTAAAAAAATGCTCAGGCACATGCACGCTGACATTAATTTAAAAAAATGTTATATTTGCAGCACTCACTGGCGTCTCGATCCTCTTGTTCGGTCTCCAGTTCCAAGTCCACGGGGTGGATCTGCGCCGGGTTCCCGAACATCTCCACCGGCAGCCCGGACTCTGCGTGCAGCCGATCCGGTCCGGCGAGCACGCCGAGGAACGACATCCTCTCGTCGCTCTCCGAACTGATGGGGCTCGGACTGTCCCTGCGGGCCAGCATGCAGGAGGGCGGAGAGTGGGCTCGGAACGCTGCGGGCTGCAAGGGGAGCGCGCCGGGCAGACCCGACAGGCATGAGATGAACTGGAACTCCTGAGATTGCTGCTGCAGCTCCAACTTCAAGATGTCCTTGACCGAAAAAGGCGTGCTGGAGGATGTTACGACCGGACTGGGGAGCATCCTAACCACCGGCAAAAATAGCTCGATGCGTCCAAACCGGGAGAAAGTAAGCAAGAAAGAAAGAAAGTTGTTTTCTTCTTTCAAAACAAGACAGTCTGTGGAGACATCCCTCTCTTTCGGCTGCACGTCAATGACTGCAGGGCGAGGTGGGAAAGGGCGGTGGATGGGGGGGGGGGGGGGTCGATCTTGTTTGGTTGGCTCAATCCTAAGAGAGAAACAGAACCACCAGCCAAGATGCTGTCCTCTCCCTCCCTGAAGGGAATGATTGAGATTCAGACACTCTCTCTCTCTCTCTCTCTCTCTCTCTCTCTCTCTCTCTCTCTCTCTCTCTCTCTCTCTCTCTCTCTCTCTCTCTCTCTCTCTCTCTCTCTCTCTCTCTCTCTCTCTCTCTCCATGCTTGTGATCGCTTTAATCCAGTTTTGGATGACCCCCCACCTAATGAAAGTGACACGACAGAGGTTCTCAAACTTTTTACACGAAGTACTTAAAAAAAACAAGGTAGCAAACACACTAAACAACTTCGCTCTCCAAGTACCAGCATCCTGACCGACATTGAAATAGAGCAATGTAGTAGACCTAAGTGTTTATCGACTCCAAGATGGCTGTTTTACACTTAAAAATGTATGTTAATTGTTGTAAGGCATTGTAACATTATGTATGGTTTGAATATTGACAGTGCTAACATACAGAAGGAGATTTAAAAAAATTGTAGCCTTCGTCAATAATTTTGTTCAAATGCATTGGTTAGAAACACTTTCAAAAATGTGTAAAAATGAACGCTTCTTAAAGATTACATTAAAAGGTCATGTAAAATTCAAAAAAGTTAATTACAACAAAACTTTACTTTGAAAATGTACTGTACTTAAAGTAAATATTGTACTGTGCCGGATAACGAACTTGAGAAAAAATAGGCTGTAAGTATGTATGCGTTATTATACTGGATTGCACATTTTACATGCTGAACATTTGATTTCTCGGCGGTTCCTTCAGCACCATCATCTTGGCAACACACATGACAAACAAACATTTCAGAAACGGTATTCCTTTTTTTCCAGATGAAAGTCGAAGAAGGATTTATCATTTGTGTGAACGTCTACGCCCCCCCCACCCCCATCTCAATCGTCCCATTACCACTATAGATTAGGCATATCTTTGTTTCCTGTCCGGGCTACACTGGATAAGATAACCACGCTTAGACGGTGCGAAATACTCCACAAAAGGATGTCCGAGAATCTATTTGGGATTTGTAGCGTCTATTTATAGCCCGACCATTTCAACAAAATAACCCCGATTCAATTTGGACGTGATAGTGTTCCCTTGAAAACCCCAAAACAATCCGTTATACTGCATTATTATAATATTTTTTAAAAATTGGGAGTCTTGTTCACATCATGTTGGTCCAATTTTCATAAGAAAATGAGGACAAATTAGAGTGCAAGATTTAAAAAAAAAAACAGTTATGTTTATGTTTTTTTCCCATTTTTTTAAAAAATACGTCTGTTTTTTTCAGGGTGCATGACGCCTGATTAATGCTTTCTTTTGAATTCCTCTGGCTTCGAACGTAAAAAAACAACATAATATTAACAATGTCATGGAAATCAAAACGTCTATCGATTCTTCCCACACGTTGCAAGTTCATTCGAAACTCTTGGACAACCATCTAGGAATCGTGTGGAGGTATGGTGGGGAGTGTGTGTGTGTGTGTGGAGGGGGGGGGTCCTGTTTGTTGAAAGGGGACACCTGTGTTGTACCTGTCTGCTGTGCCGTGGCCCAAGTGCAGGCAGGCGCCAGGCTCCGTGGGCCCATCGGCCCTAAAGCGCGTGGAAAGAAAGAGAAAGCATGCCGGCTTAATCTCATCCGCTCGCCATCAACAAGATGCTGTTTAGATTTGGGCCTGCTGCTGCTGCTGCTGCGGTTTCCAAGCGTGGCGTTTTCCCTCCTCTGAACCGGCCACGGAAAACCCACAAAAGTCCCCTTTTGAATTCGAGTCGTCGTTTGCCGATCAAATTATTTGGATCCATTCTGGTGACGCCAGGCTTTCAATTAAATGGCTTCTGGTGTGATTTCTGAACGATTCTCGGCGATTGATTTTATTCCGACGTGAGTGGAATGTGCTTTTCAAAACACGCCCGCACCGAGCCCGCCTTTCCAAAAATATTTATTTAATCCTGTTTATTGAGCAATCAATAATCAAGCAATCAATCCCAAAATGGACATCGTATAAAACATGAGGTTGAAGTTCCGTTTATAAGTTAATGACATTATACGACGCTAATCGCCATTGTGTCAATAATAAATGCAAGTCCAAAATAAGAACCTAATTAGATTAGCACTTCATAAAATGTGAATTTCACTTGGAATACTCCATGAAATCTAACTCACAGTTCCTCTTTTTGATTCTTTTACAAATGCTCCTTTATTGTCACTCAAATATGTCTTGTTGCTGCAGTACACCAGAGAGATCCGTCATCTGAAATGCCAGGATGTGGCTAACGTTTTGCATTCGCATAGCAGCAGATAGCAACATGAATTGGGTTATTTCTGAGCTATGTGTGAATTTGTGAAAGACTCACAATAATTGCATGTCTTTACTATTATTATTTATTCGTCTTTCATTCTGCATAACCTCACATAATGTCTGTCACCATGTGCCCTGTACCCAGTTCAGGGTGTACCCCGGCTCCTGCCCGTTGACAGCTGGGATGGGCTCCAGCACTCCCGCGACCCTTGTGAGGATAAGCGGCTCGGAAAATGGATGGATAGGACTTCACGCATGGCGGTTTTATCAGAGGAGTATTTCACCAAAAAAATGACATAAACATAGCTACACTAATATATATATATATATATATATATATATATATATATATATTATATATATATATATATATATATATATATATATATATATGTATATATAATTTTTAAAGTATATTCACCATCATTAATCTAACTATACGAAAATGACCCCGAAATTTGTATGGTTAAACAAAAATTGTCGCCGTTAGATTGAATGAGCGCACGCGCAACTTAATTGCTGGCAGGTGTTTGACAAGGCGGCCATCTTGAGACGGTCCTCGCGTGCCAAGACCGCCGATGCCCCCCACAAGCGTCCGAGCAGGGGGAGCTAGCTTGTTTACGGAGCGGAAGAGTCTGTTTCCTGCCTGTAACAAAACCCAGACTCCCCGTCAGGGTGTCAAGGAGCCGCTCGCCGTACCCGCCGTCCAATACATCATCTTCATCGCCGAATCGTTCCGAGATAAGCCTCCAGGGTCGGGCCGGCGCAGAGGTTGTCGGGCTGCTGCCGTTCTATGTACAAGATAAGCCTTAGCTCCCGTCTATTTCATACCGGCACTTTCCACTCACTCGCCAGTCAAATTTCAATCATTCCCTTAATTCACATGCTGCTTGTGCACTTTAAGACTTGGTGATTTGACAGGCATTGATGAACACGTTTCAACTCGCAAACCACAATTTTTTTTTTATGTCTGTATGTTGCAGTTTGAGCACAAGTCTTCGTGCAGAAAGGCAAGTGTACACTCACTCGCAATACGTTGCTGCAAATCGAACTTATCAGAGTACTGAACATTCACCGAGCAATTCATCGAAGTCTCATGGCCCGGGAGAGACAGTTATTTACTTTCGCCTGTGGCGCCTTCTCGTGTAAAAAAACAAAACAAAACCGAGGCGTTCGGTGTTTTACCACACGTGTAAATATTGCCTAACATCAGCATTCGTCAACCCCCACAGTGTTTGGGGGCTTTTCACAAGTGTAGATGTTTGTAAAGCACAGTGTATTGTTTACAGGTGTTAGGTGACCAATGTATTTGCTCAGAGTTGATACATGCTTACAGTCAGGGAGATGGGTTTAAACATGTCTGGCCAGGTTGTCGTGTTGTGTGCTTTTGTAGCTCCAAAGCAGAATTTTGTTGTGTGTTTCTGCCCTTTACCCCATGGAAGAAAAATAATGCAGAACACATGCAACCCTCATGCAATCCTTACCCCCCCCCCCCCCCGCAACTGGAAATCTAAGTAAATTTAAATCTCATACAAGTGGAAAAAATAACTGCCCACAGTTAATACTAAGACCTAATAAAAAAATCTTACCAATGGCAGTAATTCACTCAAATTTATTTTATTTATATTCTTGTCATAGAAGTGTAAAAAAAAAAAAAAAAAAAGGTTTAGCACTGTCAAAATTAAGAGCAAAAACAAATTCCTCTCTTAAAATCCTTTGATATGTTGCGCAAACACAAAACACACATTCTGGATTAATCCTTTAATGTTCGCTGAGCAGAGATCTGAAAATCGCTGATGCTGCATGACATCTTGGAAGTGTTGTGCTATTCCCCACCCCACACACAAATGTGTTGAAATTCACAAAACGGACAGCCTTGGGGTACGTTCAACTCTGGACTTCCCTCTCATTTTATCTCACGGCCATCATTAATATTGTATTAATGGCAAAGGACCAAACCGTTGTGTTGTCATTAATGGGCCGGTTCTCTGTGGCGGAAGCCGCGTCTTATCAGCAGCGCATGCGATGGTGTCAGTAGCCAGGAGCGAGGCTGCACTATTGTACCGCTGCCTGGGCCCGAGTGACGGATGACAGCGCCTTCTCTCTGGAGGAAATGGGGAGGCCACAGCTTGAGCATGGGACCCTCGCCTTAACCTGCTTACCTTTTCTTTTTTTTCCTCCTTGGACATTCCTAGTGTTTATTGAGTTTGGGAGGCACCCAAATGATCCGTTCTTGTTGTGCTTTTCCCGACAGACGCCCGCTGCCCTGTTTTTGCGATTCAGGAGGGTTCATGCCAAACTTGGAGACCATGAGAGGAGGAAGTGACCAGTCTGGATCCCCTGCCCTTTGCCCTCCCTGGGGTCCCATAAATTAGCTTTCTGTAATTCTCTCCCAGACGGCCTTGCCCTAGCAGGTGTGTGTTTGTATATATGAGTGTTAACAGGGAGATTTAAGGGCTGTGCTGTGTGGGATCTACAGTGTCGGGAATGTCAATTCGGAGGAAACGTGCAACCTAAATATGTTTATCCTCCGGTTGCCATGCAGTCCAAGTAGATAAAGACGTGGTGGAGGATGTTTAGACCTTTTTTTATTCTCCCTAACCGAGGACCATACTTGGACACTGCTGAAATAACATTGGCGAAATCAAGAGGTTGAATTAAGTTCAGCGTGATCATTTGTGTAATGGCTCTCGAGGGGGAAAAGGCAACGTTGCTATAAAATATCTTGACTGCGACGTGTAAACGTTTGTGGGAAATGCTGCGCTCCCCATCCAGAAATGACTGTTTGTTTTGCTCTTCAAGTAACATTTACTAGTTTTAGTAACATCAAGTCAGGTCATTTCATTCTTCTCGAATAGTTGGTGCGGTATCAAAAAATTTTGAGGCTAAAAATTAATGACACTGGTCTTCCACTTCCCGTCTTTGTTTCTCAACACATCAGTCAGTTCGAATCGTACGCTGTGGTCTTTGTATTTGAGGTTGCACTCATTTCAAAATGCCCTTTAAGAAAAAATGGGCAGATCAGTTTTGAAGAATTTCATTAGCTTTCAAGAATAAATGTGCATTTTGTCCCGATCAGAACTTTTTTTTTTGCTACCTTCAGACTAAATTTGGTGAAATACTGAATTTAGATAAAAATCATACATCAAGTGTATGCATTTGTATCTTACAAAAGGTCAACACAATCTTTTCCCATATGTTTCTGAACCGCCATTTTTTATTGAGGAAAAACAATCTTTTGCCATAGGAAATAATCGAAATGGAAATGTCTCCCATCGTCAGACTTAGGCCATCGTTAAAACCTTTCACGATAACAGCAAATAGAAGTTTAACCTTGCTTGTCACACAAGTACAAAAAAAGGTGCCCAACGCTAAACTGAAACTGAAACTAAATTCACTTTTAGATTTATTGAAGATCCTATTTTAATTTAAATAGAAGTGGTTTGCCATAGAAAATGAAAAACCACAGAGAATTCTTCTTTTTAAAAAAAAATGCTGAGGAAAACCCTTTCTTTTGGAAGAAGTTTTTTTAAAAAAATAATTTTCCTTAATTTCTTTAAAAAATGACTATTCATTAATTACCATTATATCTGCGTTCATCTAGCTTTGCCAGTGATAGTGATACCCTTAACAGTTGAATGCTCTTCTATTTGATGGCAGATGATGTGACCATCAATGGGTGAGACGCTCCTGGGCCGCCCTGCGCTGGCGGGAAGTTCCACTCCCTCGTAAGATGCTGTTTCCGAGCTCTGGCCAGCGCTATGGTATTTACTCACCCAGAAACTGATGCATCCTTTCATTCACTCACAACATAAACTGGTGGTCGTAGACACGTTCCACAAAGTTCCCAGTTTTGATGACGTGCTTAAGTCCTAGTTGGGCAAAACTATCGTGAGCCAAAGCAGAACTGACTGTCAATCACAGATTTGGCAGAGCTGGGAGCAAAACGTCCACAAACATGCCAAATTTTTGGTCAGCGAAATTTGGTTACCGTAATTTCTCAAAAATAATGCGCAATTTTTTCCAAAAATATTTTCAAAAAGTCAATAGAGCGCATTATATTTAGGTATGGATGAAAAAGAAAAAATGCAATCTCACTGTATAGTTGCATACAGGTACATAGTGGGTTTAAAAAAAAAGGTATAGATATAAATCGCAATATAATATTCTATGTCTTATGTTACACATTTAAATATTACAGTAATCTGTGGTACTGCACCAAACATCTGAAACGACTGCCCGTGAGTTTGTTTTAACTTAAACGAAGACAAAAAATGTCGACTACAAGGGCTAATTGTGTAGCTGCTTTTAAAAGAAATGTCTCATCACTCCGGCCGATGACGTCCCCAAACCAGAAGCAAAACAACGTGAGTTGAAACTACGTAGTACGATTGTACGATCATTAAAAAAAAAAATAGCGCACACAATTGAGATGGTCGCATTTTTAAAAGTGTCCATTACGCTCATTTCTACGTAGTTTGAGCTCTCGTTTTTATAGCAACCAGATGCTATGAAGATTGTAGCCGAATGGGGGCAAGAGGCTGCGCTGTTAGCATGGTGGACCTTCCCCTCAAAATGCTGACAATTAATGAGAAATAAAGGGAACTAAGACTCTTGGGATTCAAAAAAATGTTTCCTCACAAACGCCATGGATGGCACAGAGGATGACGTGCTGTGGCAGGAAGATGGGATCACTGTTCATGAATGCAGGAGGCACCAGAACTGGACCAAGTCATCAATGATGAGTTTGACACTGATGCACAGAGGTCTACAATGGATATTTTTCAGATTGGAGATGAGTCAGATGCTTTTTTTGAAGTCTTGGCCAAGGAAGTGTAATGTAGTGGGTAAACTTCACTATGCACAAATGTTCAATGCACAAATATGTATTGGAAAAAATGTTTAAGTTAAACCGTATAAAATAGTTTCATTATTTAAGACTATCAACAGTATTAATAAAATGTTATGCCATTGTTGAGCATTTATTTTAGTTGGTTGAGGGATTCTGTTCGAAACAATTGCAGGGACCAGGACAAGCGTGTCCTGTGGCCTGTCCCGAGATATATATTACTACTGCATCAGCACATGCACAAATATTATTATTAATGATTGTTGGACGGACGATTTTTCAATAAACAATACAAGTACAAACAATAAAAGTACAAACCTAGCAAAATAGAAATACAGATAATTCCCAATATTTTGAACATATGGATTACAGCAAATTGGTGGTGCACATTGTTCAACTTCGGGGGTGCACATTATACTTCAGGACGCATTATACTTGAGAAATTACAGTAGGCCGAGAACTTGTTTAATGGTTGTTTTTGGTGAGTTTACAGCCGATAGCCACCGTTTGTAATATAATAATAATAAATATAATGGAAGGTGCAGACATTATATTGCCACGAAAATTTAAAAAAATATTACAGAAAATTGCTCATAGATAAGTTTTCTCCGAATAACAGAGGATGCATTCCAAAACCAAAAATTTGTGAATAGGAGAGTGTGTGAGTCCAGTATAATAAAATGAACCCAGCCAAACTGCTATAAAATGCTGGCAAATGCTCGTTTGCTGGGTGGGGGATGTGCTTTCAATGTAATGCTTCACTTTGTGTCCAAATTCCTGCTGAATTCTGTTGAAAGCACGTGGCAATATCAAATGGAGCCCACAAACGCGTGCATGCAGATACTTGCGGAGGCCCACACCAAAACACACGCGTCAGGCGGCGTATAGTCAGTCATTAGACGACACAGGGAGGCCCTGTCCCCCCGGTGTTGTGACTGTGTCTCGCTCCTTGTTAGAGAATTGATGACGCTGTCTTCAGAAAACAAACAAGGCGGGCGGCTAAAAAGGTGGTCACTCACCACAGCTCCCTGACCCAGAGAGACACACGGAGGCCATCGCGACATGTGAGCGTCCCCCCCCTCGGAATGCGTGCACGCACACACTCTTGTTTGTGTTCCATTGATATGGCCGCTGGAATGTGTCTGTCTTGTGCCTCAATGTGTGCCTTTGTGTGTTGCGAGTGTCAGCGTAGCGCAGCAGGCGGGGGTAACCTGCATGCAAACAAAACACAGATAAAGCACTTGGCACCACCCCCCGTTTTCTCGACATGCTTTCTATAATTCCAAAATAAATATTCCGCATATCAATTGTCAGGTAGTGAAATGCGGGGAGGGGCCCCTGTCTATATTAGGAGGATTCACTCATTGATCTGGATGTGACACGCTCCCAATTGTGGGCATCATTTTGCCAGGGGCTTCTTCTGTCTTCTGTTCTGACTCACACGTCACATTACTGCCCACCCCGGGGGCCCCTCGCCAGTGCTTTCACATCACACACCCTGCTTTGCTCTGTGGGCCCCCAAGCCTTGTTCCAGAAGCCCAAATCCCATAATTGCAGGGCTGACAGCGATAGCGAACGCAGACGTCCTCACCTGGTCGGAAGGAATGAAAACATCAAGACTGTCAAAACGCAATGAGGAGATGATGGAAGAGGGCGAAATACTTGAGGGAAAGCGTGCAACATATCAGAAGAAACAAAAGACCCCAAAATTACTTTTTCATCTGATTTAGGATTTTGATTTGATTCTATTTTGGCATTTTAATTCTCTTTTTATCCAGTACATGTATTAAATATTCATCGCACTTCACTTCACCCCACCCCCCCTACATTTTGCTATATACAGCCTCCTACTTGAACGGAATTAATGAAATTAAATCCCCATTATGATAACATGAAAGAAGATAAACCCTAATGGAGCTTGAGAGGAACACAGAAGCTTCCCAAAAATAGGCGTGCCAACTCCAAAAGACAAGAGGCTGGAGTTGCTTCAAAGGTGTTGAGCAATGGGCTTATGTGCATTTCTTGTTGTTTTTAATTAAATTCTGTCAAATATCTCCCACTTGAGGATTGCTAAAATTATTTCATTACCCCTTCAAGCAGGAGAAATAATCAAAACAATCTTTTAAATTTGTAAAACCAGGCCTGCATAACCTTTTTCCTGTCGGGGGTCAAGTTCCCCCAAACTACATCTACACAAAGAAAAAAAAAACATTTTATTCTCATCCATTCATCGGCAAAATGTTACAATTTCCTTCTGGGGGTTATCAATTGCTCTCATTATAATTAATTTCAGTGTCCATAAAAAAAAAGCTCAGAAATTTAAAACATTTAACTTTATTGCAATATTTTTCGAACATTGTGTTGCTGATGCGTGATCATCGTTTCATGTAACACGTGAAGCTGTTTGAAATAATGCAACTGGAGTGACGACCTGTAAAGCAGTATTACAAAAAAGTACTAAATACTGTATCTGTTTGAAATCAAGGACTTTGTGGGTATTAGACAGCCTGTGGATTTCACTAACAACGTAGAACACGCTTAAGGTCTCAATTTACTAAAGGTTTGGCCGTGCAGAAAATGGGTGCACAGATGTGGAAAACTGACTGACTAACGGCACAACTAGGTTTGCTTTTGCCATACAAAGTAACTTGCCATGCAGTACATTTTACACTTTGTGGGAGGCGTATAAGGAAATTCATTAATATACTATATACAATGTGATCTGTCAAACCTGAGACAGTGGTGATGTGTTTTTAAGTAGCACATATAAAAGGTAGGTGCAAAGTAGCACACAAAGCTGTGCCAGTGTAGCATAGGCTGCATTTTGGTAATGCCATTAAAATGATTGCATCCTCCATTTTTCAGCAACAAAATTTTGTAGCTTCTGAATGATCTCAGGGCTGACATGGAGCTAGTCACAAGACGGAGTCATTACCATTTCACCGATGACAAAATGCTCAAATCTGCATTACTTTTGCATTTGGGTCATTTCAGCACACTAATGCAATTCATGCCTGCCTCTCCCAGAGCAGTTTTTAAGATGCTGTCTAAGCTTTAAACGCAATATTACACAAGATGAACCACTTGCTGTGCATTTGGGGATTGTTAAATCAAACAGTGATTTATTTTTTTTTTGGGGGGGGGGGTGGTGTTGCTGCTGTCCCCAATATTTTCCACACTTTTGATACATTTTCTGTGATGCAGATATAAGATAACTTCTTCCACTAAAATTTTAAATTCAATCACTTTAAACTTCATTTTACGATTGTGGTGCATTCCAAAAATGTCAACGGTTTAACCGAACAGTGTAACCCGCAGCTCTCTTTTTAATACAATGGTCTCCATCATGTTTAAGAATCTGTTAGTGAGTGAATGCGAAATTTAGTGCACAATCTTCTGCTACCTTCACACTGTTGGGCAAAATTTAAAAATTAAATTTTTGGGGGGCAGCACGGTGGGTCAGCTGGAAAGCGGTTGCCTCACAGTTCTGAGTTCCTGGGCTCAATCCCGGACCCGTCTGTGTGGATTTTGCATGTTCTCCCTGTGCCTGCGTGGGTTTTCTCCGGGCACTCCGGTTTCCTCCCACATCCCAAAAACATGCAACATTAATTGGACGCTCTAAATTGTCCCTAGGTGTGATTGTGAGTGCGGCTGTTTGTCTCGATCTGCCCTGGGATTGGCTTGCAACCAGTTAGGGTGTACCCCCGCCTCCTGCCCATTGACAGCTGGGATAGGCTCCAGCACTCCCCGCTACCCTCGTGAGGATAGGCGGCTAAGAAAATGGATAGATGGATAATGTTTTGGGGTTAAATCCACTAGCTTTATGTAGTTCACATCACAAAACCAAATGTGGCTTCAAGAGAGGCTGGAATGCACCCGTAATGTCACAAAACCAGATGTAAAGTGCATAACTACGAGACGCCGTTGACGGAAGTTAAATATGAGTCCTCACATAGTTCTCCTCATGTGGTAATTTCAAACATTTTGTGCAAACGCCGCCAGCATTTTCTCATCTCAGTTCTAGAGCATCTTGTTTTTATCACAAACCTTTCTGTGCCTTTGCTTGCCATTTGCTTTCATTGCATCTCTGTTTTGTCCAACAGTTGTGACGTCTGTTGCCTGTTGGTGACGTGTGTTGGATGTGTGCCCCGTGAACAGTGGAGTCAGACACGTATCCAATTTCTATCCTCATATGAAAGAGGCATGGGTCGGATATGAAAACAATCACAATTGTTTTGTTCACATTCACAGGAGAAATTAAATCAGATCCATGTCACATTGGGCAAAAATATCAAAATTGACCTGCAGTGTGAAAATAGTCCAATGTAAAAGATTGCAGTTTTATGAGCAATGCTCTGTGTCCAATCTGTTAAAGTGAACACCAAAATTTAATGTTCGTTCTTTGGGATCTGATTCAGTTATTTTGGCAAAAAAACGTGCGTCACTACTAACGGGACAAAGTACCAACTCTTTTACAAAGCAAGAAAGATAAAATAAAAGATCTTTGGTGGCCAGAGGTGTTTATTTACACAACTGCAGATATGCAGATAGCTTTATTTGTATCATACATTTTTGGAACAATTGCAGTGTTACAGTGTGTCATCTGAAAGTGGAGTATATTAAATAACACTATTAATGGAGAAATAGAGGGATAGACGGAAACAAACGCAGTACATCAGTTTGCTCACTGAAACATAAACATGGTCGCAGACATTATTGTGGAGCGAACACTGATTTTTGTCACATAATCCAACATCACCTGTTTATAATGCTCAGAGAATGAATTTTTGAAGAGTCGCAGATATTTTTCCAAGAGACTGTTGCTTCTGTTTCGTTTAGCAACAAAGTCCAAATGGGCTCAGCAGTTCGCTAATAACATCAATGAACTTATTGTATATTATTACGGTAACTATTTTTTCCTTGAAAGAGAAGCGAGGACACTGCTATTTTTCTGAGGTGGCCGACGTACACACTGACTATCTGGTGCATGCATGCCATTTAGAGTATTAGTGAACAGACATTCTCATTATTTTCCATTCACTGAATTTGAGGAAAAGCAGTGCTTTTTTTGTCGACGCATTCAGAATGCACATTGTGCATTGTTGACTGAATTTGGGCAATATTATTATGATTATTTTTAATGCCATTAATAGTAGAACATATTTTCGATTATGTTTGTCAAGTTAGGTGTGAAAAGTTAAATTTAATTAAATAGCTGTGATTGAACGCAGAGCTGGAACTCTCAGATGAATGGACATCATCTTCATTAGACAAAGCATCTGGGCTCCGGTTTGGAAGGGCTGAAGCACTTTCCAATAAACTGCCGGCTGAGCTGAGCAGGTTTTTATTTATGAACCACTTCAAGTGGTGCAGACAGCACAGTGGAGCCAGCATGTTTATAGCAGAACTCAGCACTGAGCTTCAGGACACAACAGATGAGGATCCACACGCCGTCGAATTTACACTACCGCCACATGCTCTTAACTCAAACGACACTTTGATTGTCCATCTATTGACGCGTATACTCCAAACCACAATGTTAGGTACACCTGCTCAATCTCACGAAATCCAATCCAAGAGCGTGCATTTATTTCTTTTTTATCTATCCTATTTATCTGGGCCGCTCATTCTCTCTTGGGTTGCAGGAGTATTTTTTAAATGTAATGTGTGTGTGTGTGTGTGTAAATATATAAATATATATATATTTTTTGTTTGTTTTTTTTCCTCAGAAAGCCTTTGCATGTAAATGGAGAAGTCATCTTGTCTCTTGTCAAGTAATTATTTCACTTCAATGATTGATTGTTTTGTGTATGTTATAATAGAAATGTACTTTGTATAATAATGAAAATATATTAAGGGGAATTTGAAGTGAAAGTGATTTCAGAGTGATACTGTCACTGTCATTTTGCTGTAATTAATGAATACTAGTGTCTCTGCAGGGAGCACAGACTAAAACACGAGTTTTGTTATCTGCATCATTGGTATGTACAAAACGATCTTTATCAGTCTTTGGCAATTCATATTTCTGGTTCTTTAGTAATCACGCTGCACTGCTGCACTTATGTGGTGGCATAACTGGAAAAAAAATATCCAATTAATCCTTTAAAATGCACAATTTAGACAACTTGAGAATCACAAAATAAAAAAATTCGAAAATGTGAAATAATTGTTTTGAAAAAGTAGCTGAGGGCCACAAAGGTCTTGCCACATTTAAGTGTATGGAGATTTTGAGCAGATCTCAAATATACAAGAATTTTTTTGAGGAGCTTTGAAATAGAATTCTCCTTCACATTGTTTGCTTTTGATTTTGGAATCACTTAATAAACCAGGACCCGACAACCTGACCGATCTGAAAGTCTCATCGGAAACAAAAAGGTCTTAAATATATTTAGGTCCACTGCTCGACCATTCAGAGCTCTGTCAACAAACAAGATTTTAAGAATGTAATCTCTTACTTGCAGGAAGTCCGTAGAGATGATTTAGAATCCATGTGATGAGGTCCAGTTTTTTGATGTGAGTAACTCAAGCGGCACTCTTGTGGATTTGGCAAGGTTCCACACTCACCAGAACAACTCACTATCAGTCGGGATGTGTCCACTATTGCATAGTTTGCCATTGTTTTGTTTTTCAAATAGTCAATGTCTCCTTTTCGGTGGTGACTTCTCAGGCTTCTGAGGGGAAAAAAAAATGAATGATTTAAAAAAAAAGAGAGAGAGAGAGAGAGAGACTCCTTAGAGGTTCACCCATTCCTTTTTGAAGTCACTTGTCAGGTACCTGGGAACAGGTTTTCATCTAAATTCTGGTTTAATTCCATTGGCCATTGCAGAGATGATTAAAAAAAATAATGGGTAGAACGTATACTGTACGTATATGTATACAAGTGAGCAATATCAAAAGTTATGATGTTGGGAGTTTGCATGTACCCCCCCCCCCCCCCCCCCCGGAGTCTGGCTGCATACCACACTCCAAAACATGCACGGTAAATTCACTGAAGAACATTAGGTGTATGTGTTAACGTTATTTTTTTCTTCTATTTGTCTATCTCACTGCAAACTACAACCACAGACGTCCAAACGATAAAAAAAAAACTCTGGACAGTCAAATCAGTCCAAACTGAGCATTATATTGATGAGTGCAGAAACTTAGTGGATAGTTCACTGTTGAACTAAGATAATTCCTAAAACCTTTCTTGTACTTGTAATTATAAGAAAACGTCATTGAAAGTACTTTACAGTAAATATGACGATTTTTTCCCACTCCTGTATCCAATATTTTGTCATTTGGCGCCATCTTGTGGTTAAATATTTTACCTGCATTTTAATCGCGACTATCCCCTATGCCTCTTTGAACATGGGATTGACTGAATTGTGTGTCCGTCGCGCGACTAACGTGCTCATTGGTCAGCATCCTCAGCCCTCGCCCTCTCTCTCTTTTGGACTTTAACCAGAATGTATGACCGACAGACTGTGATTGGTGCGTCTTACAGTGCCGCGTTCCCATTGGTGCAAAACAATCACTCCCTTTTCTCTTGAGCGGCTATCGGAGTGTCAAGCGTCCCCTTTCTGTCGCTTGCCCGGTTCACTTATTGAAATTGTTCTGTTTTGTGTTAAAGTTGAAACTGGACCGTAACAGCTCGAAAGCCATGTCTGTGTTTTGCGAAGTTCCCCAAGCGGTACCCGTCGCCGTTTTTAAACTGACCCAGGACTTCAATAACGACCAGTTCCCACACAAAGTCAACCTCGGCGTCGGGGGTAAGTAGGAATTGAACACACCATTGATTTTCTATGTAGCTCTTATTCGCAGCTCCTTTGCAAATCATGGCATAATGTCTTTTTTTTTAATCATCATAAATCCAATAATGTAAGCGATGGCTCACCCTCCCTGCAAATTTGCACAATTTAATTAATCATCACGTCAATTTCGTGTGTTCGTGTGCGCGTGTGTGTCATTACGTAACTTTCGATTCCAATGAAGTTTGTGCGCATCTGTGAGGCAAACCTGCACGATGACCTCTGACTCTCTCGATCAGGTTCAAAGTTCAACCTCCTGCCGCCTTTTCGAAACAACCACACATTTTGTCCCGTGCAACCTTTGTCACTTTGAATCAGATTACGAGTCGTAATCCAGTGCACTTGCTATGCAAACGGGCCTGCCGTGGTAAATGGCACTGCTGTGTTGTGCTGCTGCTGCTCCTACCTGAGTCCCATGATTAAGTGCAGGGAGGATAAGGCTTGATAATCTCTTCATCTTTAGCAAGGCATCTGGGCAGATGGCAAATGTAGGCCAAAAACGTCAAGATTTTGATTTTGAAACAGATGTCCACATTACCCGAGAGAAAAATGACATTCTGCAGGGTTTATAATACACCAGTAATGAGTGTATGTCTGTGGCCATAAAACAGGAGTGGACAAACTAGAATGGTGGGGCCCATTATCTGATTCATTAATCCAGTTAAATAATACATTCAGTTATGGTATTAAATAATTGGTCAATTTTAATTTCGTTAGACCTCATTTTAAAGTGGAACCTCAAGAGCAGAGGTGTCAAACTCTGTTTTCTCGCCGGCCACATTGTTGCTCCGGTTTCCCGTCAGAGGGCCGTGATCACTCTGAAACAAAAAAACATTTCGTCATCTCATCATATTTACATAATCAATTTATGAACTAGTTTTGGAATCATAAATCAAGGATAATGTGTTTTTCAATTCTTCACGTTTGGTAGCACAAAAATGCTTGCAATATCTCAACTTTCTCAATTATGATGTATGACAATTCAAAATTTTGGTGTAGATTTTTTACAAGAATCATGGAAATTGACATTCTGGATTTGGATTTACGGGCCACATAAAATCATGTGGCAGGTCAGATCTGGTCCCCAGGCCTTGAGTTTGACACCTGGGACCGGCGTCAAACACCACAAACTTTGGTCAGTTTGGACTGAAAAGTGTGCTGATAACTACACAACTGGAAATGAGATTTTTGGTAATGTTGGGAAAGGTCTTACCATTATGAGTCTGCTTTATGCTCATAAGACTAAAATGTAAAAGTTTTTATAAGTTTGGAAGTAATTTAAAACTCGTGGGTCCTGGGTATGTATTCTAAAGACAATTTGACAAACTGTATTTGTGTTGCTGGTTATTTTTCTTGCGTTTTCTCTCTCAAGTATTTCCCTGTACTTCTGTTGCAGCCTACCGCACAGATGAAGGGAAGCCGTGGGTTTTGCCGGTGGTGAAAAAGGTGGAAAAGATCATCGCTGACGATGACAAGCTCAACCACGAGTACCTGCCCATACTGGGCTTGCCCGAGTTCAGGTCGTCGGCGTCCAAGATTGCCCTGGGAGACGGCAGCCCTGCTATCCTGGAGAACAGGGTGCGTCATGCTTGGTTCATGGGCTCCACCGTTGGATTGGTACTTTCCTCTCATTTTTTATTTCGCCTGTTTGTCGGTCCCATTCAGGTCGGGGCGGTTCAATGTCTGGGCGGCACCGGTGCACTGAAGATGGGGGCAGAGTTCCTAAGACGTTTCTACAACGGAAACAACAACACTAAGACACCAGTTTATGTGTCTGCGCCAACTTGGGGTATAAACACACTTGGGATGAATTTAATTTACAGCTCCAAGTGGCTGATTTTAATTATCTATTTTTTTTTTAAATTGTCATTTCAAGTCACACATCTACAATATGGCTTCGTTTAAACTGACAGAATACATGAATCAACCTAAATTGCATGGAAATGTAGTGGATATAAAAAGTCTACCCTACACACCTCTCTTCGTAAGCCAACTTTTTGTGATATTAAAAGAAATCCTAGACTGATATAAATAGTTTAAATGTTTTCCAACACTAATGGGACCGATGAACTGTTCAACTCAATTGGGGAAAACAAGGTTTTTGAGAGGGAAAGTTTAAAAAAAAAATTAATTCATGTTCCACAAGTTATGAAAGAGTGTGTAGAATTGTGCAACCCTATAATTTCTGTTTTCTCTTCCTCTTTAAATTATTTTTTTCAATTAATTGAGTAGTAGAGGTTATACTGTAGGTCAGCTTATTGGTTGAAAAAGAAGAAGTGGAACTAATTCAGTCATTTATTTTTTCTATCACAAAAAAACTGGCATTTGAGCAGGAGTGTGTGGACATAAAAAAATCAAAAGCCTTTATTGTCATTACATGCTGTGTATACAATGAAAAGGTGCAATAAAAGAGAATGAAAATATTCTATATCCACTATTAATCAACAAGCATTAACACTAGGAAGTGACAACACAAAATAATACATAAAATCTAAATTGTACATTGTCCCACCTGAGTAAAACATAAATTGTGTCGTTTGAATCTTTTAGCGAAAATCCAGCCATAGAAAAACAAAAGTGCGGAATAGTTATTCTTTTAAGCCTTCTTGGCCTTCATGAAAGACACATAAAGGTATTATTTGTGTTCTTGTTTTTGTCATAGCAGCTCATTATCAGTGTACATTGACTAAAGTGTGTCAAAAGTACAAAAACAATGATGAGGTTTTATCTCCTTGTTTGCTTCAGAGAATCACAACGGCGTGTTCAGCAACGCCGGCTTCGAGGATGTCCGTCCCTACAAGTACTGGGATGCGGGAAAGAGAGGCCTGGATCTGGCTGGTTTCCTCTGCGACTTGGAGGTAAACGGTGTGATGGAAGTTCTAGAACTAAACCTCCAAAGTCAAACAACCCCACCAGTGGTAAAATTCGCAATTCAAACAAAATTTCCTCCAAAAATCTGACCCAAGGCAAATTATGTAAAACATCAACTCAGTTCGTTCACCACAGAGAAGTGCCAGTAATGCCAAAATATAAACGTGTAATGACCACCATAGAACTGGAAAATGGACTTTAGACTAAAAAGGCAATAATGGTAATGAAATATAAATTACGTACGGACAAAATGCCGTAATTTCCGGCCTATAAACCGTGACTTTTTTCACATGCTTTCATCCCTGTGGCTCATGCGGTTAAAGGAATATAAGAGTTTGAGCTTAAAGTACTTCATTAGCTGTTGCTACATCCTGTGTATGAAAGTGTGAAACTGTAAAGTGCTGAGTGTGTGACTGGTGGAACGAAACAGGGTATGTGGTGCAAGAATGGAATGTTTTTGAACTGACGGTGCTCACTGCAAGGAGGATGCGGAGACGAGAGGACTCAGAGGCAGTTGGTGGAAAAACTATTGTCAGGAAAGGTTCACCAGGAGGAGCCAGCACGCGAGTCTGCAGGGGAGGAGTCGGGCCAACATCCGGCGGACCAAAGGAGACCAATGAGAGAGCGCCAAGGATACCTGAAGGAGACACAGAACCAATAGTGAATCAGTAGATTGTACTTTAAAATTGTTCTGGGAAACTCGGAGGTAGAGTACGTCGGCTGCAGGGAACTGAGACGTACAGGGTTGTAATGAGAGGGACCCGAGACCCAGGTGTGCGTTGAAGGAATAAATCCACTCGTGTGTGAAAACACCGGCTTCCTGATGCCTTTCCATTGCAGAACGAGCGCGCGTATTGTTGGATGAGTGGCAGTTGGGTAAGGTCACAAATTGGAGTCAGATTTCTAACTTAAGTTTATGATGATTTAGAAATATAAAATTCCAACACGGTGATGCAGCTAATTTGTACATTTTTTCTAACGGCCGCAAGGGAGCACTCGAGCGGAAAAGGATACAAGTGAGATGGTGGAATTAATGTGGTGAGGATGTGACTTTCACCGGTATGTTTTTTTTTTTTTTTTTTTTAAACTGGCCTTGTTAGCGCTGCGCTAGCGTTAGCGCTGTGCTAGTGTCAGCACTGTGTCTCACGTGATTTTTACCGGTGTACCGGTGATTTAGGTATGTTTTTCTTTTTTTTCTTTAACCGGCCCTTTTAGTGCTGTGCTACCATTTTGCTACTATGTAGCTGCCACAGCTTTTTTTTTATTGTATTTTTTTTACCGGTATTTTTTTTTTTTAACAGCCCTGTTCGCGCTACCGTGTTGTTGCTATGTTAAGCTAAGATATTTTAAACTTTGAAAAATCTTTCTGTGTACCATCTTACTTTGTAGAGATCTCATGTTTCACTGTGGGTTTCAATGTGGGCACTTGCGGCTTTTACACAGGGGTAGCTTATGTATGTACCAAATAGTATTTCCTTTACAAATGTACTGGGTGAGGTTTATAAGCAGGTGCGATCTGTAGGCCAGAAATTACGGGAATCACAAAGTTCAAAATGTGTTCTGAAACTGCTGTCTTTTTAATCAAAAACATAAAAAAAGTACAGTAACCCTAGTCAGAAGGCCTCAACGGAGTAGTTTTACTTTAGTTTGATGTTATTTGCTTTTATTCTTCTTGAGTAACCACTTCCCTTTTCCCAGAGCTCCCCAGAGCGTTCCATCTTCGTCCTGCACGCTTGTGCCCACAATCCAACTGGCACAGACCCCACGCAGGGCGAATGGAAGCAAATTGCTGAAGTTATGATGGTAAGGAAAATTTTGTTCTCTCACTTGTCCTCAATAAGAAATACTAAGTCAATATTTGTCGTTGTAATGAGTATTTTTTACTGTGCTTTGCCAGAGGAGGAAGCTGTTTGCTTTCTTTGACTCGGCTTATCAAGGATTCGCTTCGGGCAGTTTGGAGAAAGACGCCTGGGCCGTCCGATATTTTGTCTCTATGGGCTTTGAAATGTTCTGCGCCCAGTCATTCTCCAAAAACTTTGGCCTCTATAGTAAGAACCGCATGTGACACCTCCACAATCTTATCCCCAATATGATCTCAGAGTATTAATCCATCCAGCCATCCATTCTGTAAGATGCTTATGCTCACAAGAGTTGCTATCTTTGGCCAGTAAGCAGGGTACACCCTGAACTGGTTGCCAGCCAATCGCAGGACACATAGAAACAAACAATTATTCACGCTTACGGGCAATTTAGATTCTTTAATTAGCCTACCATGCATGTTTTTGGGATTTGAGAAAAAAACGCAGTGCCCGTAGAAGACTTGCGAGAATGGGGAGAACATGCAAACAGAGTATTAATGTTTAATATATTTCAAAAAAGATTCAAATGTATATTATTTAAACAAAAGTAAAGCTGAGCTGAGCCCATTTGAGCTCCATGGCTAAATGGAACAGCAGCACCAAAGCAAGTAGGCAGTCTCTCAGATGAATATAAATGTTTTTCATTGTAAACGAGTTCCTTACAAAGAATTGAAAATCTATGGAGGTAAATTAGCACCACCAGGATTTGAATTTGAAATGCCATAGAAAACAGGATTTGAATTTTAAATGTAACGTGATCACATTTTCAATAGTTCCTTCAATTCGTTGTCTGAAATTCAACTGGTTACAATTCGCTGTCTAAAATTCACCCTCTGGATTGGCTGGCTGTTTGGTTCTGACCTGAAGTAACCCTGCCTGGTGGCACAGACGGTGAATTTCCGACAGCGAATTGTAGCAACTATTGAAAATGTGATCACTTTACATTTCAAATTCAAATCTCGTTTTCTGTGGCATTTCAAATTCAAATCCTGGTGGCACTAATTTACTTCCATAAAGATCATCTTATGTTTTGTGGGGACCGTTTCTGTTTGTGTCCCAAAAGACTGATGTGGTGTCAATAATCAATCTTTCTGTCCCAAAAGACTCTGACATCTCAATACTCCACGAGGTTGTTTTTCTTGTGAGCAACATGACTTCCACTCGGTCTACCCGCCAATGTCTGTATTTCTCCTAAAACAATCCTTTTATGTCAAACTCCACTTTCACGAGACATACATTCTAACATTAATATTCTAAAAAATCTTCCCTCATCTGCAAATGAGTAAATAAACTCATAATAAATTCAGTCAACACAAATTGGCGTTAACAAGATAAGGACGCTTTCTCTATCCCAAAGGGAAGTTGAAAATAAGTTGACTAAAAACACGGCTGGAATGCAGTTCAGAACCTGCTAAAAATGGGATTCTTGGAAACATGATGAATAATTAATCCCAAAGGGAAATCCTCTCACATTTATTGTTCCCACCAGACGAGCGCGTTGGCAACCTGACCGTGGTGGCTCGTGATGCCGACAACCTGAAGAGGGTTCTGTCCCAAATGGAGAAAATTGTGCGGACGACCTGGTCCAACCCGCCGACGCAGGGGGCTCGTATCGTGGCCGTCACCCTGAACTCGCCCGAGCTCTTTGTCGAATGGTTCGTTCGACATCTTGAGCTCTCAATCTGATGTGATGGCTATAAATATTTAATTTGTTTGAAACCAGGAAAGAAAACGTGAAAACCATGGCTGACAGAGTATTGCTGATGAGAGCCCAGCTGAAAGCCAAGCTCCAGGCTCTGGGGACGCCAGGAACTTGGACCACATAACAGAGCAAATTGGCATGTTCAGTTTCACCGGACTCAACCGTGAGTACACCACACATAAACACACACACACACACCACACACACACACACCACACAACCAACACACACACACACACACACACAACCACAACACACACACACACACACACACAACCACAACAAACCAACACACACACACCACAACACACACACGCGCAACTCCAGCACTGCGCACGCGCACGCGCAACACCACGCGCACGCGCACGCACAAAATCCAGTTTATTGGGAACACAATGAGTTCTACAGTGTTTACCTTGCGTATTAATTCAAAGGACATTGTGTTGCTCCTTTTAGTGTACTTGATTTGGTCACCAGATAGGCATTAAAATACATGGATGTAGATTTGATGCTGGAACAGACTATCTTGCAGTAACTTGAATTTTTTTCTCCGTTAACATTATATCCTCGTTAGTATTATTATATTATCTGTCACCATGTGCTGCTGCACCATTTTTTAAAATATCAGTTATTAAAGGGGTTACAACCGTTCCACAACATCTATACTATTGTAGCTTTTTTAAGCCGTCTGTACAGTTTTTTAATTACAGATGCAGGGGAACATTTAAAGTGATACACAATCAGCTGAGTTTAATTGTTCACCACTTTAAAACTCATATTTTATAAAAATTTTTAGGTAACGCTTCCATTTTCTCAGCTGTCACACAATCGTAAAGATGATTAAAAAAAAAAAAAAAGCAATCAAGACACAAAAACCTTCCCAACCAATTCTGACGTGCATTGCAGCACATCTTTTGTTTTTGCCATTTATCTAATTTTCCAAGTGTAAAAAGATATTAGCTTGAGTAAAAAGAAATTAACTTATGCTCAAAACAGCACATTTATTGTTGCTGGAGTACTGCACGTACCGGTATTATTCTTTTATTTTTGGCATATATTCTTTCTGTATGGCTACCACTCATAAACCTTCTTCTCTCAACACATCATGTTGAGGTTGCTCCCTTAAAAAAAAAAAAGGTGTCTAAAAATAGCCAAAGGAAAAAAGAAACGTGCTAAGTTAAAGTTTGATGCTATTAAGCTGGGGTACACGGAGCCCTCACTAGGCGGTGGGTCGAGGTTCAAAGTTCTCAATGGCTCCTTTGAGCTATTTTTTCCCCAAAGGCAGCTATGTAAAGAATTCCAACATGTGTTCCTGCTGTTACACATGTGGAGTAATATAGTATAGCCGCAATTTCTGCCGCCGTCATTTCTCACAGCCAGACAAGTGGACTACATGGTGAAGGAGAAACACATTTACCTAATGTCCAGCGGACGCATCAACATGTGCGGCTTGACCAGCAAGAACATCAACTACGTGGCCGAGTCCATCGACGAGGCCGTCACCAAAGTTCAGTAGGAGGCTCTGCTCATCCGCACGAGACAAATGAGTACTGTACCTTATCTAAATGCCTCAACGCAGTGGTGGGCAACCAGTGCGGACTGTGCACCACCGTGCAATTTTGACATGAAGTAAAACCTTGCAGGAGTAGCTGTAAAACCCCCAAAACATTTAACATTCAAATGCTTATTCTTTACGGTAGCGTTTACATAGACATCACGAAACTCTGGCATTTAAACAGGAGTGTGTCGAGATTTTATAGCCACTGTATGATGAACATTTTATTTTGTACCTTTTTTTTTTTATAAAAAACAAACTATTAAAAGAAAAAAAGGTTCACCCGCCCCTGCCTAATAACAGAAGTTTTCAATAATCTTCCCTTGAGCAAATATTTTGTTTAGAGTGGGTATTTTAAGGTTGTGCAATTATGGTTTAATTTTTTAAATTTCATTGTCATATTACTGCTGAGAAATTACCAGTGAAGAAAATACTATGTTCCTCGTATCACAATTTGATTTATGGCATTCTAAAACTTGTTCATTAAATACAGTAGATGATGTTCCACTGGTTAAAATGAAGGAGCAGTATTGCACTGAAACCTGCTCAAGTGTCTGTTTTAATCCAAAAGAAAACATCGTAATTAAAAGAAAGAGGGGAAAAAAAAAAACTTCACACTGGTTCTCTTAAGACTTGAAACTTGTGATTTGAGCCAGTAAACACTACAGGGAAGTGTTACATTTTACATTAAAGTCAGCTCGAAATAAAGTAATTTTCTCCCTATGAGGAATGCTTACCACAAAAAGTTGTACTAGTCGAGTTGTTGGAGCACTGACTTATTTCACTATGTTTTTATCTCTTACACAATACGAAAATGTCTTCCCACCGGGTATTTCAAACTTGGATCATGGGTGCTTTTAACGCAAATCCAAGACACCATTGTCTTTACTCTGTTTAGTCTTAACGTGCACAGGAATTCAAACTATCAATATTCTCCATAATAAATAGATTGAAATCACATTTGTGCAATTGTCATTCATTTTGGAGTCAATTTGCATTTTAAGGGGATAAGATGACTAAATCACTGCTGGTTTAGGATTAGTGGTTCAATAAAAAATAAAAAACCAAACCACGGACCAAAATATTTACGTTTGTAATAGATTGATTAGAGATCAATATTTAAAAATATTCGTTATCATATTTGGGTAGGTTCAATATTATCTAAATTACAAGAAATGTATAACTTGACTGCAGTTAACCATCAGAGGCATAATGAAATTTTATCTTTCATATATTCTTTTTTTGTTCAGGTTTGCTTATCTTTGGATTATTTGAATATAAACATCAAGATTACAAAATCAACAGACAGAAGATTAGTGCGAATGGTAAATAAAATACATGTACAAGTAATGAAAAATGGAAATGGACAAATTGTACAATGTGATGTTCATAATGTATCATATATAATTTATTTTCTTTAAATATATTAGAAGTATGTTATGTTTCTTATTTCAGTACTTACAGTACATAATCATCCAAATTACAAAATGAGACGAGAAAATAAACATACAGCAAATCAGTATTAATGCTAAATAAAAATTAATCAAACAAAAAAGTATCATGTATTGTTCTCTATAATAAAGTATTTCTTTTAAATATAGAGTAAATCGTCGCTGTCGGACAGAAACCTTGCATGTCCAGATGTGGTCAAGTTCATATTTTTTCCACAACTCAATGCTACTGGTCTGTCCTGACACTTTGTTATTTTAATGTATTATAAACACATTTATTGTTTTGAAGATAGCCTGAGAACAAATCACTTAACTCTCTTGAAAGCTGAAACTATTTGAGTGTCTTTTCTAACTCTGCCATTAAGTCGCCGAATGATTTGAAAGGTCTGAATGATTTTTAGACAATAAATGAGTGAAAATAGTGCAGGTGGATCCATTTGAGTAAACGTCTTTTTGAGCCCTTCAAGGCTTTGGTGCAGAAGGAACTTTTTTAACCATGAAAAGTTATTATTATAGTATTGGGATATAATTAAATTATCGATTGATGATTTTGGGGTGGTGGTGTGTTGATGTTGGTGCGCAACATTGTGCTAGGTATGACAGTCTAAGGTGTAATACTAACTTGAACGATGCGGTGTTTAATAACTCAAGCAAGATGGCTTTTTTTTTTTCTTCTTTCTTGGAAAGTTGTGATTTTTGGAGATGAGAGAATTCTGCCTGACAGTGACAAAATGCGTCAGTGAGTCATATCGAAATGAGTTCCCTTGCTTTTTAGTGTGTATATACAGTAGGAGCAAGGTCAGTAACAAGTGCTGAGGAGTGCATTATCCTTTTCAGGCTGTCATGTGTGTTTAAAAGAGGATTGGCGTCAGTGTGTGCGTCATATTGCTTTTCTCTCATATTGATCCAACTTTCAAGTTTCTCCCAGGGCGGATCCACTCCATTGAAAGTGAGTTGACTAACTCTGTTTGTTGGTCATCCGAAGTAATGGCTTTTCATGTCCTTGTGTAAGTATTCAAAGGCCTTAGGCAGCCTTATCTGTATTCACAAGTCTCCATTTCCAAATGTCACAGCAACTTAAAGCTGCCGTTTGAAGGAAAGACTTTTTTTTTTCCTTTTTTCTCAGAGGAACACACACATGAGCGACAGTAGCCTAAGGTCTGAGGGAGTCTGTTTTGGGGAGAAGTTAGTGCAGTAATGCTATACTCATGCACCCCTACTCCCTGCCCCAGCATGCATATGGACAGCAGGGTTCTCGAAAGGGGACAGTCGTAAGAAACAAACATGCAAATAATGTCTCTTCGCTGAATGGTCTTAAGACATCAGCAAACACGTGTAGCTTATTGTTAGCTGGTTTGGAGGCAGCTTCAGTGACGTGTTTGAAGATGTGCGGTTACAAAATATTATTGCAGTATTTCCTGTCGTGATATGTTTTGATGGACTTGTCCCAAATATTGATGTTTGCAACTATTGATGTGAGCATCTGTTTGCAAAACAGATGCCATTATGAATTAATGTCGCTTGTCATCATTTGGACTTGCGCGCATCGTGCTTGCGAAAATTGATTGTTTGGGATGGATGACATTTATGTAAGAGCCCCACTTTGAATTTTTTTTTTTTTTTCATCGACATTGGTAATGTGCAAAATATAGTACCGTGGAACCTCTAAGGTTGAACTTATGGGATTCTTTGATATTGGAGAGGAACTTTGAAAAAAAAAACTGTGGCTATTGTAAAACCATCCATCCATTTTCTATAACATTAACACTCACATTCACACCTATGGGCAATTTTATCGATAAATTGTCAAGAAGATTTTAAAAGTCAGCAACATGACGAAAAGGTGTTTATGGTTCAAAGGGTCAGGTTTGGTGTTTAAATCTTGACTGCTTCCTACCTTTCCCGAGTAGAGTTTGAATATTTTCTTTACTCCAGGCACTCCAGCTTCTTACGCAATGGAAAAACATGCATGCGATGCTCAATTAAGAATAAATTGTCTACAGGTTTGAATGTAGAGTATGATTTTTTTTTTTTTGTCTGAAAGAGTCCTGGCGGCACGGTGACTCAGCTGGTAAAGTGTTGGCCTCACAGTTCTGAGGTCCCGGGTTCAATCCCAGGAGCCGCCTGTGTGGAGTTTGCATGTTCTCCCTGTACTTGCGTGGGTTTTCTCCAGGCACTCTGGTTTCCTCCAACATTCCAAAAACATGCAACATTAATTGGACATTCTAAATTGCCCCTAGGTGTGATTGCGAGTGCACCTGTTTGTCTCAATGTGCCCTGCGATTGGCTGGCAACCAGTTCAGGGTGTACCCCACCTCCTGCCCGTTGACAGCTGTGATACGCTCCAGCACTCCCCACGACCCTCGTGAGGATAAGTGGTGAAGAAAATGGATGGATGGATGGATGGATGGATGTAAGAGTCCTGTGGTTGGCTAGTGACCAGTCCAGTATGTTCACCACCTCTTCCCCAAAGTCATTTGGGATAGGCTACAGCTCAGCTCCAGCCCTCATGAGGACAGGCACGCGGGGGGGGGGGGGGGGGGGGGGAAATGAATGGATGGATTTGGAACATTCTTATACATTCTGCTTCTTTGTCACTTAATGAGATCATTTTCCTTAAAATGTGTCAAATTCTGAATGGTATGACATAAGGAGTGGGGGCAGGGCAGCTTTGATGTAGAGGTTCGGTTATATTTCAAGTACTACGGAATTGTCTTATTGCACTATATTATTATTACTGCATCACAAGAGTATAATCAGTTCATGTGATAAGTTCCTAAAGCTACACACGCACAGAAAAGTGTTGGCAGAAAACATGCGTTCATATAATTAGTAGTAGTAGATGTAATATCTGACCTTAAACGAAATCAACCAACTGTAGATATTGCTATTTTTGGTTTTCTATTTAGTAAATCTCATAAAAAACAAAAGTTAAAAAATGTCTCCTTTTGAAAATTGCACAAGCCCCTCTAAAATCTGTGGTTATTAAAATTAGCTGTTGTTCAAGTTCAGGAGAATATGGCTCTTATTATTATTATTATTACTTTTTTTTTAATTTACTGTAAAAATTGTGCTCTGGTCTGTACAGAAGTGGCTTCTTGTTCTTCTTCTTTTGTGCATTGGCAGTAGATGGCGCCATTATGACACGAGTTTGGCCAACAATTCCAATTGCAAACAGCTTGATCACAAAACGGAACAATGCGGAATGTTGGTAAACATGTTCTCGTGATTTTTTTTTAAAAATGCCATTATATCCCATTATTTTACAATAGTGTTTCCACGTTCAATTTTTTTTTTGTCAAACTAGAACGTATATTATTTTTGGTACAAAATCCCACTCAGTTGTCACAAGATCAGGCTTATAGAGATGTCCGATGCATTAGTTAGATATGAACTCTACCAAGGTGTCAGCGACACTTAATGCCTTAAAAGATACCACTCTGACACTGAGGTGGTACCAGTGCTGGTTTGGATCTCTTTTTGTACTGTGTTTCACTTCCCACCCCCACCCGCAAGCACTAGAAAACAAGATAGGAGTGCAATGGCCTCTCCATTGGAAAGTGTACACAGCATTTACACGAACACATGGCACAACATAGGAGAGCATTTTCTTCAGGTCCAGCATCAGAAGTTCATTTGCATCTTAAAAGAAAAAGCACATTCCTTTTGGGACAATGATGTCCAGATGCTAGATAAGGAGGAAAGAGGCTTGAAAAGTTGTGAAAGAAACCATCTACAGTGGTGCCTTTGAATACGATTTGAATTTGCGCCGTGACCTCACTTCTAATTCAAATCATCTTTCCTCATTAAAATAACTCAAAATGCCATTAGTCTAATGCATTCCAGCCTGCGCCCCCCAAAACAAAACATTTTTCTGTTTGAGTTCTTTTAAGGAACTCAATAATATTCTACTTTGTTAAAATATAGAGAAATAATAACAGTAACAGTTAAATCTAAAGTTAAGAATTGAACAGTTTGTGCTTCATGATTTGATGCTGTGCTACGATTCATTGTGATCCTCCATCCCTTGCGCCTGGATTGGCCACCAGGGGGCAGTATAATACAATCATGCAGGCACAAACGAAGACTTATACTACTACTCGAAGTGACTCAGTAAGCTGTAATATTTGTCATTTTTTGTACAAGACAAAGAATAGATATGTTAATATATTGACTACATTATGGACTATAGATAATACTCTGTATTGACAGAAAATATACTATTGTCTACAGAAGTTGCTTCACCATTTGTGTTTAAATATCAGTTGCCTCTCAAACCATGACTATGGATGCTAACTATTAGCATTAGCCCACAATGGCATTTTCCAGTATTGGTTCGGTCTTCTGGTGATTGTGAAGTGAGTCGAACTGAGTTCACTTCCACCATACAACTATTCATAGCTCAAGTTTGCGTTCACAAGTCAAAGCAAAAAACATTGAAACAATTTACCAGGTCGCTTGTATCACAAGGCACCGCTCTAAGGTTGCAATTTTGAACTGAAGAAAACTTTTGGATCGAAGGGGAAACGTCTTCAGCAGACAAAATGAGTACTCTGCTTATCTCTGCAAAATTGCTCACTAGAGCTGGTAAAACTGGCGAATGTTGGGTAATGTCAGCAAATTCTGGCGCTAACACATGGACCCAACCGGCACTGGTACCAACTCATTGTGAAAGGTGTATTAGAGGTTTTAGTTACCACTAAGGAATTGAACCATCACCCCAGGCTGATTGAGCCAATATATCACTTTTGGGAATTTTTCGCATGATTCCCTTTGTACTCAATCAAAGAAGGTATGAAGGGAGGCAGAAAAGGACAGAATATTTGTGGAGACCTGAGAGCACTGGTAACTACAGCACATGATGATGATGACTCCTGGAGGGGAGATGCTGGGGCACAGAGGGAGTCTATTAGACAGGGAGGGGAAAAATAAGAATTGTGCTAGCTTGTCACCGGAGGCTGCTCCAGATCTTCCTCTAAGCTCCTCTCCCCATCCCGAGACTTTTTCCTCCGCTTGTTACCTGGAAACAAGGACAACAGGTTGACATTTAGTGGAGAGAAAAAAATAACACGGAAAAAAAAAAACCATCCACCAGGATAGGTCATTCTTTCGATCGCATTTTTTTTTCAATTAACTGTGAATCTAAATTAAATGCGTGGAACATCTGAAGTCAAACGCACCCGAGGGTGTACAACTCGCAGTCTGATTAACTCACGAGACCTCACTTCAGCAACTGTCTGCACGTTTCTTTTTCTTTCTTTTCCACAAATACTCACATTGACTATAAAAAGACTACACACCCCTGTTCAAATAAAATTTCTTGATGCGACAGTACCTTAAAAACGGGACCAAAATACATAATGTCAATGCTTTTCCAACACTAATGTGACCTATAGGCTGTACAAACCAATTGGGGGAAAAAAAATCTATGATAAGGAAGTGAGAATAGAAAACTGAAATAATATGGTTGCACACTCTTGTGATGGGGATGTGGCTATGTTTAGAATTTACACATTTAAACTGATGTCGAATGGGGGTCAGCACACACCTCCCACCATTTAAAATGCCTCTGATTAATACCAAATGAAGCTCGGATGTTCTAGTGGTTCAAGCAAAAGGCTTTAGGTTTCGTGTTAACACTGACAGGGATTTGGAACTGTTTATTTTTCACCTCCACCTTGACTAATGCCCGAGTTCCAGCTGAAGAAAAACAGACCCAAAACACGATGCTGTCACCAACATGCGTCACTCTCGGCATGCTGCTCTTGCAGTGTTGTTTGCGCCAAACATATCTCTTGGAATCATGCCCAAGAAGTTCAACCTTTATTTCATCAGACCATAAAAAATACCTCTGAAAAAAATCTGTAATTCGTGTTCTCACCCCCCCCCCAAAAAAAAGCTTCAATGCTGTATATCTTTTGTGAAGTAAAAGTCTCATGAGAAACAATAAGACTCCAGGGTCCCCATGTACATTGTCCCCAAAACCACACCGGCTACATATCCCTCGAACCAAATGAAGAAAATAAATAAATGAGTCATCTCATTCCAGAGCCAACAAAGTGCTTAGCATCTGTAAGTAACCATCACAGTTACGCATCATCTGTTGCTAAGCTACGCCAGGCACCGTTGCCATGCCTGACACCACCGTTTAGAGTAGTCACAAGCGAAGCTTTCTGTGTTCAAGGCAGATGTCTCACTCAATTTGCGTAGGAGCTTCTTCCCGAGATTCTCCTCCGAGCTAGACAGGGAGCGAGAACTGATGTAAGGAGAGGTGGATGGCTGAGAGTCTGTAGGCACGTCTGAAAGAAGACACCAAAAAGTGGAGTAGGAGTCATTGAAATTATCCATATCAAGAGGATTTCAAAACTTTTTACATTATGTAGGACACATAAACTGTACAACTCACGTGGGAAAAAAAACAACTTTTAAAGAGAAGAAATAAAAACAAAATGTGGTTATACAACAGTGCACATCCTCTTATAACTGGGGATGTGACAATTAGATTTTAAATTTAAAGTGCCACATCGTATAAATATCTGTTTTGTTTTGTTTCATAATACATGAAATATATTTGAAGATAAGTACTGAAAACAAGCAAAGCTTACAACCCCTTTTCGCCTTCTAAGTTTTCCTCGTGATTCCACAAGATTTGGGCATATGCTTTCTCGCATGAGACACTCCAAGCGCGGTTACTCCAAGGAATGGCCAGTCGACAGAATTGCCACCTCCTTGTTCATAACTAACTTCAACCGGTTCTACCAGTAATCCAAGAATGGATTGGAGGCAGCGTTTCTAGAGCTATCAACAACACGCCCACAGCATCTTGAAGGTGAAAGAACATCTCAGTTCTTAAACATTTTGATGTCCAATTTCATAAACACATTAATTAATTGTTCAGCTTGTTAACAAGACTCTTTTCTGTGATGTGTGAAAGTGACAAGACTTATTGGTCTATTTAGTGGCATATTAAATGATAATCATCTTATACCTGCCACCATTTAAAGTGCCCATAATTAACTGGATAAAGTTCAGATGTTCTAGTAGGCTTTTTGTGACATCTTTCCCCCTAAATTTGAGCAGAAGAGTAGAGGGTTTGTGGTATCACTGACTTGCATATGAAACCGTTCATAATTCCCCTGTTGCCACCTTGATTAAGGAGAAAAATACTGCATATATTTTTTTAAGGGTTGATGGGTACATCGTTGCCCAGAATTTAATGTTATGAAGGAATCAAAGCACAGTTTTGCGTTTAATAACGACTTGCTGCAAAGGTGACCAGTATCCAAATGGTCAGTTTTATTTAACAATGCTGACCGTTTTCTCCATAATTCTCTGGTCGATCCTCTTGGATGTAGGGAATCTCATCCATACGGAGGAACACGGTGTCGTTTGGACTTCGCTGGCCATCAGATTTGCTACCTGTGGGGCGAAAGGCAACAGACACCACAAAATCAAGATGATTGCTAAGATTTTCAGGACCCTTTATGGTAAATGATTGAATTTCAATTTTTTTGCTTTACTTGGGCATTAATAGGGGACTCTAAATTGCAAGGTGTGTTTGTGAGTGCGACTCCTGTCTGTCTCTATGTGCCCTGCGATTGGCTGGCAATGGCTCCTGCCCGATGATAGCTGTGATAGGCTCCGGCACTCCCGCGACCCTTGTGAGGATAAGCGGCTCGGGAAATGGAGGGATGGATGCTTTAACCGGTTTGTTTTAGTTAGTGCGATGTGACTTAGTTTTATGACTCGATGTGACATTGGTCTGTTGTTGACAAGCAGTTGAACCATCTGCTGGTATTTTCTTATTGACACAAAGCGAGTGAAATCTATCACACAGCAGAGTACAGATGGTTTGTGGGAAATCCTTTAAGCCTTTAAAAAAAAAGCAGATTGCTTAATTCCTCCACTTTTGTTGAGTTTTGGGAGATGAGTCATAATGGGACTTTGACCACAGATGCTTTGTCGGTGAATAACTTATGGTATTGTGGAAGGTAATTAAACTGGGATTTCAAATGCCCTTTTAAATATGCTCCTGGCCACAACTGTATTAGATCCAATGCAAGAGCTGCAGAAACAAATCTGGCCTTAGAACACATAATAAACCTGTGTTTTGAATGACACTGTCAAAGAGGTACTTAATTTAGCAATTTTTTATGAGTTTTAGTTTGCAGTGATGGTTAGATGCACGGAATGTAATATTTTGCCTGCCTTACAGAAAAATGTTGTATATACAGATATATATACATATATATATATATAAACTGAAAAATGATGGATGCGTGTCAGCATAGCCTTTCAGTCCACTAGCTTTTTAGCTAGTGCTATTTACCATCTATGTTGCAGCGCTCTTACCGCGAATTGAACAGCTAAAATATAAACATTAAAAGACAAGATAACATATCCATTGCTAAAAAATGTAATATTAGTGATGTACCGATGACCTGAAGGAGTTAATACATAATATCCGTCAAGGGAGGTATCCCGTAAATAGGAGCACATTGGCCTTTCCATTGACAGCTTATAATCATTTTTGTATGTTTTTATCAAGTACAATGACAGTTGCTGGAATGGATTAAGTGCAGTTCTGTTCATTTCAATGGGAAAAGGGGATTTGAAATCTGTTTTGAGTTACAAGCGTGGTCACAGAATGAATGAAACTTCTCTCAAATGCGACTGTCATCAATAATTGGTTCCCATTCATGCCACCAAAGACTCCCATAAAGCCTCCATCACTTACGAACGATACGATTTCTCTCATTGAGCCAGGAGGTGTTGCGCAGGCCCACGTGGGGGTGCAGCTGGGCGAGGCGTGCCAGTCCCAGGCGGGTGTGGGCGCTGGTGAGGGGGAGGGCGATGCTGTGGGAGCGGGCCTCTGCAACTGGCGGCCTCCCTTTAGCGTCCGCCTCCACCGGGTCCGGTGTCTGGGGGGAGCTGTCCATCCGCGTGGCCGACAGGGCGTTCTGGTAGTGCGTCCTGATGATCTGAGGGAATCAGCAAGGACGGGTTTTTCAAAAGATTCATTGTCGCCTAGAGAACGAGCGTGTGAGTTTGTGTTACCTTGATGATCTGCAGATCTGTAAGCTGTCGGACCGAGTAGTCCGGTAAGTAGAGCCCTCCCGCAGAGAGCTGACCAATACTGGAGCCACTCAGGAGCGAGTCTGATTGGTTCAGCCCGCTGCTTCGAGAGTTGTACCGCTGACCTGCAGAGAAGATCAGGAAAAACAAATTAAGAGCATGTGGAACAGACAGTGCACAAGAATATTTTTAAACCCTGTTAATAAAATAAAAATAATACAGGGCAAAACACAATCCAATTTCACAAAGCGATCCTGCTCAATTCCCACGTTAGACAAAAATCCCTCGATCCATTTTCTATGCTTCTTGTGGGTCATTTTCATATAACCTGATCAATAATGCCAGTCACATGGCGCACTGAATTTCCTTTTTAAAACAGATTAATATTACCGAGATGAATATTTGCATTATTGGCTGTTGTGATCCATCAAAAGCTCATAATTGTTTCTTAGGGTATATAAATTAAATCTAAAGTTTTTTATTTTTTTTAACTTTAAAATATCTTTACCATTAAGGGTCTGAAATGAATTTTCATGCTTTGCAACATGTTTTCTGAATTACATTTACAATTATTCTATCATTTTCAAATGTCATTTGCAGGAAAACCAACAAAGATGCATCTTAGTCCCTTTTTTTGTTCTTTTATAATCAGTCCTTCTTTGTCACAAAGGCCGTCTTTACCATTAATGCCACTGTTCCGAGCGTTTATCATAAAGGCCGTCTTTACCATTAATGCCACTGTTGCGAGCGAGATGTCCCCTATTCCAGCAGATCCTGGACCAGTCACTGATCAACAGAGCGCTCATACAGTGAAGAAAATAAGTATTTGAACACCTTGCTATATTGCAAGTTCTCCCACTTAGAAATCATGGAGTGGTCTGAAATTTTCATCGTAGATGCATGTCCACTGTGAAAGAGATAATCTAAAAAGAAAGATCCAGAAATCACAATGTATGAACTTTTTAATGATTTATTTGTGTGATACAGCCGCAAATAAGTATTTGAACATCTGAGAAAACCAATGTTAATATTTGGTACCATGGCCTTTGTTTGCAATTTCAGAGCTCAAACGTTTCCTGTAGTTGTTGTTTGCACACTGCAGGAGGGATTTTGGCCCACTCCACCACACAGATCTCTAGATCAGACAGGTTTCTGGGCTTTCGCTGAGAAACATGAAGTTTCAGCTCCCTCCAAAGATTTTCTATTGGGTTTAGGTCTGGAGACTGGCTAGACCATGCCAGAACCTTGATATGCTTCTTACGGAGCCACTCCTTGGTTTTCCTGACTGTGTGCTTCAGGTCATTGTCACGTTGAAAGACCCAGCCACGACCCATCTTCAATGCTCAGACTGAGGGAAAGAGGTTCTTCCCCAAAATCTCACAATACATGGCTGCGGTCATCCTCTCCTGAATACGGTGCAGCCGTCCTGTCCCATGTGCAAAAAAACACCCTCATGCTTCAAAGTAGGGATGGTGTTCTTGGGATGGAACTCATCATTCGTCTTCCTCCAAACACGGTGAGTGGAATTATGACCAAAAAAGTTCCATTTTGGTCTCATCTGACCACAAAACTTTCTCCCATGACTCCTGGGTATCATCCAAGTGGTCATTGGCATATTTAAGTATGACGGGCCTTGACATGTGCTGGTTTAAGCAGGGGAACCTTCTATGCCATGCATGACGTGTTAGTGTATTACCAACAGTCACCTTGGAAACAGTTGTCCCAACTCTTTTCAGGTCATTGACCAAGTCCTGTCGTGTAGTCCTGGGCTGATTCCTCACCTTTCTAAGCATCATTGTGACCCCACGAGGTGATATCTTGCATGAGCTCCACTCCAATTGAGACTGACCGTCATGTTTAGCTTCTTCCATTTTCTAATGATTGCTCCAACAATGGACCTTTTTTTCCAAAAGCTGCTTGACAATTTCTCTGTAGCCCTTTCCAGCTGTGTGGAGTTGTACAATTTTGTCTCTGGTGTCTTTGGACACCTCTTTGGTCTTGGCCATGTTACAAGTTTGAGTCTTACTGATTGTATGGGGTGGACAGGTGTCTTCATGCAGCTAATGACCTCACACAGATGCATCTGATTCAGGAGTGGCGGTGGACTTTTAAAGGCGGACTAACAGGTCTTTGAGGGTCAGAATTCTAGCTAATACACAGGAGTTCAAATTCTTATTTGCAGCTGTATCACACAAATAAATCGTTAAAAAAATCATATATTGTGATTTCTGGATTTTTCTTTTTAGATTATCTCTCTCACATTGGACATGCACATATGATGAAAATTTCATCAATGATTTCTAAGTGGGAGAACATGCAATATAGCAGGGTGTTCAAATACTTATTTTCTTCACTGTATAGTCAAGCAATTCACATTCACCTTTGCCACTCATGGGCATTTTAGAGTCTTCAGTGCATGTTTTGGGAATGTGATAGCGCGACTACTCAGAGAAAAGCTACGGAAGCATGGACAGAACTACACTCAGGAGTACCTGAGTTAAGATTTGAACCCAGGAATTAATGACTGTGAGGCAAAACCACTAGCACACCATGCTACACTCCAATGCATAATATGCATGCACGCACTTGAAGACAGAACATTCCGGCTCTCACAAAATCCCAGCCAGGTGTGTTCCTCCGCTGGGAAATTCTCTCATGAGCTCATCTTTTAATTACTTTTCTCCCTAAGCCTCTGCTCTGCAGCACACTTCACTTGGGGCAATTTAGATGCCAATCATTTCCCCTGATTATCATTGCTCCCTGTAGCTGCCGTTTGCACCATTATTTGCTCCCGTTGAACCCCCCACATCCACCCCACACCCCAACACGCCGACATGTATTGACATTTGTTTCGTTGATGTTCTTACCGATCGGCAGGGGTGGGATGAGAGCCGGCATCCCGTAGTAGGAAAATGCGCCGTTTTCAAAGCGGAGGGCCTCCTTTCCGATTTCTACTTCCACCCGTCCCTGCAACAATGTCAGCATTTGCGATCACTCGTCACGTCACGACCACATCGACCCACAATTCCATTGAACGTCCCATGCAGGAAATAATTAATCAATAGCTCGCATGCAATATTGAACGCAAGGATTTGCATGTGAGAGGGTCAAATCAAGTTCGGGTTCAAAGGTTATAGGGCATTTTAGGTTCAGCATGAAGTTTCACACACAAACTATTATCTGTTAATAACCATTTCTTTGTTTGTCTGCATAACAAATAGGCAGTGGCACAATCACATGACTGTAGTGACCCAAATAATCCATCCATCCATCTATTTTCTTTGCTGCTTATTCTCACAAGCGTCACGGGGAGCGCTGGAGCCTATCCCAACGGGCAGGAGGCGGTGTACTCCCTGAATTGGTTGCCAGCCAATCGTAGGGCACTTAGAGACAAACAGCTACACTCACAATCACACCTGGGGGCAATTTAGAGTCTCCAATCATTGTTGCATGTTTTTGGAATGTGGGAGGAAACCGGAGTGCCCGGAGGAAACCAACGCAGGCACGGGGAGAAAATGCAAACTCCACACACGCGGTGCCGGGATCGAACCCGGGTCCTCAGAACTGTGAAGCCAACGCTTTACCATCTGAGTCACAATGCCACCCACTCAAATAAACAAAATGAAAAAAAAAACTGGCCTTCATCCAAATTGTCACCAAAATTGAATTTCCTATGCATTTTTGAGGGAATAGCTTCTGTTAGCTCAATGCTAACATAGAATGGGAAACACCTAAGTGCCCACGGGCAAACAAGTAACATCTTTGTCATGGTGTTGTTACACTTTAAGCAAACGACAACTGAGCCCAAACGCAGAAGCAACACATATAGAGAGATAATATAACAATTCTCACAGGGATCAATCCTTTGTCCTCTGCAAAGAACAACTAATTACTGGCGTACCAAGAAAACATGCAAAGATCTGAGTCTAAAGTACAATTTACATTTATTTATAGGTTTATACACCAGAATGAGCATTACAATATGCATTGACGATTTTTTTTTTTGAGTTACTTGTGTACACTATTATTTGTATAAAGTGTAAAATATAGTGATTTTTTTCTCATTAAAAGGACACTGGAAATTTTCATTTTGATTTTGGAGTTCAGAACACATTTGGGAGCACTGTTAAATGGATGGCTACAATTTGAGGACAAAGGCTGTTACTAGTTCCATCTGTCCATCCATTTTCTTTTGCCGCTTATCCTCACGAGGGTCGCGGAGAGTGCCGGAGCCTATCCCAGCTGTCAAAGGGTAGGAGGCAGGGTACACCCTGAACTGGTTGCCAGCCAATAACAGGGCACATAGAGACAAACAGCCGCACTTACAATCACACCTACGGGCAATTTAGAGTGTCCAATTAATGTTGCATGTTTTTGGAATGTGGGAGGAAACCGGAGTACCTGGAGGAAACCCACACAGGCACGGGGAGAACATGCAAACTCCACACAGGCGGGTCCGGGATTGAACCCGGGACCTCAGAACTGTGAGGCCAACGCTTTACCATCCGATCCACCCTGCCGCCTGGTACTAGTTCAGAACTGTGAAATAGGTCGATAAAACAACAAAGCTAGTTGAGACACCTGGTTTGAGTGATTTTCTCTTAAATTCAGCACGTCAGTCGGTGGTTCACCTGCAGGATGAGGACAAAGTAATCGACGGGTTTGTTCCTCTGGAAGAGGTAATGTTGAGCAGCGTGTTTGTTCTTGGGGTTGAACTTGAGCTCTTGCACCACGTTGGGATGTTTGATGAGACGGAGCAGGATCTTCTCTGACAGGTGACACGGCCTGAACGGCTCCACCTCTGACAGTCGGGGACATAAACGCACATGCAGCAATATGACAGGTTTAGGGGGGAAAAAAAACATCATTACTTTTTGTTCTATCGTCTCTCTGTTCACATATTCGTGGCAACTTTTGCGGTTGCCGTCATTGTCTTGTTGTTGCTGTGCATTCTTTCCTTTCTTTCTGTCTTTTCAGAAACCAAGTATCAACAAAAATGTTGTCTTTGCCATTCTTTTCCTTTCTGTCAATCCTGCACCAAATCATATAGATTAGTCTCATTTTTGCTTTTGTCTTTTGTTTTTGTATTTTTCTTTTATTTCTCTGTATCAACTACCAGCAAGTGATGTTGTTATTGTTGATATTTGCAATTACACTTTAATCATTTTTTCCATTTCTATTGACCCCCTCCCAAACCACATTAGATGCTTTTTGTCCTTGTTATGTATAATTTGGTATTCATCTTTGTTCTCCTTTTACTTTCTTTCTGTCACCACCCAAACTAAATAGTGGTAGTCATAATCTTTTTTTAATACTATTCTTGTCCATTTTTCTCTGTCCCAGGTGCCAGCAAGTGTTGATGTGGATATTTCGGCCCGATACCAAAGAAAAACTCAAACAGAGAAAGAGTTATTCCTTTGATGCTCACTAAACTGGGCTCTTACTCGATATGTTCAGCCAATGTGAGTTATGGTTTGAACTCTGATGTTTTGTGCTTTTCCCTAAACACCCGGCTCAAATTCAGAATTTTCTAACCCTTGGGGAAATGTTGTGGTTCCACCGTACGTGCAATTCCTCGGGCCTCGATTGGATCACATGATGCAGATGTACCTGTGGCCAAGAAGCGATGCGTCGCCAGCAACAATTGTGGTGAGATCTTTACATTCAGCTCATTTTCTCTCACTTTGAAGATGGAAAAGTCCTGCTGTTTTCTTTCATTGTGCGATACCCGCCTTTTGCTCCGATTATCCGCTGCGAAACACACACACGGCGAAGCCGGTTATCTCAACACATTTTCTCTTTTTACTCACATTAACTAGATTTTAGTCATGGAATTCTATACAGCCACGGATTGATTGCATTGGATTATCTCCATGCGTGTTTGATTAATAAATATAATCCTGTGCAGATGTGGAAGCATTTACTGCATTACATTCCCACAGATGAATCATAACTGCTGCAGTAAAAGCTGGTGCCATAGAGATAAACTCCTCTATAGTGTATATACTGTATGTATAATTACTGAATTTCCACCCACACACACAATGTGCAATTAAAAGGATTTTTTTTCCTCCAAACGGTGGCCCAAATATAGAAACAAAAGCACATGAGAGATTGAGGCAATTAAAGGATTATGGTGTTTTCACTTATTTCATTATGCATAAGTAGGACGTGTGAACAAAAGGGGTGAGAGCGTGGGATCAATAAATTAATGAGGCGAGTGAACACGTGATGAATTATTCATAGTTGTGCTAACATTTATTAATAGTATGGGAAATATTGTTACGCACTTCCCTTTAGTGGCATTCAGCTGTAGCAAAATGGCTTCACCTTTGGCACATCAAAATATTAGTATTTTTTGTTTTCTTGTACGAGCCTTTATTTATGTATTTTTTTAGAGGATTTGTATTTTACCATGGATGTAGGTTGTTTTTTTTTTGGGTCATATATGTATATACATACTATAAAGATCTGTCTCATCCACAATCTCAGACTTGATGATTTCTTCAATGACGTCCTCCAGGGTGACGATGCCCATCACCTCGTAGAAGGGGTCACCCTCGCCCTCGTTGTTGACCCGCTGCACCACAGCCAGGTGGGATTTTCCTGCGTTGACCACAAAAGAATTATCTTGTGTGTTGAATTGTAAAGTTTATTAGCACGTAGTTGAAAACTGCACACGCCTGTTCTTACCAGAATTTAGGAGGATTAACCTACGAGAAAACAGATAGCATTTCTGACTTCTTTCCATTTATTTGACAGAAATAGGCACATTTTTAACTCTGAATATCACAAATACCCACCTCTCTGTATTAAAAAAAAAAAAAATCAGAGCTTTTCCATAATGCTCGCATTGTCCAGTTACAGTGCAAACTTTGAAGCTGGAGCGTGCAGACTTCTGAGCTCAAGGGCCGCATTTGATTTTTGGGATGGACAAGGTGGCGAAATTATTCATCCATCCATCTATTTTCTTTGCCGCTTATCCTCACAAGGGTCGCGGCGAGTTAGGGAGCCTATCCCAACTGTCAACGGGCAGGTGGCGGGGTACACCCTAAACTGGTTGGCTGCCAATCGCAGGGCACATATAGACAAACAGCCGCACTCACAATCACACCTAGGGGCAATTTCGAGTGTCCAATTAATGCTGCATGTTTTTGGAATGTGAGAGAAAATTGGAGTGCAGGCACAGGGAGGACATGGAGGACTCCACACAGGTAGAGCCGGGATTGACCCCGGGCCCTCAGAACTTGTGAGGCCAATGCTTTACCAGCTGAACCACCATGCTGCCAAATTCTTCATTTATGAGGTAAAAAAAATATATAAAGTTATATTAAAATGTGCATGTCAAATCTTTATTTTAATAATTAACTAATACTTCTTTCTCATTAAATTGCATCATTTGTACTTTAATTATCGTGTTCATTTTATATGATGATGATAATCATTTTCCATTCTGCTTATCCTCACTAGGATCACAGGCATGCTGGATCTAATGCACCTGACTTTGGGGAAGTGTTGGATACACACTGAACAAGTCGCCAGCCAATTGCAGTACACATATAAACAACAATTATCACACATATTCCCACCGATGGACAATTTAGAGTCTTTGATTAAACAGATTTAATAAAAAAGATTAATGGTAGTAGTAATAATGGTGGCGGCACGGTGGATCAGCTGGTAAAGCGTTGGCCTCACAGTTCTAAGGTCCCGGGTTCAATCCCGGGCCCGCCTGTGTGGAGTTTGCATGTTCTCGCCGTGCATGCATGGGGTTTCTCCCGGCATTCCGGTTTCCTCCCACCTCCCAAAAACATGCAACATTAATTGGACACTCTAAATTGCCCCGAGGTGTGATTGTGATTGTGGCTGTTCATCTCAATGTGCCCTGCGACTGGCTGGGAACCAGTTCAGACTGTACCCCACCTCCTGCCCGTTGACAGGTGGGATAGGCTCCAGTGCTCCTGCGACCCTCGTGAGGAGAAGCAGCAAAGAAAATGAATGGATGGATAGTAATAATGGTATTGTGAAGGTTAATGGGATTCAAACCAATCGCTGCCCAAAAGGAGAATGCCACAGGGATCAATTTTAGGTATACTACTGTTCTCGATGTACATTATATACATAAATGGCTCAGCACTACAGAAAATGGTTGGATGAATGAATTATTATTCATATTAATTAACCTCTTATGTAATACTTGAAATAGCACTCAAATTAATTAATTTCGGGTTTAAACTGTCACAATCATAACATTTTCACATGAAGACTTATACTTTGAGATGTTGTGTAATTTTATTTTTCCCAAAAACATTTAAAAAAAAACAACATCCAGATTGAGTTTCGAGGTTCGTTCCACTTGCAAATCTATTATACCACAGAATATTTTCGTACAATTTCCTCCTAAATTCTCAGAGCAAGATGCTGTCATGCTCCACTGTCAGAATGACCCTGCAACTCGATGTGTGCAGTCAAGATGAAAATGAGCATTAAAACAGCGAAAAAGCCAGGAACCGAATCACGTGTGCAAGTTTGCACATCATGTTCCTTCAATTCCTCCATGCCTTCCATGACTCAGACAATACGTCAGTGGGTATTTGAGGGATTAACCCAGAGATATTCTGGCATTTTGGAAAGATTTGGCTGCCCTTACGTAAAACCTTATACAATCAGTCTGGGGATAGCCGCATCTGCCAGTTCTGTGTTTAAACACCACCATAAAGCAATGTGACACTATTCAGTTGTCACGTTCAAACATTATAAGTGTCAAGAGCGCACGATAGTCAAATTGCATGGCATAAAAAAAAAAAAAACTAAAGAAATTTTAAAATTTGTCACTCCAGACAGCAGACGCATATCCAACTGAGATTTAGGACGATCACTGGTGAGGGATCACAGATTTTAATCCCCTCGGGGAGCGTTGGGCAACCTGCGGCCCGTGCACTGTAAATGACCTACAAGACCATTTGGGTAGTCCTGCAATCCAATTCTTAAGCGAAATCAAACCTTAGAGGAACAGCTGCAACAACAACAACAACAAATAATATATACATTATTTACATAAATCTGGAACAAACATGGCGATTGATAGGGTGCTTTAAGTCAGCGGGAATTCATTTGAGTTGATGACGTCAACCTGTCTGAATGGCTCAGGTGAGTCAGGCGTAGATGTGCCCTCATACTGTAGCAGCTGATATGCCTGTGCACTGCATTACATCACTCGTGCGTTATGTAATAGCTTGCTGAACAACGCGTGCACACACACGAACGCCCCGAGAGATGCTGGCTCTAATGCGAATGTCTCTTTAGCAACTCGTTCTGCTCCACCAGTTTGCAGAACTCCTCTCCCATGATGCATTGTTGTGTGAGCATCATGTGTATGCTCGCTGTCTCTCATAATGTAATCCCTGCATTACATTTATTCGATATAATAGCCGGGACACTTTGGTTTGATTCATTCTTTTTGTTTGTTTTTTTGTTTGTTTGTTTTTGCAGATAATGCATTTTTAGCACTGTGCCATTACTTCATTCTGCAGCCACAAAATTAGGTATGTTGCAAATATTCAAAACCTAAAAGTTGAATATAATTGAACTGGACTAAGGCACTACTACTAGAGGTAGACCACATGCGACTAGAAGCACATTTTGACTATCACTGTGATATACCATTAAAAATGAGTGTTCTTCAATTGTTTTTAAGTTATAAGGTTCCGTTGTCTTGTAGTGAGGCATGTGACATCTATTTTAGTCGCAAGGTGTTTGCAGAACTTAAAAATATATACATTTCCCACAATTAAGACCTTAATTACTTTACGTGGGTGGCACGGTGAATCAGCTGGAAAGCTTGGGCCTCACCGTTCTGATGACCCTGGTTCGATCCCGGCCCTGCCTGTATGGAGTTTGCATGTTCTCCCCGTACCTGCGTGGGGTTTCTCCGGGCACTCCGGATTCCTTCCACATCTCATAAACATGCAACATTAATTGGACACTCTAAATTACCCCTAGGTGTGATTGTGAGTGCAGCTGTTTGTCTCTATCTGCCCTGCAATTGGCTGGAATCCAGTTCAGGGTGTAACCCTGCCTCCTGCCCATTGACAGCTGGGATAGACTCCAGCACTCTCTGCGACCCTCGTGAGGATAAGCGGTGAAGAAAATGGATGGATGTATGGATTGATGGATGGATGGATGGATGATTTTCCATACAAAAGTATTAAAATGCCCTAGAGACACACAAAAAATGTATATTTTCTCACAATGCATTTATAAAATTGACGGACTCCAGGATACACCACAAAATAGGGAAATGTTTCATGTTCAGTCTTGAAATTTTAGATTACTTTTTATTCTTAAGGTCGCATAATAATGCAATATAAATTACAAATATAACCAAAATCGCCAATGGACTTAGTTAACATGTCAAATGTTGCTTCGGGTACCCACATTGGGAAGGGCACGCTCCGCATATAAACAACAATCCAAACTTATATTGGACAATTTAGAGTCTTGAGTCTGTGAACATAACATAACGTGTTTTTTGGAATGTGGGAGGAAGATGGAATAGCCGGAGAAAATCCATAAGAGCGCGGAAATGTGAAGCTGACATGCATACCTTTCAGCTACTCTGCTGCATTTAGATTGAACCCTTGAACTTGAACTCGCCTTTCATCATATTTATAATTTCATCATCACCTCTTTTTTTTTTTTTTTACTGATCAGAAGTCACAGGATTCTACTGCCTTATGCTGGCTCAAGATTAGTCAACTGCAGTGGTTTTCCTTTTTTAATACACCATCCATCCAACCATTATCTGAGCTGATTATCCTCACAAGGGTTGTGTATCACCTAAAAATGCAAAGCTTGACAAGTACTGTACTTCAGTCATGATTGATGATAAAACCCTATAAATAAAAAGGGTAGTAGGCCTAAGGGTTAAGTTCAGTTTAAATATTAACACTGACGTAACTTAAATATGACATAAATCATTTGCCAATACAAATGTATTGCAGTTAAATAAAAACAATTAGCGTTTAAAAAAAACAGACAAACTACATTATAATATATTGTACGAAAAAGTGAAATACAACTGAAATGTGCTTGGGCATGATTCTCATGAGACACTAGAGGGAGCCCACGTGCCACTAGTGGTATAAGGACCACATTGTGAGAATCATTGGTCTATCAAATATGGTCCCTTGTCCTATGTGTGTGTCCGCAGATCCTTAAAAAGTCTCACATTTGATTTTTGCAAATTTGGCTTTATTATTATTACAAATGAAACCAAATCTTTGAATCCATTATTCAATTGTCTTAAGAATGCTACAAAAACACCCGCCCCCCCCCAATTATAAATCGTTTGACGCACTTGTAGTTAATGTGCTACTATTTTAGAACAATGTGTATCAGAACAGAGAAGAATGGGTATACTCATTGTGCCAAAATAAATACTTGTAAATTGTATATTTAATATACCTTGTAGAATGTGGGGATTTACAGTAGTTTTGAACTCATATTGGTCTCTCCTTGTCCTCTTATTAAATGAATTACAGATATACAAATCTACAAATACCCTAAACTACTACTCGACTACAACCCCGTCGATCGAAAGTTAGCGTTATCATCATGTAATTACAACGTTGTCGGTACAGCCCTTGTATGGGATCTTATTACATCGTGCAGATGTACCTAATGAATCGTCCGCTGACATTTACCCCCTCACTACCGTTGCAAAAGCGACCCCAGCAATCCCAGCTTGACGTTCCCACAGCGGGGTTGCCTGAGCAGCGGGACGCTCTAATTCATCAAAGTATGAAGGAAGCTGCCAGACAGGAAAAGAAAAAGGTTGCGGATGAATTTTTCACGATTGCTCTTCCAGCTTGAATGGCAATCATCCACAGACTGGAGGATCATTCAAAAAAAAAGAAGAGAAAAAGCTCTTCATAGTCAGACCTGGGTCAGCAGACCAAAGCTATCCATCATAATCCTGAGCGTTATGAAACAGTGGACCTTTAGACCTTGGAAGTGACAATGTCGTTTATTATGAGCCACCCCCCCACCCCCAAAGTCAACCTGTCTCCCTTCACATCACAATCAGCCAGCTGAAGCTTTCCATTTGTGTGTCAATAGAAACACGTTTTTATGGCCAAATAGCATAATTACCCATCATTTTGAACTTCCTTTTACCAAATCAATGAAAAAAAAGTGATTATAAAAAAATAATAACTTCTCCTTTATTTGAACTTTTCTTCCCCTTTTTACTATTGAGTCGTCATTGGCGTCATGTTACTTAAACCTTTTTGCGCTACTGACGATGTTTTTACATTTTTTTTGCTGGAGTTGTAATGCACGTGACACATCATCTCCTTTACAACAATCCCATTGTCGCGTTTCTTTGCGCTTTCCACCCTTTTTGTTCTTTTCGCATGGCGCTGAGCCGTTTGCACGATTTTAATCGTGATATTTTATCAAGTGGAGAATATCGGCGCTGTGGCATGCCATTGGCCATCATGCAAACTCCTATATTTAAACATTGAGCTTGCAGCCGTCCCGAGTGGTTGGCGCATCTGGCTCTCAGTTTTGTGGTTGGGGGCGCAAACCTGGGCGCCAGGTTTCAGTTTGCATTTTCTTCGGCTTCCCCACACATTCCCAAAACAAGCTTTTTATCAATTAATTGAAGATCGGCTGCCGTTCCTTTTCACGTCACAGAATCCAGAAATTGTTGGACCTTGGTGATGCCCACATGCAAAAACAATTTGTGATTGTAAATATTCACCATGTTTAACTTTTCCGCTTGACTTTGTCCGGGAGGTGGGAATCTGACTCAAATTAGGCCCGATTATCTGTGTGCGTTTACCCCGTTTTAGTTGTAAGTGAGGGAAAAGCACTGATGCTTCAGTCAGGTAAGCCATGTTATCGTGTCTACTTGTTGAACGGACCTCCCGTCAGTGTGAGAAATGTTCCAAAATGTTCATAGAATGAGAGCGTGAAGAATTGTTTGACTGTTTGTGCCCTGCGATTGATCAGATTCATCTGGGATAGGCCTCATCTGACCCGTGACCCCAATGAGGACAAGTGCCAAAACTCTTAGCGATTGATTGATCACTGCAAAAAATAAAAAAATAAAAAACTCCTATTCCCTCGTGTTTGTGGGCCCCGTAACCCCTGCTTGAACCACACACTGTTTCAGATTTCACATATGGCTGCCTCTGTGGGGATGAAAGGGCTCTTCATTGCCGCAGCCTACTGTGAGCCAGCGGAATGAGCTTAACCCGGGACTTCTCTCGTTTTTTGGGTGTGTTTTTAACTACATGCACACACTTCAAAGGCTCCTCACACCGTAGGTGGTGAGAGCTCCAGAATGGGAAGCAGAGCATGTGGCGCCTTAAAAGCCCAGCAGCGCCGCCTTCCCAATAGTCTAGCGCCTTGGGATTCTTCCAAGAGGAGGAGGATTCACCCCCGGCGTTCAATTACCTCTTTTGAATTCCTCCAGCATCACGTCCAGCTTGGTGTCGTTGAACACGCAGTGCATGGGCCGCTTGTAGAATTCGGTGATGGTCTTGAGCGGAGTGCAGTCGTCCGGGTCCACGAAGGCCAGGTCTTTCACGAACAGGATGTCCACGATGTTGGAGCGCTCATTCTCGTACACCGGGATCCTCGTGAAGCCGCTCTGCATCACGTCGGACACGGTGCCGAAGTCCAGCGCGGCGTCCGAGGACAGCATGTAGCAGTCGGACAGAGGGGTCAGCACGTCCTCCACCGTCTTGGTCCTCAGCTCCAGAGCCCCTTGGATGATGTTGAGCTCCTCCTTGACCAGGTCGTGGTACGGGTCGGTGACCCGCAGCATGGCCACCAGCTTCTCCCGAGTGTAGAAGCTGGAGATCTCCTGGTGGAGAAGGAAGTCCAGGATCTTGGAGACCGGGTAGGCAATGGGCAGGAAGAGGAGCATGAGGAGCCGAGTGGCGCACAGAGTCTTGGACGCGATGGCGAGGCTGTGCCGGGACGCCACCGAATGAGGCAGGATCTCCCCTATGAAGAAAATTCCCAAAGTGCAGGATGCGGTGGAAAGGGCGGTCATTCCTAAAATCTGACACATCCAGACCACGAAGCAAGTGTTGGTGAGGACGTTACCCAGCACCACGGTGCACAGGATGTAGTTGCCGTGTTTACGCACGGACTCAATCTTGCGTGCGTATTTCTGCTCCTTCTCTGTGCCGCTGTTCTGCAGCACCCGCAGCTCCACTGGGTCCAGCGCCAACATGCTGATGTTGAGCCCGCTGCACAGCGCGGAGAGTCCCAGCAACAGCACCGACACGCCGGCTTGCAGCCACGCATCCGCCTCGGCGGGTCTCTCCACCACCGCCAGCCAAAAGTCTCTGGTGGCGAAGTGTTCCCATTTGACGCCGTCGAAGGCGCACATGGAGTAGTACTTGACCGTCTCGCCTCTGCGCAGGTGCTTGGCGAGGAGCTCCACGAGAACCGAGTTGTGGCTGGAGGCGGATTTGAACGAGCCCAGCAGCTCGATGTCAGAACTGCGGGCGCTCTCCTCCTCGCACGGGTTCCCTCTGGGGCGAGCAGCATCCCGCTCCGTTTCCTCGATGAAGGCGATCCACGGTGCAGCGGCAGCCACGTCGGCCGCCCCGCTGCGGTTCACGCGGGGATGCTCCGCGTAGTAAACCCGCAACACGAAGCGAGTCCCCTCTGTGGCTCTCAGGACGCCGTCCTGCACGGACAGCTCGCCGCTTTGGGTGTCCTCGGGCCTGACGCCGAGCAGAGCCGCGACGGGAGCTGCAACCCCCGATAGGAGGAGGAGGAAGAGGGCGACGACGGGATGCAGGATGCGGCGGGGAGCAGCATCCGCAGCCATCATGCTGAACCAAGGACGTCGGGGGGTGGGGGCAGGCCGGGTCACGTGGTTTGCAGACGGAGCCGCATATCCACGGAGCGCCGCCGTGGATATGTCACACCGGGAGCGTGCACCGCGGCCTTTAAATATCCATGACATCCCGCGTGACGTCTCCAACGCTTTCTGCCACTTGCTAAAAATAGAATCGAGGGGATGGGGGTGGGGGGGGGTGCCCAACGTGTGAGCCACAGCGTATCAAATTGACGTCATGAGTCATTCATTAAAACGCCGGAATGCTTATTATTATTATTACCTAATGCAATGTCCAACCCTGCAACAGCAACAAAAAAAAACAAAACAAAAAAAAAAGTAGAACTGTCTGCACGATGTGCTCAAATCAACCACTAGATGTCACCATTGTCTGTTATTTCAAACAAAACCGTTTCGATTCCAACACCAGCCCAGCGGCGGTTTTTGGCTGTCCAACCACTGTTCTCCTTAAATACCAGTGAAGGAGAAAGTGCTTCAATAGAAGTACACGCTATTTACGAGAAGTACAAGTACTTAAATACAAGTGAGGGAGAAGTGCTGATGCACTCAAAAATTCCCATCATGTAGAGGCGCAATAAATTTCATGGACACAAAGAAATGAAACGTTTGCAGTTTCTTATTCCACATTTTAATCGCTAAGTGTTTACATCCACTGTATAGTTGCAATTATGTCACACACACACAAAACTGTGAAACTTTTGCTTTGTAAACTTTTTCCGCTTTTTCCCATTTTTAAAAATTATTAACGATTTTATATGTTAACACCCACATTACAAATACTGTTTGAAATGAAACCCCCAAAACTTGTAATAAGCATAAACAATCACCAACACAAAGAAAAAACTAACGAAACAACAACAACAACAAAACCTTAGCTTCTTTCAATAATAATAACACGTGAAGTAAAATAGATTATTTTTCGTATTTTTTTCAATGGTTAAAGTTTTTATATGTCTTGCATACTCACTAAACCGATGGAACATTTTTCTTGAACTTTTTAAAAAATGTATTTTAGGATTTAGTAGCATATCAATTATTTACTGTACAAAGTTTTAGCATTTTGTTCACGTTGAAATCATTTCATTTTCAGTATAGGCGAAGTAAGCACAATCTTTGATAAGGCTTTTCAACGTTTCATAATTTAATTCTTATTTCAGGTTTATATGCACGTTTGCACTGACGAAACACGTGACGTAAAAATAAAACCCTTGAAACATTTTAATAATAAATCTTTAAATTTGTTCACATTTTGAGAGACAGATACCCGCGGGCATGCACGCATCTATCTTAAAAAAAACACCTTCGAACTACGTTTTGCAATGTTGAAAAACAGTACTTGTACAATTAATATCTGCGGCAAGGCAAGTAATACGGCGGATACACAAAAGGAGAAAAAAAATCGAACATCAGTCAAATAATGCTTTTTCTAACAAATAATATGAAAATAACTTTCATTAACATTAATTGCGTTGCGGAGGTCACGTCGATCTAAAAAAAAAAAAAAAAAGAACTCAAAACCACGTTTTAGTTGAGAAGGTTCTGATTTCGATCTCCTTTAAAACGTCTTAAATTAGATTTGAAGACTAGTCGTGTATTTTCCTTGTGTTTGAAAAGTCCGTCTGATGTCTGGATTATGCTGAGTAGCACTAAAATACTGCCCGGTGCGTTAAAAAAAAAAAAGTCACACCTTCGGCGAAGCGTAAAGCAAAGCGTAAAATCAATCCACAGACTTGAATGAAGTACAGGTTGTTAAAAAGTACACATCTTAATATAGCTGCCTCCACGTTGACAAATATTGTTGGAAATGTACAAAAGAATGACCCACAGGTTCTCTTGGGTTAAGTAAACTGTGACCAAAAGTTGCTGTTATTTTCAGCGTTGCTCGTGCCAAAGTTTGAGCGTAAAATTATTTTTTTAAGCATACTTGAGGAAACGTAAACTATGACGCAACGGGGGCAAATAAGAAGGCAAAACTAAACGCCAATTGACCTCATTTGAAGAATAAGAACAAAACCTCAATTCCGTAGTCAACTTTCTCACGTTTTAAGTGTTATGCTCGTGCGCAAAACCTCACGTGTCAACAACTAACAATCTTTATTTCCCTTTATGTGTCATAGCTCGGCAAGTTCTTTATTTTTTAAAAAGTGAGTTCCTCGGCCCTTTCTGTTTCTCATGCTGTTTTCCGCTCATGTGCGACACATGCGTGCCTGACCCCAAATGGAGCCCTGACCGCCCGTGGAGACGCTTGGCTGTGCGCCCCTGCCCCGTATGCTAAAATCGCCATATTTATGTGCCTGTCACTTTTTCTGCTGCATTCAAAGGAAACACAGGCTGAGCAACGAAATCACATCCAGCTCGTACGTTGCGTAGTGAAGTAAATACAGCCACGCATAGTCACTAAACTCGCACAGAAATACATACTATACACCAAATTGTATTGCCTATATGTTTGTATAGCGCGTTTCATACACAATGTAACTCAGTGCGCTTTACAGGATTAAAAGCATGCAAAAACAAACAAACAAACAAAAAACATTTGATAATATAAAATACAATTGAAACAGCGTTTCGTGAAAAAATATAACTGAAAAGTCGAAGTACTCTAAAATATGCAATTTTTCTGTTAGTAATAAAAACGCGATGAAGTTTGCCAAACATTTAAATAATTACACGCGAGCTTTTATCGCCAAATGTATACGGAACAAAGATAATGCAGTACTGCGGATTGCCTCGAAGCATCGTCCTTGCCGGTAATTTAATTTGATGATTTGAAAAATAATATCGCTACTTCAGTTGTGCTAACACCGTTTGCGTGAACACACAGTACTGGCACAGTTTGAGTACACACGTAGTAGACAGCGCTGAGGTGTTTTTGTGATTCCACATTGACCATATTTTCCCGGGTCACTGTGTTAAATTGCAACCATAAAACACGCCACACGATACAATTACATTAGGCTCCAATACAATAATGACGATCAAACTCCACTGCAACGATGAAAGTGCAAAGCAGGTGAAGTCAGGACTCCTCAAATTACTTTTATTTTTGTGAAATACTTGCAGTTCAATGTGGTTCACAACTGTCCCCATAACACTGTTAATGTTTGCTTTTAAAAAGGAATAAAACAACACATAAATACAGGCAATTAACAAAAATTAAAGAATAAATACAGAGTATTTCTGTCAGCGTGTGAGTGTGTGTGTGTGTATATATATATATATATATATATATATATATATATATATATATATATATATGTGTGTGTGTGTGTAAATATATATGTATGTGTACACGCGTGTAATTGTGTGTGTAGGAGATGTGGCTCAAAACTGTGTAAAACCAGAAGTGTTGACAGAAGTCTTATTCTTTTCCTTTCGGCTTGTCCCGTTTGGGGTCACCACAGCGTGTCATCGTTTTCCATCGAAGCCTATCTCGTGCATCTTCTTCTCTTACACCCACTGTCCTCATGTCCTCCCTCATGTGCAGTTGCACAAGTGTCCCCACCCTCTTACAACTGGGGAAGTGGCTGTGTTCACAATTAACCAATGACAGTCATGTTCACGTCACACGGTCGTGGGCACACACTTGCTACAATGAAATGTCCCTCTGATCATCCCCAAATAAAGTTCAGATGTTCTAGTGGGCTGTTTTTGCTTTCAGTTAGAAACCTGAATGTTTTTCTTGTTCATGTTTCCATCCACCTGGACCAAGCCTTCAGTTCAGGAAGGATTCAGGACTACGTCACCAGATTCAGAGACGCACGCTATTCCTCATCTATGGCAAACGTATAATATAGCCAGTAAAAGTAAAATCTGAATCTCCCTGAAAATCCCTTTCGTTACTCATTATTGTACTTCCTCGATGTAGTGCATGAGGGTTGCTGGTGGGGGCAAGAGGGACACTGCTCCTCAACAGCCGCTCCCAAGTCCTGCCCCTGTGCGCATGCGCCCTGGTGCGTAGCTCCCCCAAAAACCGACTCAGAGGGGCGGGAGTTGGGGGGGCTTGGACGGACTGCTGTGGGGGGGGATGAGGCAAGCAGACAGGACGACAAGATCGTTGGGTAAAAGGTGACTAAGCTCCTCTTGCGGTCTGCATCGACGCGAAAGGAAGAGTTCAAGGCTTGTTCCGAGATGCCCCGTGCAGGAGCGCTCCTGAGAGCACACGCAGGGCCCTCCTGGTGGTGGCTGGCGTTTTTGCTGCTGCCAGTCATCTCCTCCTCTTCCTCCTCTACTTCTTCATCCTACTCCTCTTCCTCCTCCCCGACGTACCAGAGAGCGGCAGCCGGAGGGACTCGGACGGGCTTTCTGGGAAGGACGCTGGTTCTGCTGGACGTCAACACCCGCACTCCGACCCGCGTACTCAACGACAACTTTCTCTCCCTGCAACTGGACCCGTCGATCATCAGTGACGGCTGGCTGGCCTTCCTCAGGTACTTTTTGTGGAATACAATACTTTTTTATACACCTTCAGTTGGTGGTGATTGGAAATTAAATGGAAACAACCAGCGTGCTCATTATTAGAGTAATATTGCATTTCCCCCCACCCGTCGTGTAAAAATACAAAATCACCCGAACCCTTCCGGAAGAGTCGTTTTGGAGTAAATCACCCCCGGGTTCTACTTTATATTTTGAGCTGTGCACTACGAAGAGAACAAATTCCCCCATAATTACAGTTTTGTCACTGTCAAGTCAACGGGAATGTGGAAGCAGTTATTTGAATGTTTAATTTGGAATGGGGGTCGGAAAAAAAAATCAACAAAGACAATGAGACGCTGAATAGTTTTGCATGTTCAAAAAAGGAGTGGGAAGAAGAGGAAAATGAAATCCTCCCTCTCCGTATTGTTCATATTCTACTTACTTCCATGAACTACTCCAACTCTTACTATTCCTATTTATCATCGAGAAGCATGCTTCTGCCAGTAAACCCTAATTAACATTTTGTTTTAGCCACAATTATTAGAAAAGTATAAAGCTTGTTATAAAACGAAACACATTTACGTGTTTCAAATTGAGGTAATATTACTGCACAACGATTGCTCAATGACCGAAGAAAAAACGTTTGTACTCATGACGTATTTGTTTGGGCGAAAAGTGGTAATTAAACTAAATCTACTTGATACTGAACAAGACATGATAAAATGTAAATTGTACATACTACTTTTAAATTATTCCGTTTAAATTGAGGTCATAAATTAGACACATCGGTAGACAAAAATAAATAAATAAATAGATAAAAAGAATATAAACTTTGCAATCATTAGCTCCTTTTTTGGATAGCCCAAACTAAACAAGTGTAAACGATAAAGAAATGTATTTATTTATTTATCTGATTTGACTTAAAAATCTAAAAGTAAGATAAATGACCCGTGACTGAAACGAAGTAGAAGGGTAAAAGAAAAAAAGTAAAAAGTGAACCGAATAACCAAATTTATAGTAAAACCTGTGTCAATTAAGAAAGAACACGCTAATCGAACTACCACAAATAGTAAGATTCACAAAAATGCGAGTAATTTAAATAAAATTGACGACAAGCAAACCGGAAGCACTAATTGAAGTGTGCCCCCCCCCCCCAGCTCTAAACGTCTGGTGACCCTGGCGAGGGGCTTGTCTCCAGCCTTCCTCCGCTTTGGTGGCAAGCGGACCGACTTTCTGCAGTTCAACAACCACAAGAACCTGGCTAAATACAGGGGGCCCGGACCCGACTATTACCTGAAGAACTACGACGACGGTAAAAAAAAAAAAAAAAAAAATCAAAATATTAATAAAACAAAATACACTTCAAGCACGCTTTGTCCTTTTCGCGTGAGCCTCGCCTTTCTCTGCTCACGCTAAGTATTAAACAGTTCGCCCGTGTAACGTTCTTGTAAGTAATTTCTCGGTGTTTAAAGTCATGTTTGACGCGAGGTTGGTTACAGGTGTTGCCGACCGGATCCGCGCTTAGCTTACAGTAGCATGCAGAATTACCTGGGTTAGCGCATTTAAATGTACATATGTGTATCTGCTGTGTTTCTTTTTAAAATGAGAGTGAGTGAAAATAAATTAGACGTGCAATCGTTAAAAAAAAGACATTTTAAGCCGTGACGCTATCTACTGGACATCACAAAATTATGTGGAAAACCGTTCTTATTTACCACGGACATACTTTAGTTAAAAAACTTTGACAAATACGGTAGCTAAATTGACACTGAGGCTTAGAAAGCGGTTATGACATTTGGGTTACTATGACCCAGGGGTTGATTACTGTCTGCCTTATTTACTGTAGTCCCTGTATTGTTATTTGTGCGAATGTTTTTAGGTTACTGTTTGTGTTTTAATGTCCTAAATTCTCCACGAAGATAGATATTTGAAGTAAGGTAGATGTATAAAGTGTCTACCTATCTGTCTGCCAAAAGTGACTGCATGCTGACAGGGTGATTACCACATCTGCCTCCCAGTTCTGAGGTTGGGGGTTTGGATCCGGCCAATCTATATGTGTCCTCTCTGCGTTTGTGTGGGTTTTTATCTGGGTACTCCAGCTTGCTCCCAAATTACACCTCTGAATTGTTAATACTGTAGTTATGAATATCACATCTATTTGTGCCTTGAGACTGGCTGGTGAGGGTGTCTCGTCTAAAGTCAGATGGAATCGGCTCTATCTAACCCATAACCCAAGTGAGAATAAATAGATTACAAGATGTGGTATTGCTCTCTTTTCATATCAGGAGCCGTTTTAGTTTTTATCCAGTCGGTCTTCCAGAGGTCATTATAAAAATAACAGGAAAGACAGAATAAATCTGTTACCCCCAACTTTATTTGGAATATTTGTGGGTTCAATGTTTTTGCTGTGGTTTTATTTGTTCTTTTAAGTGATATAATTTGCAGGGTCAAATGCTGACATGGGTTTTTTTTTTTGCCCATGAGCCGCAGTTTCCCCACCCATGCATTAAAAATGTTCTTTTTAACATTGTTTGCTATTTTTTTGGGGGGGCTCCGGGCCTGCAGATATAGTGCACAGTGACATTGCAATGGACAAGCAAAATGGTTGCAGAGTGGCAAACCACCCCGATATGATGTTGGAGCTGCAACGAGAAAAGGCGGCCAGTACGCATCTCGTACTGCTTAAGGAGCAAGCGTCCAACATCTACAGCAATGTAACGATAACAGGTAGGAGATCCCACGCGCATGTAAAATACGGCTTCTTTTCGAGAGAAACCATGACTTTTGTTGACTTAACATATTTTGCCCTCGACGTATGCGCGCACGCACAGAGAGTTCAAAGCGTGCCAATGTAAACTGTCAGCTTTCAGAATGACAAATGCTAATTGGAGAGCAGGAATGCGGAGATGGGTAGAGGGGTGTTGTAGCTCTGGCTAGTAAACACGCGGACGTTTCTGCTGGTTACAGTTAACTCGAGTTGACCACAGAACTCTGAGAGCTGATTTTTGGGTGGGCTGCCTCTCTTGTATGTTTTTATGATTTGACTCTAGCGGAAACTCTGAACTGCGCAAGATGAGAAATTTGTCTGCGGAAATGGCTCCAGTCTATGGAACTTTTTCAGGAACATGTGTGGTGTTGCGTTGATAGCAGAAACCGCCACGGAGGACTTCAATCCTCTTGTGCTTGCTGGTGAAATGATTGCTCATTGTTATATTGCATATGGCGGCACTGTGGCGTGATTGGTTAGCGCGTCGGCCTCACGGTTATGAGGACCGCGATACAAATCGCGGCCCCGCCTGTGTGGAGTTTGCAGTTTCTCCCCGTGCCTGTGTGGGTTTTCTCTGGCCGCTCTGGTTTACTCCCACATCCCCGAAATATGCATTAATTTGAGACTCTAAATGGTATGATTGTGTGTGTGACGATGTGCCTTACGATTGGCTGTCAACCAATCCAGGTTGTACCCTGCCTCCTGCCCGAAGATAGTCATGATAGGCTCCAGCGCTCCCTTGACCCTTGTGAGGATAAGCGGCTCGGATAATGGATGGTTGGATTATATTCCTTATTATTGCTACAGTGTGCTGGTGTAGGATGCTTTGTGAAAGTGCACAAATGGCAAAGGTGGGTAAATTCCCAATCTTCTGTTGCTGCTCTGGCAACAGTTTTTTGACAGGGGCTATTGACTATATAATGGATGTAAAAGTGTCTGAAGTGTTTCCGCAAAACAGTGTCTGATCCAAGAAAAATACCCCCGAATGCGTGTAGCTTTGGATGTCAGTGGACTTTGAGCAATGAAAAATGGCAGCATCTGATGAAAAATAGACCACAAGTTTTCAAAGTCATTGCTCGGTCGCTTTCCATCCTTAAAAGCATGCAAAATGACAGTTTGGGGAGAGTCAATCTATCCCCGAGGTGTTTTGCAAGCCAAACAGTGCTTGGAAAAGAAGTGTTTAACTCCTGGGTTCAAATAACAACAACAGTGCAAGAAAATCCACAAATGACATGCGTCATGAATGTAAAAGATGATTACAGTCTTAGCCTCAAGAAGATGGATTTAAAGCCAAATGAATTATGGTGGTTTCTTGAAGCAAAATTTGATAAATTGTAGCAAATGAAATAACTCCCAATTTCACATTAATAGTCCTCTGTGCGGAATGTTTCCAGTATGTTTATAATAATACACAGAGTATCTCTCTCTACTGGAAAAGAGAGACTGCCTGAGCGATAGTCAGATGTATCCAACTCCATTTTCACATTTTACCTTGTATAACAGTCCCTGCCATTTACTGGGCACTACTTCACCTGTAGACTTCCATTTCACATTTTTTTTCCTAAACAATTTTCTCAAGACGTGAAGTGAATTAATTATTTCCAGATCCAAAATATGTGAATTTTCGAACTTTTATTCGCGCTACAAGCCAGTAAAGGCCAAGTATAAATACAAGTCACCATCATATAACCTCAGTAAAACTTCTCGGGCATTGACACCTGATGTACGTAATGTGGCACAGGAAGATGCTTGCTTACTGGTCATTTATAGACTAGTCATTGGCTATAATATCTTCATCTGTGTGGTAATATGGTATCATCTACTTTGTAAAATCTATTTGTGTTTATTGTGTATATAGTTAGGGCTGCAACGGTTATACGAATAACTCGAGTAATTCGATTCACAAAAAGGTTGAAGTAAAATAGCTGCCTCATTGCTTTCAATGGATCATTCTTCAACACATTAATTTTACTGCAGTTGGATACACCACTGCGTGTAGAAATAAGTTGTCGCGGTGGAATCAAGACGGATAAAGACACAGTGATAGCGTCCAAAGTTTGGGCTCATTTCACACACACACGCACACACACACACGCACAGGCGCACGTGCACATGCACATGCACGTGCACACACACACACACACACACACAAAACAGACTAAGTGCAATCTGTACCAAACCAGCATGTGGGCAATTGTCAACAGGTTCAATGTCAGATAATTTGATATTGCCTATACCATCAAGACGTAACATAATTGTCATGGTAAAAAATAGATAAGGCTGCCGGTGCACTTTTATTAGACAAAAAGTACAAAAACTAGAACGTCACCAACAAAGGCTGCCCATGCCCGCAACTCGTGCCGAGTCAGTCAAGACGTGACTGGCTGACAGGTTAGTCCCCCGCAAATTCTTCACTCTTTCGCAAACACGCACGTAACTCACCACGGCAGGCCCGGTTTTTTAAATCCATACAAATGCAAAAGTCACAGAAATTACCATCCAACGTGCGGATAGTGATCCCAATGTCACAAAAATAATACCTCCGCCTCACATATGCATATTATCGTGTTTGATAATGACTATCTATTTTTAGCTGATTACTTATAGAATCGTTTGAATAATCAACTAAATACTCTATTCTTAAAGGTATTCAACAGCTTTAGCCATATGTAATTGATAATTTAATTTGTAATATAATAATAGAATTCATTTTTAAACTAGAACTTTTGAGGCTTACTTTTTTTACTTGAGTGATTTATCAGTACATAGTGGTTGGTTTCAAGTCCACACCTGTTATGGTAAAAACTCTGTCCAAATGGACCAAATTTAAAAGGCAAGTAGGAAATATTCTTCTTCAATAATAATAGTGATGGGATTATACACAAATATTGACGCAGTGTGAGATATGATCTTCATGTCTCCCTGTTGTATGTTTTTTTCCCCACATACCTCGAGCATTGTGTTTCAGTTTAATTACGTCCCGAGTGAGTATTGCGTCCTCATTGGTGTGATGATATGATCAAGTTGCAATACATAGTGTGCAACATTCATGACTTTTGAGATCACATTTTTCCATCCAAAGCTGATCTGCTGTGTTTTGGTGGACTGGAGACAATTCAACTAATTAGCTTGATCCTTCCCTCCCACCATCTCTTTGTCCCTCATATTTTATTACACTATAAAGTTACTGAATTGAGAACATAGTAAATTAGTTAACATTTGAATTCATTTCTTGTGTTTTGAATTAGCTATTTAATTAGCATAATATTCAAATAGGTTGTTTACATTAGTGTAGTATGTTGTTGTTGTATTTTTTTGTACTTGCTTTTATTTTGGCTTGTTTTGCCTCCGCTTCATCCAGTCACGTCAGCATTGTAAGTGAGAAATGGTTCTCAATCACATTACGTAGTTAAGTAAATAGATTAAATTGAAAAAAATAATGAAAATTTTTATATTGACATTCCCTGTGACGCTAAATGGAATTATGAGAAGAAAACTTTGAAAAGAATACTGTATTTATAAGTAAATGTATGGGATGTCACCACAAACATTTGTCATTGGTTACATTAAAGTGATTTGTTTTTCTTTTTTACTTTAAAAAATTGATCAGTGGTTGTTACTGATGACATATTCTACACCTTTGTATGGCTTAAGGAAGATTTCATAGTGGCACCAGTCACTCTGGAACTGATATCTATTTCCATTAATCTCTCTGGGAAAAATTGTCGAAAGGAGATCAGCCAGGATCCTTCAATGCGTCGTGTTGAACCTTGTGAGTTTCCAATGTTCATTGAAGAAGAAGTTGGGGTAAAATATCTTGAAAGTGACACGTGAGTATCGTCAATGTTTGCTTGGAGGTCTAAAGATTACATGTAGCTTAACTTGTGTAAACAGGCATTAGTGTTAAAACCTCACATCTTTGTGGTGGAAAGAGTAATAAGGGTATGGGGCTTAAGGGAGGTGTTTCAATATGGTCTGGTAACAATTAGCTAAGATCCCAAGTGTGTGTGTTTGCGTATAAGTGAGTGTGTGAATAAGCAGGTGGTGTTTTAAAGATATTTTTAACAGCTCTGCTCCATCTCTTTTCTACTCACAACTGTTTGACTTTTGACCCAGGCTTGTTAGAGCTATCACTAATCGTATCCATACAGACGCATGCACACGCGCGCACACACACACACACACACACTGGGCAAATAGGCTGAGGCTGGACAAGGTCATGGTCGGTGTCATTTGGTGTCCTTTTTACTGTCCTCCACCTCACACCTCTTCCCTAATTACCACCCATGTTTACTGTTATCGTAGCGCTGTATATTGTGACTTCATGTGAAAGTCTTAATGTTTATTTGACTCCCCGGAGAATGAGGTGGTCAGGCTGCCAACCAGTCACCTCAAAGGCTCTGACTGTGTGTTTAAGACTCATAAGATAAACTCAAAGAATCTAGGAATTTTCTCTTCTGTTATTCTTGTCGTCAGTCAATATTTCATCAAAAGCAAATCTCTTAGGACCACGGAAACCTGAGAACCAAAAATCGTTATAGGATGTTATCTATGTGCCGTACTGCTCTCTACAAGACCCATGACAAACAGGTCCTAGGTGAGGGACCAGACAAAGTATGGCGAGAAGACTCCAACGGAAAAAAAAAAAGCAAAATAAACAAAAAGATCGAGGGTTTCTTTGCCCGGATCAAGGTAACCGGGGCCGCCCTCTGTAGCCCGGCCTGGAGGTCGGGGTCAAAGGCGAGCATCTGGTGGCCGGGCCTGCACCCATGGGCCCGGCAAGGCACCGTCTGAAAGAGTAATGTGGATCCCCCTTCCCATCAGCTCACCACCTGTGGGCGTCAGGTGCAGTGCGAGCTCGGTGGCGGCCGAAAGCTGGGACCTTGGAGATCCGATCCCCAGCTACAGAAGCTGTCTCCAGGGACGTGGAACATCACGTCTCTGGCAGGGAAAGACCATGAGCTGGTGTGTGAGGTCGAGAAGTTCTGTTTAGATATAGACATACTCTCCTCCAAAGACGGGTTGGGTTCTGGTACCAATCCTCTTAAAAGGGGTTGAACTCTGTTCCATTCTGGAGTTGCCCATGGTGAAAGGTGCCAAGCAGGTGTGGGTATCCCTTTTACTCCCCGGCTCGGCGCCTGTAAGTTCAGGATGAGAAGGTCGCCTCCCTCCACCTTTGAGTGGGGGAACGGATTCTGACTGTTGTTTGTGCCTATGTGCCAAACACCAGTTCAGCGTGCCCACCCTTTTGGAATTAGAACCTCCAAATTTGAGACCATGGTCCTCAGTCGGAAAAAGGTGGCATGCCCTCTCCAGGTCGGGGATAAGATCCTGCCCCTAGTGGAGGAGTTAAAGTATCTTAGGGTCTTGTTCACAAGTGAGGGAATATTGGAACAAGAGATTGATTGAGATCGGTGCAGCATCTGCGGTGATGCGGACTTTATATTGGTCTGTTGTGTTACAGAAGGAGCTAACCTGAAAGGTGAAACTATTTACCAGTAAATCTACTTTCCTATCCTCACTTATGGTCATGAGGTGTTTGTTGTGATCGAAAGAACAAGATTTTGAAGACAAACGGCCGAAATGAGTTTCCTCCGCTGGGTGTCCGGGCCAACCCTTAGAAACAGGCTGAGAAGCTCGGTCATTCGGGAGGATGTCAGAGTAGAGCTGCTGCTCCTCCACATTGAACGGAGCCGAATGAGGTGGTTGGGGCATCTGATTCAGATGATGCTTCCCTGGTTAGGTGTTCCGGGCACGTCCCACTCGGAGGAGATCCCGGGGATTACACAGGACACGCTGGAGGGATTACATCTTTCTGCTTGATGAAACTGCTGGGGAGAGGGAACGTCCCCGCGAAAGCTACTGCCACTGTGACCCAACTTTGGGTAAGTGGTAGAAAATGGATGGATGGATAGTTTGTTAGTTAGTTGGATATGGAGGTAGAGGGGGCGCTGTGACCAGCCTGTCCCACCGGGGCTAGCAGGGGAGAAACTGAGCAGAAACTGCAAACGAAGGCTTGAAATCCCTTTGTATGTCGGGTCTGGCCGGAGCAGGTCCTGTGGAACGCCCGTTGGGAGGCTATACAGGTGATCGAAGCGAAGTCACAGGGAAAAGGATGCTTCCCACGGTGTGAGTCAGAGTGAAGTGACCAGGCTTCACAAGGCTCCCAGGAAGAAACACCACAGATGTACCTGGTCTTTGTCCCGTGATGTTGTTGTTCCGGAATATGCAGCAAATCTGCTGTAATATTAAAAGTGACCAGCAGAGAGATCTGTTTGTATACCTACTGCATTTCCTATTTCGCTCTTTAGAATGAAATTGCTCGGTACGCAGCTGTTGCATGTGTGGATGAGGTGCATTTAGGGACACTGCATAAATGACAGTGAACAGTACATAATTGTAAAAATGGATAACTTGGAAAATTATGATTTGTATCAGAATGCTTAAGTTAAAACACTGTATGATCACACTTTGATAAAATGGAATTTATTGTGTTTTGTAATATAGAAAAAGATACATTGTTTTTTTTAATACAGTCGACTACAGCTGCTAAGAATGTAGTTATCAGTGTCCTTTCACTATCATTCCTGCTATACTGTGTTTTTGTTTGCACAATAATGACAAAAGTCCTGTTTTTGTTTTAATTCGTAATTAAAAAAAAAGACCATTCAGTCATGTCTTTCCTCATGGTTTTGAAACTGGAGGGTGAAAGATACAGCCTATTAGTGTGGACAGAATGGGTGGCAACAATGGAGAAGCACCTTCTTGGCATGTTTCCATTCCATCTAAAGAATGTTGAAGAGGCACTATTCTCCGTGATTGGAGTTGCATTCTAAAATTTACATTTTAGGAGAAGCGGTGAGTAACATTTGTGTGCAGTAGACAAAAGATGAGAACGCAGCAGCAAGATAACCTCTTTGAGTCAGGATAGTCAGACTTTTATGAGCTGAATATTTGAGGGCTCCAATGAGTATACATTTTATTGATACGCTGGTTAGAGGCTTTAAATTGAAGAGCAATGTTTTTTGTTGTTGGATGAATCAGTAGTTGGCTTTATACCCCAGCAGATGTTAGTAAACATTAAACTCCTTTCCTTTTTCTCTCTTTCTCAGTCTGATCTCACATCGATGGTATCATGTGTTGTTAATGTTTACAGCCTTTCATCAGTCGTTACGTTTAACTAAACATGATACGGAGTACATCAGACGCTAATACCCAAGTCTTACTCTTTGACCTGATGCTAACGTGCAGCCATCAACGATAGAAAGCCTGAATGCTGAGACCCGCTGGACTCAACAGAAGAGGAATATGATAAGATTGACAATTCGGCATTGCTGAACAGTTGTGGCCGAGCATTTGTTTGAGAAACTAAACTTATCACGCGGTTGTGCTGCATCTACCATTAGTTTTCAATTTAGTTTGTGGAGGGTGTGATGTTTATGAATTGTAATATGGCACTCAAAACATTTACATTACATTTTACTACCATCATAGATTTTATGGTGACTAAACCAGACATGATCATGGATATGTTTTCCAATTCCAGCTCGACTTATCCTTCCTAGGATTACAGAAACGTCTAATTGGTAATAATAATGCACACACATATGCATATGGCAAATGTGCAACAGCTAAAATGAGTCCTCCCGTGACAGATAAGATTGATGTCAACACTAAACATACGAAAACAGTTCAAAAGAAAGCAGAAGAGTTAAAAAAAAAGACCAGTATTCATTTAAAGAGGTAAGGTCGGGGGAATTCTGTGAACATCTGTGAAGAGCTTGGACATATTGTCTTCAGAATGAATTGGCAACTCTCTGTGGTCACATGGACCAATCGTTTTTCTGTTATTACTCAATGAACACAAACCATGTTTCCTTCTAAGAGTGGGAATTCATGCTCATTCCACAGTTGGTTTGTTGTCATCATTTTGGGACACTGCTGCTCACCTTTACAGATTTGGGTCTCTGTCATTAATCGATGTTACCTTGGTGTGTGGCAACAAACGCACATTAATTGTGACTGGAAATGTGATTGGGCATCTGTTTTCTGGTGCTCCAGTTGCTTTAGAACTCCTTGAAACACATCTATCTCACTTCTAAAGGCAGGTTTGGACCAGTTGTATTTTGATTCATTCATACCCTTCTTCTTTTCCCTTCGGCTTGTCCCGTTAGGGGTTGCCACATTGATAATGAACTCCCAAATACTCATGCCTCATGTCACAAACTAACCACAATGTTCCTCTATGGTCTTTTTTTCGTGATCTTATGATGAGGGTGCCTTGAATTAATTATTTCCGATGAGTCTTTTTTTTTTAATCTGAACAAACTGGGGGTGGAGCAACCACCTCCAGATTGTGTTCAATCTTTGAAGGTTCCAGTTTCTTACATATGATGTACTGTAAGTTTACCATATCAAGGCGGTGATTATGTCATGTTTTGTTTACTCTGTCCACATGGCCTGCACAGGTCCAGCTGCGATGGATTTTTCTTTTTTTCAAAAGAATACCTAGTGTTTAAATCACACAGGGAAACAATATGTAATTCCATGTGTTAGCAATATGCTCCGAGACAAGTGCCCGGCCACCTGCAAACAAATGCCATTTTAATGGCGTGATGCATGGGATGGTTGAAAGCATTGTTTGGTTTGATACTCCTACACTGCATTTGTCTTCGGAAAGCACATTTTGTGTCAGATTGCTTGCTGCTTGAATGCATCAAGACAGTTTTCGATGAAGGGCTCGACTTTTTTTCTCCACAGAAATGTTGGTATTGTGCGTTTATGCATTTTGAGGTGTGTGAGGCACCTTTTATTATGTGAGTAAACACGTGTCATTAATTTGCAGCAATGCGCACATTAGATATATTTTTTTTACTTGGGTGTCATTCTTAATGTATGAAATTACCGAAGTAGATGTCTTGCATCATATGCATTGCAGTGCATATGATGATTTTAGTCTAACTTCAAGAGTCTCTTTTATGTCCAGCTATATAACTGTCGAGGAGAGATACTTGAATGGCCGTCAGCAGTCAGTTTTGTAACATTTGATGCAATCTAAATAATATTTTTCCTTCATTGTTTTTTTAATCACATTTGGAGTTATAAATTTTGTTCCTGCCCAAAAAAAGTTCATATATTACAGTAAACTCCAGAAAATGTTGCTTGCACAAGAGCCTGGCTGTTTTTTTTGCCAGGCCACGAGCGTATTCCCCTCTTTAATCGTCTTGTCTTCACTGGGAGCATATGGCTAGTTGAATTGTTAGACCTTCTCGGAGGCCATCTATCACTCTGTGGTGTCCTGCTGGGTAGGAGAGTCACAGCCAGATTTCCACTTTCAAACAGAGAAAGAAAAATTGATCGAAAGAGAAGCGAGGGAAGGAATGAAAATGGAGAAACAGCAGGCCGGTTGAGAAAGATGCCATCATGAAATCAAAATAAATAAAACAATTGTATATTGTAGGACAGCCAGAGAATGGAAAGGCTCTCAATTGTAACTTGTTCTTACTCAAAGCATGTAAAGCCCATGTTTATGAGTTCTGCAGACATATAAAGTACTCTGGATTGTGATACATCAGCCTCAGTTAAAGCAAATGAGCAGAAGTTCATCATCCCATTCCTTGATCTGAAGGCCATTCTAAACGGCATCAAAATAGCAGGAGTGGCAACACAGAATCAGTATCTTTACAAATGGAATACTCGTCAGTTATAGGCACTGCAAATTTGTTCCTGCATGGCACGAGTATTTTTTTCATAGCCAGTCCATTAAGTCACTGTGCCATTGAACAGACACTCATGGTGCTTGTCTTTAAATGTCATACATTTGTGAAGTAATAAAAAACATTGAATTCTAAGTGCCTTAGAGAATGAAATGAAGAAACTTATTTCTCTCTTCAAGATGGTTCAAAAAATCTTAACTTGTTACAACAAACATAATTAAGCATGCTCGTTGTTGGAAAAGAAAGTCAACTAATGTAGACTGTTATGGAAGGCAACCAGTCCAGGATGTACTGTATCTCTCCTTTATCCATCTCACAAGCGGTAGTAAAAAGTACAAGCATTGGAGAAAATGTATGGGGGGGGGGGGATTGATTGGGTCATACGCAAGTCCTGCAACCACATCCTCTTTTACACAGAGATCTTGCAAAATTGTCACGTCACACCTTGAATTAAGCCACCTTTGAACACAAAAGTGTGATGTCTGTACATATTGTACTTAATTGATTGGGTCCTCAGCCTCTACCTTGCAGGAACAGCAATTACAAGACACTTCTGTCAGGCATTGTGTATGCGAAAATGTGTCAATTCACTTGGACGCAGAGTTGGACTTTGACCCTGGGACTTATCCGCTGGTTGTGGGGCTGATCAGTTATGAATATAAATTCCTTAGGTATCACCTCACTCACACTCTGGTCCTTTAGACTTTTAAAAATTGCATAGCCACTACCGCCCACTTCAGTTGTACACTACCCTTGTCTTGCATGTTTCTTCTTCTGTCCTGGTCCTGTCCTTCCCTCATCCTGTCCTTCCCTTAGAGGGCTATGCACTACCTCCACATACCACACGCATAGCTACTGTGTCATGGTTCTAGGTACAGTATATCAGGATTTACTTTCCTCATCTTGTTTCCTTTTTTATTTTTTGTGGTCTCAAACCTTTTTCTGTTTGACTAATCAACTCTGGTTCTCTGCTTCACAATAAATATCCATCAAAATACCAAGAACCACAGTGACAGCTTAAAAAGTCAACTGTGACACAATAAATCTCTTCCAGTATGAAAGCGATCTCCTTTCCAATTGATTTAACAGCTGGAAAAAAATAATAACAAGGATATTTCCATATTGTGCTGCATGCTGTTGTTCACAATGCCGTACTATAACAACAAAGCACCTGGGAATAGCATTTCACACTCATGAATCTTTTTTGAGTTTTTTTTTCCTGTATTGTTACCATGGTTCGATTAGGGTTGGGGTTAACCTGTGGACATTGAGAAAAAAATAAAACTCCTGGAAATTGTTTGAGAACTGAGCAAGCTCCTATTCATTTTCAATATCCATGCATTGCCTTTGATGGAATTGTCGCCCCTTCAAACATGATCCCCATGGATTAGCCAGGACTCTATGGCACAGTGGCACATCTCGTTAGGTCTTCTATTCATGTCTGTGTATTCCTATGAAATCACTCCGCCAACCCTCCTCTTATTGTATGTGCTGCCTGGTTATGCCACGCTTAACACAAGCCAAACCCCCACCCTGAGGCTTGCTACACGACGTGACACAGCGTCACGTTGTCACCATAGATACAGAAATAAGTATTTAACACGTCACAATTTTTCTCATCAAATATGCTTTCATAGGTTCTATTCACTTGAAAATTTCATCAGATGTTGTGTCCAACTATAGTAATCCATACATACAAATAGAGTCGAACAAATAAAATCTATGTAAATAGCGACACTAAATTAAGGAGGTCACAGTCATCATTGCTTTCAATGTGTGGATGGAAGAAAACCAAAAGATCAAAGATGACAGTAAATTGTGCTCGATATGGTTCCCTACATGTTATACCTTATACTCACTGCAAAGGAACTGGGGTTAAACTTTCTCTTTTGTTGTGTGCCTTTTTTTTTCCTTTTTTTTCCCAAATGTTATGTATTGTTAGTGGCGGCATGGTGGTGAAGCTCTAGAATATTGGTTTCACATTTCTGAGGACCACGGTTCAAATCCCGGCCCCTGCCTCTGTGGAATTTGCATGTTTTCCCTGTGCCTGCGTTGGTTTTCTCCGGTTTCCTCCCACATCCCAAAATCATGCATTAATTGGAAACTCTAAATTGCCCCTAGGTGTGATTATGAGCGTGACTTTTGTCAGTCTCCATGTGCCCTGCGATTGGCTGGGAACCAGTTCAGGGTGTACCCTGCCTCCTGCCCATTGACAGCTGGGATAGGCACCAGTGAGGATAAGCGGTCAGAAAATGGATGGATGTATTGTTAGGACACCCTTTGGCATTGACAATAATGTACACCTCATGAGAATCCAGTGGAGAAATGAGGAAGTTACAACTGTCATTGCATTGCCTTTGATCGGATCGTCAACCTCCTAAATTGGCGGCGACATAGTCACATTAGCTAGCCATGATACCAGAGCAAAGTTGCATATTTAATGTGCATACAGCGGCTGAAATAAGTATTTAACACATTATAATTTTTCTCACTAAATATATTTCCAAAGGTGCTACTGACCTGAAAATTTCACCAGATGATGAAGTTCTGTGTAAAAATGTGAAATGACACAGGGAAAATGGAGGAACGCATTGAGAAAGGCAGCTGCAAAAAGGCATGGAAAGCTGAAAAAAACACCCAAAACCTATCAATAATCAAACAGCAATCCACCCTTGTCTTGCCTTGTCAATGCAAATTAATATCAGATGGTTTAGTCCTTTTTGATGGCCTACAAAGCAGGTAGCAGGTACTGTTATCACCAGGGAACAGTGAGTAATGTACTCCGTTGGCATGGCCTTTGTCCACACTCAACATGCAAGAAACCATTACTTAAACAAGGATGTCAAAGCTCATTTAAAGTCTGTTGAATAACATTTGGACAACCCACTTAAATACTGGGAGAATGGAGTCTGGTCTGATGAGAGCAACATTGAACTCAATGGATGCTATAATACACGCAACGTTTGGAGGAGGAATGGCACTGCACATCACCCTAGAATAGGGGTCGGCAACCCAAAATGTTGAAAGAGCCATATTGGACCAAAACAACAAATATGTCTGGAGCCCCCCAAAAAATTAAAAGCCTTATATAACCCTTATAATGAAGCCAACGTATGCTGTCTGTATCTATATCAGCTATTTTAGCCTACTATCAAAATGACCAGGTGGGCAAATACAAAATGAGCATTCATGATTAAATATTTTTTTTTCCTACAGTGCAGTCTTTAGAGATCAATGCACCACGTGACTGCTCTATTGTACGATGCCGCCACAAGTTTAACTTCATTACAATATTAATGAATTATGTTTCATTGCTTTGATTAAATAAAAGAAATGCAATATAAAAATTAAATTTTAGATATTTTTATTTTGAGGATTCGAAAAAACAACAAAATGGAACGTATAACGTGCCCTTTATCTGGTCACTAAACAGAGTCCAATAAAAAGCAGCATGGGTTTATAAAAATAAAACAGCAGCCATTTGAAAACAGCCACTTTGTTACTGAATATATGCCTATGACAGGAGTGTGTTCTTAACCGTTTAATGTGACTTCTGTTTTCGGACGTAACTGGTCAGGTCCTTCCTTCCGTGAACGATTTTCCACGCTTTATCATCTCCAAGGTTGCAACAAAACTTGGAGCAGTAGTGGAGTTTGGAGATGCAATCCCTTTCGGAAATGTATTTTTGTGCTCCTCTAACTTCTCCAGAAGTAATGCAATCAAACTTGTTCTCTCTTTCCCAACTGGATATTCAGCTGCAAATGTAGCACACCTTCCCTGGAAATGTTTTACCACATTACTCATTTTGTTATTTGATAACTTCTCACAAAAAAACAAACATTCAGGCTACCCTTCTGCATTGGCAATAAATGCAAATGATTCGGTCCAAGAACTGTTGAATCCTCTGTTCTCCCAAGTTATTTTCCTCTTGGGATCCATGGCCCATCACACATTCGCCAGTTTGTTTACAACAGCCAGATGCCTGGCATCCCGCCCTGCTGATAGAAACGTGTGTCGCAGGCTTTGACGTATATCTTCATTGACAGATATGTCAAAATTTAATATTTATTCTACACATTCTTACAGCATTGGAAAATGTTAAGAATGTTTGTGTCATGTTTGTCATCCTACAGAAACCATATTAAAACAAGAATATATTTCTCTCCCCCATCTTTTTCCATTTTCAAACATTTTTGAACAAGCTCCAGGGAGCCACTAGGGCAGTGCTAAAGAGCCTCATGCAGCTCTATAGCCGCGGGTTGCCGACCCCCGCCCTAGAACCACTATATTAACATTGTTGTTCGGAGGTGGGAATATGATGTGAGGCTGCTTTCAGTAAATGGTATGAGTAAACTTCACATTATTAAAGGCAAGATGAATTGGCAAAAGTACAAAAACATTCTTGAAAAAAAATTGCTGTCATCTGCAAGGTTGATGAAAACGAAATAAGGGTGGACGTTTCAGCTGGATACTGATCCAAAAGATTAGGATGGCTGGGTTTAAGGTAAATATTTGTTTCTGAAATAATAAAGCTGCTTGAATAACCAAGCTAAATGCCTGACTTGAATCCAATTAAAAATCTATGGAAAGAACTAAAACTCAAGGTCCATAAAAGAAGCCCATGGAACCTTCAAGATTCGAAGACTGCTTCAATGGAGAAATGGGCCAAAATCACACCAGAGTCAATGAATGCGACGACACAACCATAAGGTGCACTTGAGTCTCGAATTTTCTCTAAATTGGATTGGGCATAAAATATATCATAAACTAAATATAGTGTGAACAGGGTTTTACTGATGGATGACGTACACACACACATGCACAGTACTTTTGTACGTACGGCATATACTTGCATACACATGGACACACTGCATGTGCCTTATCCTAAACTGAATTCCTGAGACTGGTTAATAAACTGTGCTCTAGATCAGTGTTTTTCAACCTTTTTTGAGCCACGGCACATTTTTTACATTGGAAAAATTTTGTGGCACACCACTAACCAAAAATGTTACAAAAAGACACTCTATAGTATATTTAATTACAATATAATTTCTCAATTTATTTATACTCAGTCGGTGTGAAACCTGAGCCTGTTTAGATGAACACAAAGCCGATATCCTGGCAGGAATAGAAGAAAGACACACACGAAGCTCTTCTTCAACAGCTCTCAGTCTCCCTTTAGACTTTAGCTATGTCTTTAACCGCATCGGGGCCGAGCATCTCGTTGACAATGGCTTTACAGGCAGGTAGTAATAATGTCTCTGCCACAGTGTGCGGCTTTTTTGATTTAGCAACAAGTTTGGCGACTAGGTAACTAGCTTTGAGCGCTTTCTCATTTACCTTTGTGGTTTTTCTCATAAAGGTTGCCTGTTTCTCGGTGTTTACACGCAGGCGAACAAAATAGTCTATCGGCTTGTTTTGAAGCGACGGGTGTGTCGTTTGGAGATGGCGTTTAAGCTTGCTTGGCACCATGGTGCTGTTGGATAGCTTCTCGCCACACACCAGGCATAACGGAATAGGTGTCGTCTCATCCCCAGTGAAAGTAAATCGAAACGAAAGATAGCTTTCACTATATTGACTTGAGCTCACCGTCTTTGCTTTCTTTTTCCCACCACTCATATTAGGGCCTTCATCCGGGTCAGAATCTTATCCAGGGCCCATTTCGGAGTTTGCAGTTGTCCTTTTTAAAAACTTCTCCATGACTGTCACCACGGCCTCTCAGGTGCATCACTAATTCTCTTGGAGGAACGAGGCAATCAGCTACGTGTTGCCACACGGACAAATATTACATTATTCTGCCAGCCTTTACAGCACGGACACTGGACAATGACATAATATTTGCAGAAAATTATTAATAAATGTTAATTAAAAAAAAAGTGATATTGGATAATTTCTCACGGCACACCTGACGATCTCTCACGGCACACTAGTGTGCCACGGCACAGTGGTTGAAAATCACTGCTCTAGATGCAATAGCTGCCTATCGTTACAATACAATGTAAAATTGCTACTGGTACATTAATCACAAAAAAAAAAAAATCTCTAATGAAATCATTTCTTTGTGAACGTTTGTCCGTTTTTTATTACATGAAGGGATGTAATGGAGTTGTCTTTACAAAGATGATTTTATAACGTATTTTCAGTTAGCTTGGAGTTGTACAAAGGCAGGGTTTGAATATAAGATTATATTTCTGTGAAAGTTGTTGTTGTTTCAAAAGTGAAAAAAAAAAAGAAACTTGTACAAAAGTGAATTTGATTTTGTGTTTTTGGGTTACCAAGATCAACAACAGATCATATTTTATGAATCACTAGTAAGTTCTTAGAGAAGATTTAGGAACATCTCAGATGTTGCCAAATGGTTCTCTTTCGTTAAGCAATGTTTATTTGTTGTGTTGTATCTCTGTTTGGTATTCAATGTCTTTGATACTTTGTCATTGTAGGAAAGATAAATGGTAAGGAATATCTTAGAACTATCGAGTGAGGAGGCCCTCGTTTGTTGAACGGATTTAGAAGGGACATGATCTTAGTCTGCGAGATAAAATGCTTTGTAATTTTATGACTCCACGAGAGTGGAATGAAATTCACCTTGGTCAAAGGAGTAAAAACCAAAATGGAGAAATTTAATTTTCTGTGGTATTTTCTGTAGACATGCACTCCCGAAGGGAACACATTAGACTGCTTGCAGTGCCCCAAGAAAGAGAAGGATACAAGCGAAACCTTTTGGTATGAGTGGCTCGAGTTGACACCTCTAAGCAAGAGCAGATGTTTGATTAACTTCACTTGGCTTTGTCTGCTACCCCTGGCAAAGTAGACCAGTGCTGGGTCTGATGCAGCCAGAATGCCCCATTTACAGCATTTACCCATCTGGATCATCATCTATGGTAGATCGTTGTGTTCAGTCCAAACACAGTGGGGTTCCAAAAACAGAATCCATCAACTCGGCCAAAGCAGCCCTAGAGTGATGCTGCAGCTGATTATGTTGCAATGCAAAACACTGAACCCCTTTTTTTCCTCCTGATTAATGTGTTAATGTGAGCATTCTTGTTCAACATATTGTGGTTCAATGTGGACCCAGTAGATACATTTCAGAGTATGCATAACTTTTGGAGTAGAACAAAAGTATCACAGGGCCCCAGTGAAAATCCCATTTTGGGGCATTAGACGCACTCTAGTCATCACACTTTCCTATAGTTACATTTTATTGCACAAAAAACTATTTTGGCATGCTTTACATTTTAGTTAACGTGATACTCACTGCTTGTTTCTTTGCACAATGGATATGCTGAGTATTTTAAAGGATTTTTTTAAAAATATATTATATGGAAATAAAGTGATCTCCAAAGTCTAAAACTAAAAGGATATCGAGCAGACACCAGTCGCCGGCAGTATTCAACCCAAAAAAATTCACATCACACCTTGATTCAGACTACTATTCTTTTGTCAGATCACTATTTTTCCAGCTTTGTCTGGTACATTTTCATCATGAAATGTGTTGAAAGGCAGTCTGGAGGACATGGGTAAATGTGAAACACATTTATTCTCAATATGTTCTGAAATATGGAACACATTTAGAGTGCCAAGTATGAGAAGCAGGCAGCTGTAGGTGTTTCAGTATATTGAACAACCCAGGACCTGTTAGAAACTAGTTAGAATTACAAATGACAATATAAAATACCGTAAGTTCTCAAAAGTAATGGGCAAATTTTTCCGAAAATATTTTCAAAAAGTTAATAGAATGCATTATATTTAGGTATGGATGAAAAATAAAAAATACAATCACGTTGTATTGTTGCATACAGGTAGATAAAATGATGAAAAAAAGGTAGATAATATATGTTATCAACAGTATTAATAAAATGTTATGCCATTGTTGAGCATTTATTTTAGTTGGTTGAGGGATTCTGTTCTGACAATTACAGGGACCAGGACAAGCATGTCCTGTGGCCTGTCCTGAGATTATATATCAGCACATGTGCAATGATTATTATTGATTGTTGTATGGACAGTTTTTTGGAAAACAATACAAGTACAAGCCTAACAAAATATAAATACAGATAATTCCCAATATTTTGAGCATATGGGTAGCAGCAAATTGGTGGTGCGCATTGTATATTGGTTGAAGGGTTTTCCTGGTTTTTTTTTTTTTTTTTTTTTTTAGGTCAACTTTCGGGGTGCGCATTATACTTCAGGACGCATTATACTTCAGGACGCATTATACTAAAAAAAATTATCGTATATGAAATTAGTTTAAACTTAAAAATAAAATTTCTGATTTGAGACTGCAAGGTGAACTACTGGTTACCACATCAGCCTTACAGTTCTGAGGACCCGGGTTCAAATCCTCCCACATCTCAAAAACATGCATGGTAGGTTAATTTATGACTCTAAATTGCCCATAGGTGTGGATGTGAGTGTGAATGCTTGTTTGTTTATATGTGCCCTGCGATGAGCTGTCGGCCAGTTCAGGATGTACCCCGCCTCCTGCCCAAAGATTGTTGGGATAGGCCCCAGCACACCTGCGAATGTATGCTTTTAGATCGAGTCCAAAATTGCGTCAAGCTTCATCAACTGTACACGTATTGTTTTATGTATTAACATAATAGTTTTTATACTTTGTAAAAAAAAGACTAAACTTTAATGATACGTGAAGAGGTCAGTTGAAGACAATTCCATACCATGAGTTTCTCTCCTATTATGCCTTAAGCAGCTCATAATGCAGAGGTGTTACTTGCAGCATGAAATTGTTCACTGATGAAAACTCCACTGTCATTTGCATTGACTATTTAAAGAAAATCAGATATTTGCAATAATAATTTTGAACAGTGTATTGATATGCAACCAATTTTATTCTAAAAAATGTTTCTGTGCATAGATTTGAATTACAATGCTCCCTCTGCATTTCCTCATTCAGGCCATCATTAGGTGGCAGTAAAGTTCACATACCCCCTGCAGTGAGCTCTTGAAAGACATCTGGCGTAGAATTATTAGAAGGGGATGCTGTTGTGTTGGCATTCGGACATCATCATAGGGTTTGTTGATTTGTTTTGCTAAAGATGAGCTTTTCGGTTGATATGCACGACTAAATAATCATACTGTTCCAAAGTAAAGAAACATTAAAAATGCACGAAAGTGAAACTTAAGCTTTTCAAACTTCATCCAAACACAGATTGTACAGATAATGCAGCTTCAAATTATAGCTCATGTGCAAGGAAAGCCCAACCCATCTGTAACACTGTGGAAGGAAAATTCAAATGCAGGACAAAATTTGTTTGCAAATGTTATGGATGTTGTTAATGATATTGTTAATGTTTGATAATACATTATAATAATGTAAATAAAAGAATGACAAATGTTAATATTAGTGTGTAAATGCGCTGAGAATTTTATTATAATGCATATTTAGGCACTCGAAAGTCTGGAAACTTGTCACAAGCCTATGAGGAGCACATGGCTCCAGGCTTGTTTGTTACGGTGTATAGTTTGGAAAAGTCCTATATTCAAGAACATCTGGCTAGAACATCCATCAAAGTGCTGGGCTAAAGTCTCAGTTTTGTCATCATGGCTTGCTAGACAACTGGGTCTTGGGATGAAGAGTTATGAGGCGCCCTTTGAAGTAGTTGCCACTCGTATTGTTCTGACAGCACCTCCCTGATGTTTGACAAGATTTACTGTTGTGCCAAATCTGTTTCTATGAGCACAAAATAATTCGGTGCCACTTAATATATAATATGTCAAACTCCATCAACTCACTCTGTCCCCCCCTCCCCTAATTTATATTGGAATCCATACCAAGAAAGAACCCCACCCCTCTGCCACACACAGAAGTTTATATTAGAATGGATTCCAAGAAAGCATTTTTACATATTTTTAAAATAGATTTCATCTTTATTTTGGATTTTGTGAATGGTTTCAAATTCAGTCATTACTTTTATAATGTGTTTCTCATCCACGGTGGCCAGTCTTGTATTGTAATCACAGGCTTCCGGTCATCGCCAAACATTCAAAATGTGCATATTATATATATTTTTTTTATTTTATTTTATTTTTTGGAAGCATTGATTAGTTAGACCATACTCATTCCCTTCATTTACACCAACATAGCAAGTATACATATTTTATCTGTAGCAGAAAACATTCATAAAACATGAACTACTTTTGTGCCTTTTAGACAGAAACTGGCAAAGGCTGGTTACTGCAGTAACACTTTCACATGGTGACAGAAAACTAAATCTATGTTGAACGTTGACATTTACTTTTAATCGAGTCTACCCTCCATTTTGTGTCAATGGTGTTAGCACAGAACAGTTGTGATGGTGAAAAATAATTGCAGTGCTAATGATGCCGAGATAAATTTTAGAGTAGGGCATGATGGCATGTTTATGCTGATTATTTTTTTTAGAAAAGAGAGTCTGGCATGGCATGTGTTTGCTTTGCTGTCCTGTTTGGGATTTGGCCATCCTCAGCAGTCCCTTCAATCACCGTAACCTAACCTTTTTGAGGCCAGAATTTAGAAGATGTTTACCAAACAGATGTTTTACCTGCTCTTGTAGTGCTTTTTGAACATGGTTAATTGCAAGGCATTTGCAAGAAAACTCAAAGCATTCCCTCCATTAATAAGTATATAATCAGCAGAACTGCATTCTCAAGCAGGTTTCTCATAGAAAAGTGCTGCCATATTTATTTGGGTGCAAGTCTTTTGTGTATTTCGGCACAGACACGTCTTGGGTAACTCTGCCATTTGTTTTCTCCCTCCCCCTCGGACTGTTATTTACCTGCAATTTGAGAACAATCACAGCTCAGTCATACTACTTCCAGAAGTGTGTGTTGAGATACCTAACAGACTAAAAGGTGGAAGATTTACATCCACCCTCTTCAAGGATGATGGCCACACTAATCTTTGCTTATAAAAATGTCAGGTACCAGTATTTACCTACAATAAATAAATGTGCTGGCAACAACAGGAAGCTGAACTGGAGGTGGCAGAAATGAAGATGTTGAGGTTCTCGCTCGGAGTGACCAGGTTGGATAGGATTAGAAATGAGCTCATTCGAGGGACGGCCAAAGCTGGATGTTTTGGAGACAAGATTCGAGAGAGCAGACTTCGATGGTTTGGACATGTTCAGAGGCGAGAGAGTGAGTATATTGGTAGAAGGATGCTGAGGATGGCGCTCCCAGGCAAAAGAGCGAGAGGAAGACCAAAGAGAAGGTTTATGGATGTGGTGAGGGAAGACATGAGGGCAGTTGGGGTTAGAGAGGAAGATGCAGGAGATAGGCTAAGATGGCAAAAGATGACACGCTGTGGCGACCCCTAACGGGACAAGCTGAAAGGAAAAGAAGAAGAAGAAGAAATAAATGTGCTGGCAAGTAAACTAAGACACAAAGTACAATGCCCCGTCAAACAGACATGCTAGCAACAAATCCATCCATCCATCTATTTTCTTTGCCGGTTGTACTCACAGGGGTCGCGGGGATCCCAGTTGTCAACGGGCAGGAGGCAGGGTACACCCTGAACTGGTTGCCAGCCAATCACAGGGCACATGGAGACAGACAAGAGGTGCACTCACAATCACAACCAGGGGCAAGTTAAACCCAGTGCCCAGAGAAAACCTACGCGGGCACGGGGAGAACATTCAAACTCCACACAGGTGGGGCCAGGATTGAACCCGGGTCCTCAGAACTGTGAGGCTAACACTTTACACCTGCGCCACTGTGCTGCCAGTAGCAACAAATATGATGATATTTGATATGGCGGCGGACATGAGGATTCATGATTTACTGTGTTATATATAAAATATTACCAATTGTATTGAAATATATCAAAGTAGCACATCTGCTTCACAGTTCTGAGAAAGGAGTTTCAAATATCACCCCTGACTGTGTGGACTTTGAATGTTCTCCCCCTGCCTGCATGGGTTTTATCTGGGTACTCCCACATCTCAAAAACATGTAGTGTGTCACGTCCCATCGGAACGAGAGGTAGGACCCAAATGCAGTCCCCCCCTGAACCCCAGACTGGTGGCCATCCAGGCCACCAAACACGAGGCGTCCGGGCGGACAGGTCAGGAGGACGACCCGGACGCCAAGCACCAGGGTCCCCACGGGGCGACTCGGGCGGACGACCTCTGTGAGGAACCAAACGGCGAAGCAGGAACCAGAACGAGGCAGGCCACTGCTCCGGACGAGAACCTCCCACGCCGTCGTTGCAAGACGACCAGGGATTGGTCGCCAACGAGGCCAGGTCCTGAAGCGGCTGGGCGCACTCAGGAGCGAAGAAGATGATTGAGAGCAGGACCAGAGCCATGACCGCCACCCCGAAGTCTCTCCAGCTCCTGGGTGGCTCCACAGAACTCCCCAGCTCCTCCTGGACAGGGACATGAGAAGGCGGCGGCGCCAGTACCACCCCCTCCTGGACAGCAACGTGAGAAGGCGGCGCCAGTACCGCCCCCTCCTGGACAGCAACGTGAGAAGGCGGCGCCAGTACCGCCCCCTCGTGGACAGCAACGTGAGAAGGTGGCGCCAGTACCGCCCCCTCCTGGACAGCAACTTGAGAAGGCGGCGCCAGTACCGCCCCCTCCTGGACAGCAACTTGAGAAGGCGGCGCCAGTACCGCCCCCTCCTGGACAGCAACGTGAGAAGGCGGTGCCAGTACCGCCCCCTCCTGGACAGCAACACGAGAAGGCGGCGCCAGTACCGCCCCCTCCTGGACAGGAACGTGAGAAGGCAGCGACCCCGTCGCCGCCTCCTGGACAGGAACGTGAGAAGGCAGTGACCCCGTCGCCGCCTCCTGGACAGGAACGTGAGAAGGCGGCAGCAGCATCACCAACTCCACCTCCTCCTGGACGGGAGCGTGAGGCGGCTGGGGAACTGTCGCCACCTCCTGGACAGGAACGTGAGGGCGTGCCCGTCGCCGACAGAGCAGGAACGGGGAGCGACCGCGGGCCGGTCGCCGACAGAGCAGGAGTGTGGAGCGTCCGCGGGCCGGTCGCCGACAGAGCAGGAGTGTGGAGCGTCCGCGGGTTGGTCGCCGACAGAGCAGGAGTGTGGAGCGTCCGCGGGCCGGTCGCCACTGCCACTCCAGAGCACGGACGAGAAGCGGCTGTGGAGACGTCGCCACCTCATGGACAGCAACGTGAGGCGGCATCGGGTCGGTCCCCACTGCCATGTGAGCTTGCAGTGCATCCGTTGAAACAGCAACGTGGGCGTGGCGCGGTGGCGAATCTGTTTCCAGGGCAACGTGAACCTGAGTAGGCGGAGAGTCTGTCGAAACTGACACGTGGGCGTGTCTCGGGAGCGGGTCAGTTCCAACTGCCGCGTGAGCACTGCTCGGAACCGCCAAAACCTCAACGTGGGAATGGCGAGGAGCCGGGTCAGTCTCCACAGCTACGTGCACTTGGCGAGGTGGCGAGTCTGTTCCCACTGTGGCGTGCACTTGGCAAGGGGGCGGGTCGGTTTCCACGGCAACGTGAACCTGAGTCACCAGTGAGTCCGTCGCCGTTGCGACGTCAGCGTAGCTCGGCTGGTTCGCCAATCCTTGCCGGACCTGGGCCGTGAGAGCCGCCAATTCCGCGCTCTGCCGCTCTATCTCCGCCATTTCGCGGCGGAACGCCTCGTGATTTGGCGACTCCTCCTCCCTCTGGGCTGGAAGCTTCGCCACCAGCTGCGGGTCTGCCGGTTTCGCAGTTGCCGGCGAGGAGTGGGAGGACGATGTCTTAGTTGCCACGCAGCGGGAGGCACCGGGGAGCGCCTGGCCGGGGCGTCTCTTCTGGCCGCCACGCAGAGGTCCCGGGTAGATGGCCAAGCGGGTTCCCTCATACGGATTGGTGTACTTAAAACTACCGGGTGAAGACATTCGGGTGCTGGAAACGCGGGGAGGTGAAACAAACTGACTGGGATGAAAGATCGGACGAGCAGATTCATAGTCAGAATAATCGGAGTCGTACTCCGCCAGCCGGTCATACAAATCATGGTCCTCCTCATATTCCGAAAAGTCAGAGTCCAGAAGAATATGAGGAGCCGGACGGGTCGTGTTCGGGACGTATTCATACCTCGCTAGCGGAGCGTAAGACACGGAAGTGGAGGACGTCAGGGAGCCTACCCGGATTGGACAGGCTTGGTCCTCCGGCAGACGGTCTACCTTGCGTCGGTCCCGGCGACGCCGGGTCTTTCCTGCTGGGTCCTGTATTGGCCAGTTCGTTCTGTCACGTCCCATCGGAACGAGAGGTAGGACCCAAATGCAGGAACTCGGAAGACGCAAGGTAGTTCAAGAAGAGACACGTTTATTACATGCAGAGGTCGGGGATCGAGCAGGCAGTCCGGTGCAGCAGCGGTAGTTGGGACGTCGAGCGACGAGAACAGATGAGCGGACAGGCAGGAGTCGGTACACGGGGAAACAATCAACGCAGGCAGAACTATCAAGGAGTCAGGCTTACAAGGTTGGTCGGAGAACGGACGAAGGTCGGTACACACAGGTTCAATCAGGAATACGAGAGTGCTGGAACGGGACATAAAGCTCAACGGACTGGCGGAGGACCAGTCGTCACCGGGTCCTATATATACAGGGGATGATCAGCCCGCATGAGGCGCAGGTGTGTGCCTCCCAATTAGCACAGCCGCGCGGGCACCCGCACAGCTCGTGCTGAAGCGGCAGGATCATGACATAGTGTAGGTTAATTGAAGACACTCCTAGTGAGGATAAGCAGAACAGAAGATGAATCAATGAATAAATGAAAAGTACAGCCAATGTGACAATTTTTTCATTTTTCTTATGCCTGTGTGAAATACACACTATCAATATCAAAAAAGAGATTATACACCAAAAGTTATGGTTTATTGCAACGCAATTGTTGGCATACGTCACACTGTCTTCTTACTAGCCATGGATCGAATTCTCTTCTTGATTGTTAATCCAAAAAGCATCTCTATTTTGTTCATATTTTCTTTAGCTTCTCAACAGGCTCACAAATTACATAATCAAAAAATTTGCTTCCCTGTCTCTAAACTAGACACACACTGTGGTTAGTATCTAAAGACTTGAGCTTTTAATTGGGAATAAAACCCAAAAAATCACCTTCTCGTCCCACTTGAGTCCAAATCATTAAAGCTCAGCTCATATAATATTGTCCCAGTCTCTGTGTTTAATTTAAATGTCAAGGGCAAAGTATGTTGACATACATACCACATTGTCTAGCTCATTCGTCTTGCATCATCTCATGCTGGGCACACGGATGAGGTACAAACTCAAGTATAGTCTCTGCAAATTTACAAATCAAGGTTATTTTACTCTGTCTCTCTCACTTGTATCAATGCAAAGCCCCTCCCACCCCAACCCCTCGTTAGAAAAATGAAAAACATGTGCTTACCTCATAGCTTGCATTCTTTCCCAATCCAGAGATGCTTTGACCTGATCAGTTTGACTGAAAGATGAGTCCACGCTGTGCTCGCTGTTGGCAATATGCTTGTGGACTCAAATGGAACTATATTGGAAGCACATTTTCCCCTTTGTGCTACTCTTAACACACAGTCTCAAGTTAACAATCTGATTGACAGCATCTAATAGGTTTTGCTGCAACGACTGTAAGAGTATATTAGTGTGGAATTGGCCATCCATCCATCCATCCATCATCCATCCATCCATCATCCATCCATCCATCCATCCATCCATCTTCTACTGCTTTTCTGGGTCAGGTTGCGGGGACAATAGCTTTAGCAGGGATGCCCAGACTTCCCTTTCCCCAACCACTTCATCCAGCTCTTCCGGGGGCATCCCGAGGTGCCCCAGGCTATCTGAGAGATGGAGTCTCTCCAGCGTGTCCTTGGTCGTTCCTGGAGTCTTTTTCCAGTGGGACGTACCTTGAACACATTACCGGGGAGTCGTCCAGGAGGCATCCGAATCAGATGCCCCAGCCACCTCCTCTGGCTCCTCTCAATGTGGAGAAGCAGCGGCTCGACAGTGAGCCCCTCCCGGATGAGCAAGCTTCTCACCCTATCTCTGAGGGAGAGTCACTTGCATTTTGCCACCAGGGACTACCCTGGTGCCTGATGTTTACAAACATTCCGAAATATCTAATTGCACCCACTCATAGATCCATGACAGGAAAAAAAAGGCTCAAAATGAGTTTGTCTCAGCAGCAGAGTCCCCTGGCAGCACCTTTCTGGAGTATTCCTCTCTAATTGCATCCCTAATTGCATCTAAAGCATCCCAAAGCCATATGAGGGCAATTTCTTCTTGCTTTGTTATGTCCACCTTGTTTTTGTAAGGGTGGGATTTTTCATGTGGGTGGCAACGAATAATTTGTTTATGACAACCGTAGTGTTTGTGCGTATGCGTCTGCTTCTGTTAGCACACAAAGGCCAATGTGCCTCAGTGTTTGAGCCAATTTGGAGAGCTGTAGAAATGAGGCATAACACTGACTGCTGTTGTTGGATTCTCTGCTTCACACAACTGGCCTTTCTATCAGATATGATAGAAACAGAGAGACATGACATGATCCAGACTACACTCTTCGCGGCACACACAAGCATGCACGCACACAGCTTTCTATGTTTGACATGCTTCTTCACGCCTTAACCAGTTGTTGGAAAACTTGTGTGACCAAGTGAAAACCTCACAAGGTCTCAGACAGGCCTTTATTGTCTTGACAGGAATGTGTAATAGTAGTTTGGACATTGATTTCCAAGAAAGCCAAGGATTTATGACATTATTGAATGTAATTGGGTCTCATTTGTCACTTCCAGCATAAGAAATGGCAGTTTTATGTTAGTTGGATTGATTAAATGCTTGTGTCTGTGTTTGTCGAACACTTCATCATTTGTATTGTTCCTTCCTCGAGGAGTGATCAACTTATGCTTTACCATATATCACTGAGTCAAGTATTTATCAGCTTTATCAGCTTACCAACTCACTGAGCTGTACATATGGAATACGTCCCTGCACATATGCACCAACTTACTATTGTCTAACCAATATCACATATTTGTAGCTCGAGGGTTCTCAAGTGTATGCATGGGAGCACTTTCATGTTGGCCCCAAGTGAGGGTGGAGTGCTCCAGCATTGTTTTCTCTTTGGAAGAAAGCAAATGATGCCCTCCTCTTGGCAGGCGACAAATGAGAGCTCCACTTCACTGGCCAGTAACACTATCCCTTGTCTTCAGGCTAGTCGCTGTTGTTTATGTGCTCTGCCAAAGCGCAGACTGTAGCATATGTTCACAACAAGCTAAAACAGGATTAACGGCCATTAAAAAAGCTAGCTTGTTCCCAGGGAATCAAGTTAGTGTCTGCGCCATTTAATCATCAATGTGTGTCACCTCCCCACATTCTCAGAGAACTTGAATTTTGAACACTCAAGTTTTTGGACAATGACAATGACAATGACTGTTTCAGATTTTTATTTTTATTTTTGGGTGGTGGGGGGATAAGAAAATGAATACTTTCAGGTTTTATATGGGATGTTGTGCTGTGTAATATGGACCAAGTTTTATATCCCGATATGTCATTTTATATCCTGGTAATGATATCTATCCTTTTTTCCTCAAAACTATATGAAAGGACAGCAAGGTCGACTACCGGTTAGAATGTATGCCTCACAGTTATGAGGACCTGACTTCAAATCCTGGCCTTGCATGTGTAGAGTTTGCATGTTCTCTCTGTGTGTTTTCACTCCTGTTTCCTCGTAAACCCCCAAAATATGCATGGTAGCTTTAATTTATGACTCTAAAGTGGCTGTAGGTGTGACTGTGAGTGTGAATGCTTGTTTGTTTTTATGTGCCCAGCAATTAGCTATCAACCAGTTCAGGGTGTACGCCGCCTCCTGCCCGAAAATAGCGCCAGCACTCCCGCGACCCTTGTGAGGGTAAGCGGCTCAGAAAATGATTGGCTGGATCGAAGTACATGAATGGCACTTTGCTCTTACATTTCTCAATAAAGCACAACTAATAACTTTGAAAAAGATCTGACACAATTCAGGTATAATAGACATGCCCAAGCACTCTCGCAATCACATTTTCATTGGCTCAACAGTATTTGCATTGTAAAAAAAAAAATCATAATTTGCAATTTTTCAATGAAAATCCTTTACAATCAGTGATTGCCTGAAATCTGGAAAATCTCTGCTGGGGCTTCACAATGTCAAATTCACTTAGTGCTTGTTTATGGGTTTTGGTGCCTTCACTATTGTCTATATTAACTTGAAAAAAAACATGCTTTTTTTGGCTTTGGATCAGGCCATTTACTTGGCTATTGAACAATGTTAACATTTCTGTGCTTCAGCAGAGCTTTTATTATGAATACAACAGTATTGTCGGCTTTGTTCTTTCAATAGAATGGAATTAAATAAGACTATGGGTCCCACAGTGGTGAATTTTGGGTTTTACAGCCATACCGTGGACACTAGCAGCACTTTAGAATATATATGTTAAAAGAATATCCAGTAGTCACATGCTCTATTTACAAAACCAAGCAGTGAAACTGAGCCGAATGAAATCAGCAGTGTATATGCATGTGCGCAGAAATGATTGAACAGTAGCAAAAAGTAATCAGCAACATTGTTTGTTGCGAAAATTACCTTAAAAAAACAAGGATGGCTAAAAAAGATTTACGGCTGTACATGTTTTACTTTCTTTAGCCTTCTTTGAATTACTTATTTTAACTCATTTATGCAATGTTGTAGTAGTTAAAAATGTTATTACGTTACTTCAAATGTGAAATTTCTTTCAAATATAATCAATCAGAGTTGATGCGATTGTGTTTGTTTTGCTGTAGTTGTACTTTCTACTTGTTCTGTAAGTTAAGGATACACACTACCGTACTGAAGTGAAGATTCATGCTCCGTGTTCAATAGACTTCATTGTAAAAGTTTTCACAGTACCAGCAGCCAGGAAAAGATCCCTGGCAGCTAATGTGCTCTGCCTTTGTCTGCTCTGTCAAAGGCAACATGTAATCAGAAACAGACTACTCAAGAGAGAGGGTCAAAAGTCAAGGTAATATTTGTATTATTATAATAACTCAAGCAGATCAAATATCAAAACAAGAGTATGACTGCCCTAACCAGCTCCCCACCCACAACCCTCCCCCTGCCACCCAATCATGCACTAGGAACAAACTCATTTTGCACTGTCAGTATACTGCCAGCAAGTTAGTTAAGTTAAAAACACTTGTGGTACCACCCCTGAATTCCTTCACAAGGAAAGTAGGCTGATTTTCTTGGGAACAGATTTGCATGCACAAAGATTGCAACATAAGGCACACCCCAACTGTCCAGTGGCGAATGAAATCCATCTAAATAAAGTGGTAAATTACATTACTAAATGTGCCCCCCTAATATATACATAAATATTGATGAATGTTGTTGAATTGTTGATTATTACGGATACATAAAAAAAATCAGTTACAACTGCTTTGTGGGTTTCTCCCAGCCAGATCCTTAGACAAATTGTACAACTTTGCCGATTGTGCTGGTCTGCATCTGATCCTGGGCCTCAACGCGCTGCACAGAAACCCTGACAACTCCTGGAATACCTCTTCCACTCTCAGTCTCCTGAAGTACAGCGCTGGCAAGAAATACAACATCTCCTGGGAGTTGGGCAATGGTCAGTACACCGCTTGAGAATACGATTTAGTACACCTGTTTTTCACACTAAAAATTTGAAAGTCACCCCTGGAAGCATGGGTTTGAATCCCATTGATGATTAGAGCTTTTGCAAATGTCCCAATTGCATGACTAATAAAGGTTATGTTGAGTAGCATATTTGCAAAATTATGTTCATTATTTAAATAATGTAGATTTTTCCTCAACTTTTCACAAAACTTCAGCATACTGAGAAGTGGGTTCCATCTTATATAGAAAGCAGCAAACATTTCTTTGAAGCAGTTCACTGAAAAGTATGAAACAAAATTGTCAGTAATATGGTATTTGCAAAGGCACTGTCTTTGACCTTTTGTTTTGCATCCCATTCCATTGTGCAGTGCAAGCGAATGTGCATACTGTAGTGTATATACTGCTCATGTAAAGCACAATGTAGGAGAAATTACTTAACCATTTGGCATATCCTCTTTTTTTCCTTTCAGTATTCTTTTCAGGTGGAACTCGGTTATTGTTAAATGTTTGGCGTGATTTCAATTCCTGTGTCAATTCAGCATTTTACCTTCTATCTATCTATCTATCTATCTATCTATCTATCTATCTATCTATCTATCTATCTATCTATCTATCTATCTATCTATCTATCTATCTATCTATCTATCTATCTATCTATCTATCTATCTATCTATCTATCTATCTATCTATCTATCTATCTATCTATCTATCTATCTGTCTGTCTGTCTGTCTGTCTGTCTGTCTGTCTGTCTGTCTGTCTGTCTGTCTATCTGTCTGTCTGTCTGTCTGTCTGTCTATCTATCTATCTCTGTCTGTCTCTCTATTTATTTATATACACATGCACGCACACACACACTCAAATAGTTATAGTTATATATAGTATTACATGAGCAATGTGGAGGAAAATGCTGGTCGTTTGTCATCCTTGACCATCTGTGCTCCTGAACTAAGGAGAGGAACCGCAGTGCGTTCAAACTGTTTTAGTTGTCCGAGCATAAAATGACATGTAATGAAAAAAGTTAAATCACATCATCCCACCTTTTGATCACGAGTGACAAGCATACGACTGCTAAATAGTTGGTGGCTAGCATATTATGCTAACAGCCGTCTACATCTTCACTCACTTTCTATGCGTATCCTTATTTCATATGGTCGGTCATCTTTTTTTCTCTTCCCAACTTCATGTCACAAAAAGGGAAAAGCAAAACACACACATGGTATTTTGACAGTTGAACATTTGTGCGATGTGTAAGGCATGCTCTTCACTCTACTCTATTTTCATCTGCCATAAAGCTCTCGCTCTGATTTTTTTTTTTTTTTTGTTCTTCTCAGCCATCAACTGAGGACCATGCAGAATCCGTTGATTCAACCGTGACAAATCTTTGAGTGAAGACGTGTACTATGGCAAAAGAAACTGTTTCAAATAGATTACACACACAGTGTAGATGCAGTGAATATGTATGGAAGGGAAATTCAAAGGTTGTTGCTCATAAAAATACTGAGACTGAAAAACAAACAGATGAATAAGAAGACGTATAACTACACTCTTAAAAGGTGTGCTTAAACAACATGGTTAGTTAACTACTGTCTTTTGTGTCAAAGCAGTGCACTCATTCCATTAGTTTTCTCATGACATTTGGGTTCATCTCTCCACTAGTAGCGAACTGCTAATTATCCTCTTTTTAAAGGAGACCAGAATACAAGAACAATATTGTACAGTCATGCGTTAACTTCTCCTTCCCTTCTCCTCCCAGAGCCCAATGCCTACCGAAGCATGGTGGGACGCGCCGTCAACAGCACCCAGCTGGCTCAGGACTACGCACAGCTGCGGACCCTGCTCCAGTCTGTACGCTATTATAACCGAGCTCATCTTTATGGTCCAAATTCAGGAAGACCACGAAGGAATGCCATTCAGCTTCTGGATGGGTCAGTTAACACTGCATACACTATGACGATGATTCTGATACATGATGTACTGGGACTCACACACATTCAGTGTTTATGGCTTTCTACTTGGGCCTCTTGAGCGTCTCATCCCAAATTAGATCCTGTCAGCCTCAATGAGGTGTCACTTGATTAACAGCGTGTCGGCACAACTTTTCAACTGCTCTTCACTGCACCATTTTACGTTTGAGTTAAAGGATTATCTGACAACACTTGGTTATTAATTAAAGTAATGAGTCTGTATTTTTTTTATTGTACCTTTTTACTCAAGAGACAAGAGGAAAAAGGGTAAACTACACTGCTAACATTACTACTCTAGCCAAAATACTGTACCTTTGGAAAATATGGTCTGTCTTAAGCAGGGCTATGAAAACATTGAATTTGTTCATCTCCTGTCTGATTTAATTATATTAAGAAGCGTTGCTGTTTCAAAGACTGCGAACGTATAACACTGTCAGAAAAAATATCATAATCTTTACCAAACATAAAAAAATGTTGTCCAGTGAATAAACAATAACAAATATTTGAATGTGTTAAGATCCAGAATGTTAATCCATCCATCCATTTTCTTAGTTGCTTATCCTCACAAGGGTCGTAGAAGTGCTGGACCTATCCCAGCTGTCAATGGGCAGGAGGCAGGGTACACCCTGAACTGGTTGCCAGCCAATCGCAGGGCACATTGAGGCAAACAGCCGCACTAACAATCACACCTAGGGGCAATTTAGAGTGTCCAATTAATGTTGCATGTTTTTGGGATGTGGGAGGAAACCGTAGTGCCCGGAGAAACCCATGCAGGGGGGAGAACATGCAAACTCAACACAGGCGGGTCCAGGATTGAACCCGGGACCTCAGACAGAACTGTGAGGCCAACACTTTCCAGCTACTCCAACGTGCCCCCCCCCCGAAAATTAATAATTACCATAAAAAACAAAACATTTTAGAGTATGTTTTAGACATTCGAAAAAGTGTTCTATTTGACCGTGATTATCAAATACACCCATTCATTTTCCTTTTTTTTTTTTTTTATCTATCCTGGAAGAGGTATTGCGTTAGGGTTAGGGTTAGGTTAGGTATTTTTCCAAGGAACATGAATGAAAATATGTTGTTGTGTATCTAATCTACTGTAACCGTTTTCTTAAGGTCCTCAAAGTTCTTTTTTATATTAAGCATTAGCATCAAAAAGGTCCTCGTGTTTCCTCAAACTACCCTAAAATGAAAAGTATTGCAAATTATTAAACAATCAAAGAAATCCAGTTAAAAAATAATCAATAAATAAAGTGAAAATAAAATCCAAATGACTTTCAAAGAAGGCAAACAGTTTCTGGATGTTATCGGCAACAACAAATGCATCTGTTGTGCTGTGGCTAGATGGAAAGACGTCCCAGCTGTGACTAGTCATTTACGAGTCCTTTCTAACGACCGAATAAGTGCAGTGGAAGGTTCTGTGTGTATCGCAAGGCTTTAACTTGCATTGTTAAATAAACAGTTGGAACTGTAGTAGACTCCATGAAGTCAAACGGCACGGTAAAGCTGCAATAAAATCATGCATGTAGATAAACACAGGAAGAGTTTATATCTTTGCCCGAATCTGTCTCTTCTCTGCAGCCACCCACATTTTGACATGTATTTGGAACAGAAGAATTTGATACAAGCCTCCCTTTGCTTGAACAACTTAAATCAGTGAGGACATTAAGAGCAGCAGCTGTTTGTTTCTGGCAAGTTAAATTTACTCGCAAATAAAAAAAGCTGTGTGCTTGAGCGATGGGTGAACTGTTGGGGATAGGAAGGATGTTGGAGATAAAGGTGATAAGCGGTGGACTGCAAGAGGGAAGATAGGAGGGGGGGTCATGTGTCACGTTTACCGATGAGGTGATTCTTGTGTGTTTGACACACTTACGAGGGCTGTTCTGGTGTCCGAAAGCTAAACGTTGATTTAAACTCGGAGTCGCTAACGATCCAAATAGACGAACTGGGCAGACTAAACAAGCCAGCGCAGCGAAAGTTGTGCGTCTCTGATGTCAAGAAATACACATTCAAGCGTGTCTGACAAGCTGTTACACCCCAAATATGGAGCCATTAGTGTTAGGTATATGACGACTGGAAATACTCCATTCCGGGAATGTGGACACCATAGCAGAGACTCTGTGGGGTGGGGAACAAAGGTTTGTTATGATAAATAAATGTAAAGAGTTACATTTGGGATAAATGTTTTGCGGATTTTATAAAAGGTCTTTTGAGGGTTTTCCAACTGGGGTCTCGTAGGTCCCACAGGATTCCCATGTGTCGGGAGTGAACTTCACTTTCAATAACATGATTGAGCAGGAGCGGAAGGGAGCGAGAATTGTTGTCAAAAAGTCACGGGGAATTGACACGAGGGGAAGCAATGAGCCGGGGGTTGATCAGAGTGGAAAGCATGATCGGAGCGAAAAGCATGATGGAGTTATATTTTATTTTAACTTTAATCAACTCTGTATCTGAACACTACCCCTGAGCATTGAGCTAAACATTGCTCATTCGGTATTGGGATCAATTTCTATGGGAGTGGAAGTGAGTGGGATTGGGAAGGATTTAAAAAAAAAAAACAATTTAACGCTGGCTTGACCGGGAATTTTAAAAACACTTGGGAGTGAGAGCGATCTCTTTGGGACTGATGACTTTGCCAAGAATAAAGTTTTAAAATCAGAACTGATGTGTGCCTTAAACTTTAAAATAAAAAAAATAAACACTATCCAAGCAGTGCAAGCACTCCTTCATAAAAATCAATAGCAAACAAAAAAAAACATTGTGCTCTCCTTTTGTCTCGTAGAACATGCCAAAACCCCTGGAAGCAACTGAGTATTTTAAAGGATACTAAATTGCAAATGCCCTTATTAAATGCTTTCACACATTTTGAGTTTTGGGAGTTTATTGCACTTGCACGGAAACTTTTCCACATTGTGAATCAGCATGACACGTTTTAATTAGGTTCTATTCAGATTGGTTGCGCCTAATCTATTGTTTTTCCTCATTTTCAGATTCTTGAAAGATGCTGGCTCCGTTATTGATGCGGTTACGTGGCAACAGTAGGTATTTTATCCCTTTTTTTTTCATATTTTGACCATGGTTGAAATTGATAAATTCCACACACCATCCCCCTAACAATGTTGCTGCAGATCTTTAAAACCTCTTCAGTTGGCGTTTCCAAAATGAATGCTTAAATTATTCTTTAAAATGACATAATAATTAAAACCATTGTTGAAAGTGTTCAGCGTTCCTCATGCACATTAAACTACAATGCATAAATATCCAGAAATTGGCTGTGAAAATGTTTCTCATGCAGGGGAAGATTTATGAGGCTCTTTAACTATAATTATTATTTTTGAAGCACATTCAGGTCCATTAAATGAATAATGGTTTAGTGGATGTACAACAACATAAAAAGTCTAAAGTGTTAAATTTGGCTTCCTGAAATGGGAAGATACCCTGCTGAAGTAACCATAAATCAAAAGGCACAGGTCATGTTTTTCTTTCTTTTTTTTTTTCTGCATTTCGTCCAAGAGTTTCTAGTAACCACACATATCCCCGCTATTACGAGATTGAAGCCCTTTGTGAAGAACTGTGTGCACTGAGGTACTGGAAAAACAATGAAAAACAACCTACAGTATGTGTTAAATTAGTAACACCTGCCATTTATCTATTGCACACATTGCAGGAATGCATACAAATCTGTCAAACGTCCATCTCTTTGCACACGTGTGTATGCAGAATGACACACCCACCTTGCGTGATTGCACAGTCAATGAGGTTAAGGTCAGCTCTAATTAGAAGAAACGGAAGGAGGAAGGGCTTGTCAGTAGGGCTTAGAAAAACACCACCCACACTGTTAAAATCAAACCATATGTCCCAGCTCAATCTCTCTGTCAATTAGCCAGTTTTATACTGGAGCTCCAAATTCCAGTCTAACCATCGTGCATGACAGAAGCTCTCATGTCTGCGAAAAAAGAACAAAACTAATAAACTTGGAGACCACTCACCAGCACGTCTCTGTTGCGCTTTTCACTATACTCCTGCTGCCGTGACTTGGACTTCATTTTTTGCAACTTTACAATTCAACTTTTGGAGCAATTTGTCCATCAGGCTACTTTTCTGTCTAGATATCTTTTGTTTAAAATGTGACCCCCCCCCCAAAAAAAAAAAAAAAATTATAGCAATTCCTATTATTTCCAAGTTTTTTTTCTCTCCTTTTCAGACGTATTGGATTTATTTGATCTGAGTTGAAAAATAATGTTCAGAGGATTTAACCCATTGAGCAGTAAAGGTGTGGTGTTAAGATGTATTTTCAGGAGTCAAATAAAAGTATGCATCTTTAAATCTGTTTTTGTCAAATGAAGGCAACAATTATTTTTCTTTTTTTTTTGTTTTTAAATTTGAGGTGGACGTCATGTATATGCTACATGAGAAGTGGACAATCTTGATAAAATTTTCTAAAACAACAACAACAACAAAGAAACCCCAAAACATCTAGTGAACACTTCAAATGGCTCTAAAATCATCCATACCAAATTCACAAACATTTGATTATTAAAGCACACAACCTATTCTACTGCCCACACTGTTCTTCTCACTTCTCTTCTCTGTTAGGACAATTTTAGTTGACTTTTTGGCGTCTAGTGACGCCGTTTGAAATGTCGACTGCATCGACTTGGACAACCTCTTGAAATTTCAGCCCGTATGATTTGATTGGTGGATATTTTTAACTGATACCTGTCAGTTAATCGGAGCAGGGTTCCACTTGTGGCAGACCCAACCCAAGGGTCAAGACGATATGTTGACAAATATTCACTGTTTTAAACTCGTGTGGCACAGTGGAACCACCGGTTAGAGCATTGGCCTCACATTTCTAAGGACTGGGGTTTCACATCTTGGCCCCGCCTGTGTGGACTTTTCATGTTCTCCCTGTGGCTGTGTGTGTTTTCTCCGGGCACTTCGGTTTCCTCACATATCTTGAAAATAAATTAATTAGAAACTAAATTAGCAGGAATGTGAATGCTCGTTTGCTTCTATTTGTCCTACGATTGGCTGGCAACCAGTCTGGGGTGTACCCCTCTCCTGCCTGAAGGTACCTGGGATAGGCTCCAGCTCTCCCGTGACCCTTGTGAGGATAAGAAAATTGATGGATGGATGTTTTAAACTCATTTGAAGGCATTGACTGGATTTAATACAGGCGATATCAATCAAAAACATACCCCAAAAGATTGTTTTTTTCCAACATTAACTTAATTTTTTTTGGGCCCCATCTGATTTTCTACACTTTTTGCATCACATTGAAGAGTCCATTCCAATGGGACTCAGTATTTCCAGATGGCTGTCATTTTTTGGAAATTTGCTACTTTAAGGTTTTAAATGATCATTTTTTTCAATTATGACATTTTGGATGTTTTATGATTCTTCAATACGGTACGTGAAACTATATTTTAGGTATTTTCAAAAGATTTTTAATCTAATCTCAAAATGAAGTAACACATTTATGATTTGCCCTTCTGTTCTATAAAAAAATGTTTAAAAAAAACAAGAGCACTACTACTGGAGTTTAAAACAATTAGAGCTTGAAGTAAATTTTGTTAATTCTTAGGACTTTGTTAGATGTTTTTTCATTAAGATATACAGTATAATTTTAATTAAAATATTTTTGACATATGATTCTATTCAGTTTGCAAAGGAACCAATTTCGGCAGTGAGGTTGTTTCAGTTCATGACTGTGACAATTTTATAGCAGGAAGTACATCATTGTACTACAGGCCTTTAAAACATCAGAAAGCAGAAGAAACTCCCAATCAGCGGCCAATCTCCAGTTCAGCCCTCTGACCTTGTTAAGTGTTGATTGCCACATTGCCGTCTAGGCTTGTGGAAAATATGAGCAAAAAAAAGTGAATGAGACAAATTTGCTTCCTATTTGCTGTGTGGAGGCCCCTGAACAGCACCGTTAATATGAGCCCTAATTGCAAACAGCAGTGGTGTCTACATGAGAGTGAGGAAAACACTGCTTTGCAGAAGCCACCATTTTTTTTTTTTTTGCCAAGGAAACATCTAATCTAATATATTTATGGATCACATTAAAAACAACTGCTGCGGACCGGGTGCCACAGATGTAAAATAAGACAATCAACCAAATTGAGATCAGATTTGTTTTACCTTTTGTCTGCATTGTGGGTGGGTATAAATTCCTCAAATTTGAATAACATTGCTTTACCTATTCTAATTTCGCAAATGACATTTGTTTTATATTTTGTTGTTTGAAGAATTTACTATGTCATTTACTGTTATTACTATTTATGTTGTCATCTGTCTGAAAAGTCCACCTGTGGTCATTAACCAGGTTTAAAACCTAATCTTACAGCAATGTGCTTTTTTTGTTTTGCTGTTGTTGTAAGTGCAAAACCTTTTTTTCTTTAGTTTATGTCAAAACAGCCATGAGCAGAAGATGTTTTTGTTTTTTTATTTTGAAAATATGCTTTTAACATTTTCACTTCAACTTAGTATGTTTTAAATATTTAACACACACACTAAAACATGCACATGTGCAGTCAGGAAACTTGTCCCATTATGAACCATTTTAGTTTACCCAACTCGACCAAGATTAATACAAGTTGTATGAAAAAAGAAATCACAGTTTTATTATGCAATACGAAAATATGTGGATTTTTTTTTTCTATAATTACGTTCTTCTGAGGTTTTCTTCTTACTTTGAATCGCATGGCAGGTCAGATCAAATGCTCTCTCATAGGCAGTATATCCCCCATGTACTGCCTGTGTTTGACAATATAAATTGAAAGCATATGATTATGATTGAATGTAACAGTATATGATTTATTGGTCTTCTGACTGAGGAATTTACACCATGTTTTGGTTTCCCTTAACCTTTCTAAAATATAACAATGATAAATTGGGATGAAACACCCGAAACAGAATGAGCTGATCTGGAATGTTATTAATAGCTTTTATTTCTTTGATGATCCTGAAAGAACTCACAAATGTCTCGCAAATGATGCTATACAGCTGTTTCAAATCATTCCACCATGTTGTAAAAACGTTTTTAAAAATGTGTTTTATTTTATTATTTGTCAAAGTGATGCCTTTGCCAACTTTTGTTTGTTTTGATGTGTGTGTCGTTTTTGGGGTGATGCAAACCAATCACAGTAGTAAAAAATGTTGTAGTGGGTTATGCTTTTTAATCTTAAAATTAAGGTTAGTATGACAGTCATGTCTATTACAAATGGAACAAAATACCATATCCCAGTACAGGGCTGAGGATTTACCACTCAATGAACTACATTTTTACTAAATTTGGAACGAACAGGAGGAATTTTACATGAAAATCGTCAATCTGGCAAAGTTGTGAAATTTATTAATTTAATTTAGTAATAATTTAATTCCCTCAAAAGAATGAATAAAAAGTTAGGTATTAATATTTTAAAGAAATAATAACACTTTGATTACTCAATGTTCTTAATGTTATGTTGAAATGTTTTTCAGTGATACATGTTAAATGATTTACCAATTATTCGTTTGATACGGCCAGAAAAATAAACGTTTATGGCACTGTTTGTGTGTGTGTAGGTTCTTAAAATCATCTATCCGTATCCACATTCTGTTGCTTGCAAACGTGTGCACACACACACACGCACACAGACCCGCTCTTGCATTGTTTAGCTGCAATTTGAAACCTCATTTCCTCCAACTGCAAAGTCATGTCCCACTCCCACAATTTGGCATAGAATTGGCTTTTCAGTCCCTGTTCATCACTGTAATTGTGAAATAGGACAACTTTGAGTTTCTAAAGTAAATGTGTTGGCTCTCCAAACTGCTGTCCAATATAGTTGTGGTTTCTGCATCAATCATTAAAAATGTCATCAATCTGCCACACGTACAATGAAAAAGTTCACTTCGTCAAATTCTTTTCAGTAGAACTCCAGAATGCATTAAAGTGATCCTTGTAAAAACATTTTTGATTTAAATTCTATGTCTTCCACAGTTATTTCCAGGATGGCAGAGTGAAAAAAGTGGAGGATTTCTTAAAAACCCGTTTGTTGGATACACTGAGAGAACAGATAACTAAAGTTGCCAAGGTACTGACATTTCTGAAAAGTTGGTCGCAATGGATCGTATACTAAATTAAGGAATTTCCATAGCTAAATATGAATAGATTACTTTCTGTATTTAAGTATTTCAGGTCTTTATATGCATTTATTAGTTTCATAGATGTGTGGGTTAATCAGGGTGAAATACACCACGACAAACCTCACGGGAAAAAAAAGTTTAGCGATTTATTTTTAGTTTAGGGTTATGGTGAGCGTAAAATCACGGCATAAAAAGCGCTTCTGTCTAAACTTTTAGAACACGAAACATAAATTATTCTTCTTCCAAAATCATGTTCACGCTGTCTTTTTTTTTTAAAAGCACATTCCTCATATCGTGGATGTCCCTCAGTAGACAGTTTTCCAATAGGTTGTCTTCCTATACCCATGAGAAAAAAAGTTAGTAACTGTCATTACCTTTTGAAATTTATAGCTCCTACCATTCACACATGGCACTCAAGGAAGATGTCACTGCTGCCCCTATTAGAAATCTGATGCTTGCCAAAACAGTAGCACCAAGCCATGTAAACGATTGCTCAGATAAACTGAAATGCGGGATGTTTCAGCATGTAACATCCTTGTGGAGTATTGAAAAGTGTCATATGTTTTGAAGACACAGCATATTTGATGGTGATTATCCTTCAAGTAGTAGTAATCAGTTTATTTTTCCGTTGTTTGTTTCACCCATTCTCCTTTAGTCCTTGCCTTTTCGCCGCACTTCCTCAAGAAAATCCTTATTAGAAACAACACTTTCACTTTTCATCAATTAATATGTCATTTGAAGTTATCACAAAAACACATTTGTACAAAATTGATGTATGTACACCTGTTCATGTGCTTTTGTGTGGCAGGTGGCGAGCACGCATGCACCTGGTAAGAAGGTGTGGCTCGGTGGACTGGGCCCAGCGTGGTCAGGAGGCATCAATAATCTCTCAGACACGTTCGCTGCTGCTTTCTTGTTAGTGAAATTCTTAGCATCATATACCTTCCAGAGAGATAGACTACCCAGATGACACAATCATGAATGAATTCCAAATATGATTAAGCACATTGTTATTATTTAGGATGTTATGTGTTTTATATGCCAGGTGGGCTAACACGCTGGGAATGGCCGCTGTTCAGGGAATTGATGTTGTCTTGCGTCACTCATTCTTTGATTACGGATACACGCATCTTGTGGACCAGCACTTTAACCCTTTGCCAGTAAGTTCTATATCTTTTATCACACCGAGGTCTTCAGTTGCCGAATGCCTGTTCACATCTGGATTTAGACACGCTCCGATACTGACCCAGACCAATTGAATGTTTTTGACAAATGCTTGTAAATTGACCTGTAAACCTTTGGGGAATTTATTTTCATTCATTTTTTTATTTTCCACTGAAAAACTTTCAGACACCTTTTGATTATTAGAATAGTATCTTTACCAATTGCACATATATGTACAATATATTGTATATATAGTATATAATGTAATAATTGTAATTTATTATACATTTAATTTTTGCTTTAGAACGAGAAAACGGCAGGGAGAAAGCATTGTTGTTGTTAATAATGGCTCAAAATGTTTATATCCAAAACCTAACAATACTCACACTGAAACGTTTTATTTTTCCATTTTCAGGCATTTTGAAAAGCACAATCTGTTTTATTGGAACCTTTATCATATTGTACAATTAAATGGTTCGTCATCCTTCCACTGTAGTATTTCCAAGGTATTGCTGCAGTACTTTCGACAATTTCAGTTAGTGAGAGCAAAATATTTTGGAAAGAAGTTTCCTGAACTGGACTACTTGAACTTTGAATGACAGACCCATATTATAAAGTACTCCAGGAAGATGTTTGTTGATTCACAATTTGAAGCGACAGAATTTAGGATCTTCTCTCGAGCAGACAGACCCAGTCCAGTCTGCTCCTGGATTGCACCTTTTGGTTTTTCCCGTGGGAGCTATTAGCTGAGATGAAAGGCATTTAGCGGTGATGAGTGGTTAGACGCGGGGCGAAATGCAATGTAACCTTAGCCCTTTGTCAGTAACTCAGGACAGTGTCACCCCCCCCCTAACTTCGAATCCCATCGCAACTGTGCCTCTCTCTGTGCATCATTTTGGCCCGCTGACAGAGATGCAACCTGAGATTCAGATACACAAGCATGTAAGGCAAATATCCAACAACCTGCTGAAATATGGACTACTTGAATTTCAGATAGTAAAATTAATCACAGGTACATCTTTTTCATCATTTCATTTCCTGTACCTGGTAGGACAAATTCACATTCACCGTATTAATAATGCGTTAATCTGAAAGATTTACTGTAGCTCATACAGCACAGAACTGTAGGATGAAGGTTATCTATAATATTCATTTATTGCTCTTCATAGGTCATTGTTAATTTTGTCATTCAATTTCTTTCTTTTAAGTGGAGAAACATTGTCTTAAACCATTTTGCTCAGCAATAAAAATCAGAAGCGTTAATAAAGGGATACATTTCCAATGTAAGTGACATTATTTAGTTGCATATTTAGCCAAGTAAATGCAGGCATGTAAAGATTTACTTCGGCACACAATTAAACCGACAGTCGACATTTGTTGTCTTTGATGTTTCATAAATTGCCAAAGAACGGACTTGATTAATCCAAAATCACAGTTTTATCACAATTTACTGTCATTCGGTTCATGATCGACAGCCTTATTCAAGATGTGCCTTTTAATTTAAAATGGATATGAGACTCATTTCAGCTGTGAGCCCATCAACAATGAAAATGACCTCTTTTTTTAATTTCTTCTACATTCCTTTTATTTTTCTTGGACTGTTGACCTCCTGCTAGGATCACAATGCTTTTAAAGTTGCAGGATTTGTGAAGGCTGCGCGAGCCTACCTGCTGAGAGAATTCACTGCAGGGCCAACCTGTCCAGTGGACCAAAAATTTATGACCTGGCCCTTTTTTTTCTCCCCCCTTTAGGCAAAGTAGATGTCCAATCCCTTCCCACATCAATGAGTGACTCAACCATTTCTAGAGTACCTTTTTTTTATGGAATTATCCCACACTTCTCTTTTTCATTTCTTTACAATCCCCTCCTTTCTGTCATCTTCATCCGTGGGTGCTTTGCAGATTCCCAGTTATTGTAATCTGAGTTACAGTTTTAGAGCTGCCAAAATATCTAGCATGTGGTGCTAAGCAAACATTATTTTTTATGGCTATACTTTTATTCATTCCCAGAGGGGACATTCACTTTTGCACTCTGTTATTTTATTATCGTTATGTATTTTATTCTTTTTTTTTTTTTACATCTAATTCACGCAAATGTTCTGACTCAATGCAATGGTCATGCTTTGTTGCCTAAGGGAAGCTCCATGGTGCTCAGGATGTGGACTGGCATCTCTCCAATGCTCGCCACCAATTTCCATACATTAACTCCACGGCAGGTGGCAAACTCAAAGCAAGCACTTGCATGTTGCGATCCTGGCCATACGCGTGCTGTACAGTATATGATATCGTTTTGCCTTTCTGACTTCAGTGTTGACCATGCGAATAAATACAGAACCCTGATGTAAGCAATCAAAGTTTGTAAACAAGGCAACGTGATTTTACCTTCTCATAGTCCATAGCTCACAAACTCTATGTACAGTATTTACCATATATTCTATTTTCTGACCTTTATAATGTCATGTCTTGAAATTGAAATCATTTGATCACTGAACTGTAACTGTAAGCAACACGTGGGATAAAACCCAAGATGTCTGGGCAGGTCTGTAATTCATAACATTGGTGTCAGTATGTGAGCCGCGGTTGCCAAGGCAACAACTAATATGATGTTTTCCTTGTTATAAGCCAAGCCAAGTTCATTTTTCTAGTATTAGACTCGAAGGTCAATCACAGTTTTAAGAAAAAAATAATAATATTGGATTGGAAGTTCCCATTTAGAACACGGTGCACTGTATCCTGGTTGGTGAATCTCAAAACAATTCATTATTTGTTCCAGGCTTAAAGCATCAATCACCATCATCATAAAACCAGTACAAACATGAAGTAATATCTTAACTTTCCTAACACTCATAAGACCATAAAGAATAATTAACCACTGTATAGTAAAAGAAATAAAACTGCTGGCCTTTAAAAAAGCCTGACAGACATAATGGAGAGGGAACAGCGAGATGTTTGGAGAGTGCTACTGTCACCTTGTGTTGTTTTTGGAGAAGAAGATTCCATTTTTCACATCTTATTTTCCCATACTTTGCTTTAACACTTAAGGTGCACTAATTTATTGTCTCTGTATGCATTCTTTTCACGTGCAGCTGGTGTTTCGCTGGTGTATCCGTAGTAGTTTAACCGCCCTAGGAGTGTTACTTGTCAGGAGTTTACTACCTATCCATCAGTTAAATGCGATGCTCATGATGGTGGCTGTCTCGCTGTCATAAAGTCAAACAGGTGTGTTTCAATTTAACAAAATGTGATTATTTAGTATGTCAATTGTTTGTTTTTGTTTTTGTTTTTTTTTAAAGCAAATTTTGTTTTCCGATTTGAATTACAGGTCCCGAATAAAATGATAGAGCCTCAGTTCACAATCTAATATTTTATTTACTGGTTTCTTTAGCCTTTACTTTTTTCCTTGCACACCCACTCGCTCCATGCAAATCACTGTCCCGTTTAAACACTTTGATAGGCTGAGTTGTATCTTGTGACACCAATGCACATAATTGGTCAGTGCATTTCCTGTGTGCATACATTTAACACAATTACCACAAAAGCTGCCACAACTTTGCAAAGTATAAAGTAAAACCACTGCAATCCTTTCCCCCCACTCCAGGAAGTTACTGGGCCTATATTGCATATTGTAACTTGACTGACTGACTACAAATAAGTGAAGTAGAAGGTCACGTTGATCATCTTGCGAGACCATGTGTGAACTGTGCAAGATTTCATTCTACATACATACATACATGCATATATACATACATTACTGTCTTCATTTCACAACATACAGTAAAACAATGCAAGCATCCCTCTGCCCGTGGCCACTGCTATACTCTTTTCTGGTTCCTTCACTGATACAGCAGCAAATTAAGTTAAAGCCTGGTTGGAAAAAAATAAGCCCCTAAATGTTGCCATATGCAGGATTGCATGGGAACTTCCTGAGGAACACATGTTGTTCAGGGGCTCTTGGAAAGGTGTTGAGTCTGTGTTCTCCGCAGAGAGAACTGCAATCGCTGAATACAAGGATCATCATAATATTTAGTTTTTTTCCTTTTGAAACATAGCAGAATTTAAGCCATCGACTCCAAATTTATGGGGATCCATTCAATGAAATGGGACGTACTTACACAGGCAAATTAGCTTTAAGTGTCAAACAAACCACATGTTTTACTTTGGAACACACATACATAACTTCCTTTTGGGCTTTTGCCCAAACACAAAAACATTCACTACTGAGGTCCTTCTTTTACAGACCTCCAGCTTTGAAAGTAAGAATTATGTCGTAATATGGAGGAACAAATCCTCAAAGTATGTATGGTGTGTGTGATGTATTACCCTTTACAGGATTACTGGTTCTCCCTGGTCTTCAAGCGTCTGGTCGGGCCGAGGGTCTTAGCTGTGCGGGTTGCTGGACTGCAGAGGAAGCCGCAAACGGGACGAGTCATACGAGACAAGCTGCGGATCTACGCCCACTGCACAAGCTACTCAAAGTACGTGCTTTGGCACACACAATCACAAAATCATGCAATGTCAGATTCACTGTCATTTGGTATTTGAGGCTGACAAAACAAAGTAAGAATGCACTTGGGAATTGAAAGCTGGCTGCTTCATTAGCAGCCCTTGTATCCTCTTGCAAACACCTGAGCCTCAGTGCATCTGCAAGAACAAGAAAGTCCACAGCTGGCCCCCTCAACTTCCCATAAATAAGCAGACTTCGGACACCCGCACATTCACAGTTTAGAGCCTATAAAACTTAACGGGTATCACTTATCAGGTGTGTGGCTTCTGTCTCTCTGCTGTCAAAGAGTTGGTGAAACGTGTGCTATGTCTTTATTCCATCTCGGATTGGCTCTAGGGGTCTGTTTGAGGGAGTGCGACAATAAGGTAGTCTGTGTAGGGAGGAGATGAAGAGTACCACCATGGCCTGTTCAAGGTTATCATTTAACTCAGGCTAGGGGCTGTCAGCACCAGGCTAGATTTACAGCCTTACACCCCATAGGGCTCACTAACACGCTGGAAGAATGTTCAAATCCTACACAGGTAAAATGGGTGAGGTGGTAAACAGGTTGAAGTTGGATAACCAATTTGATTATGTTACACATCATGTCTGTAGATAGTGGAAATAGCTGCTTACAGCAAGTCACCCAGTGTGTGTGGGACAACCATGGCCACTGTGACCTGAGTTATATTATACAGCAGCGGTCTCTAGCCAGAAACCCATTTCACTTAAAGGCATATTTTTCCAGACCGGCTTGGAAACAAACGAAAACAGATGATTATTATACGACTCACCATTATGTCTGCTCTAGTTTTTTTCAGGTAATATTTTTTTTCTTAAAAAAAAAAAAAAAAAAAACCTCCTAATGCCAGGTGCTTGGGATCCCTGTCATACAGCAGTTTTTTTTTTTTTTTTTTTTTTTTGGGGGGGGGGCTTTATTGCATCATTGCAAGCCTGTCATGACATATTACACAAAGTGTCTTTGGTCCTTGCGAGTCATCTAGCTAGAAACCAGAACCTTCAAGGCGAGATTTCAGTTTTAAGTCTAGAAGAGTTGAAAGTACCCTCACTTCACCACCCCCACTCCTGACCCCATGTGTCTTTTTCCAAAGGCCCTGTGAGTGCGTGTGCCAAAGCTATTACATGATTGCTAGAACATAGCAGCAGTTTCTTGATGGAGTTTTGCCAATCACAAAATGCTTCCAATTTGATGTTGGATTTTCTTATGCCCAATGGTTTGAAAATATAGGAGAGGCCATAAACTTGCCTGACGACCCATTGATGACTGTGACCCTAGAAGTGTATGTCATGGTCATGACAATATTTTTATTCGCTCGGTACTGGTCCGCAGCCCGGTGGTTGAGTAGCCCGGTTGTACAGCACATAGCAAGGTAGTTGTAACAGTTCCTCTTGGATCAAATTCCATTATCTTTATTTGTGGCATGATGCGGTTACAAAGGCTTCAAAAAGGCAGTGGTTTGACTTCACTGTGTTCGACAGCACACAGCATAAATATGCTCAGGCAGCCAGCGGTTTAAAAAGATTGGATACTTGGCATTCGCTGCCCTTTAGCCCTTTTAGTGGTTAGCATTCTTTTTCACTTTTCCAGCATTGCATCAACATCAAACATTAACAACACATGTTGATATTCCCCCGTATGGAGATCTGAAAATCTCATCTTCGATATGGACTGAGAGGTCATAATCTCTCCCGCCATCTCCCAATTTCTTTTCTACACAACCAAACCAAGTAAGTATTCTCTTACTTGTATTTGCCTCATAATCGAATGTTGATAAAATCCATAGCTCACCCTTTAGCTAATAATAAAAACAAGTGTAGAAGTAGAAATGCGATTTGGAGGTTACGTGACCATGTTGGAAGACGAAATGCATTGATCCTGAACACCAAAGCCGACATGTGGTACTCACTTGGAACTATGTTGTCTTTGTGTTCATATTGCAGCCTTTATTAGATTTGATCATGTTTGTCTTATCTGTCTGTTGAAGTTATTTATCTTTGGCCAGATTGTGCCCCCAGCGCGTTGAATCAAACACTGTTGTTTGTGTAACCCAAGACATGTTCCCCGTTACATTCACACTCTGCACGGGACCTTTGACTTTGTGTCGTGTTTTTTTTTCCTGCCGGTTGGGCCATTTCATATTTTTGAAGGTCCTCTGATGGTCATGTTGAAAGAACATGATTCCACAATCGAACAAATGTTTTCTATTATATCTCACTTTTTATTGGTTGAACCTTTTGAGCTTTTATAGGAGTCATGTTGAATCGGATCAAATGCTGTCAGCCATGAATTCCGCTCCCCTGCTCTTTCGCCTTCAACTTGAAATGTGGTTCGTGATCTTCAAATAATAAAGAATAACAGAATTGGGCACTGTAGTACTTATCGTCACTGTTCATCTTGATCAAGCCTGGATCAAGAACTTTCTCTTAAATTGTATTGTAATTCATCATAAAACTATGGAAGACTGCCATCCATTTCTAGTCTTATTTAATTATAAAGAATGTTTTTCTACAGATGGAGATGGGAACAAAGATACATGTACTCCTTTAAAGCTGTGACCGTAGCAACAGAAGATCATCGAGTATGATGTATTAATTTTCTTCACTGCTCCAGTCACAACTATGTAAGAGGCTCCATCACGATCTACATCATCAACGTCGATCGCTCGCGGAAGAAAATCAAGTTGGTGGGGACACTGCGGAACAAGACGATCCATCAATACCTGTTGCAGCCCGACGGCAACGACGGACTCAAAGCCAAGTTAGTATGCGCGCATATGCACATCAGCAACATGATAAAAAAAGATGATTGATAAGAATTTATTTTGGATGATTAGTGACATCAGAATAATATATTTTTATCGTACTTTATATTGTAATTTGTTCATCATAATTACTGTGACGATTCTTGTGGGGTAATTGTTACAGTAGGGTTAAGGAACCTACAATTGTAATTTATCCAGCCCAGCATTGAATTCGAAACAAACAGTTATAAAAACAGCCCAAAAGAAATGAAACTACAAATGCTTTTTTTATATAATGGTAAACATTTGTTCCATAATTATTATTATTATTTGGTCATAAAGTTAGTGTTACCATTAGAGGATTTTTGCAATTGTCCACGAGACCAAAAGTGTTCAGCATATCATGAAAGCACTTTCCTGATACCCATACAGTTCTTCAAATTTAAAATTTAAAATAATAGTCATCCTAGATTAAGACGCGAGAACATGTAGCGCTCCTTTGCCTGATTTGTATTCTCTCTTTTTATTACCTTTTTACATTGTTTTAAGCGGTTTCTTTTTATGTGTGGAGTATTTGTTTGTTGCAACCCTTCTCAAAATTGTTTTAATTGCATTATTCATACGCGTAATTAAGAAGGTAGGGTAAATTGTTCCACTGTGTCACCTGACTTATGTATTGTGTGCGTGTGTGTGAGTGAGTGTGTGTGTGTGTTGTGTGTGTGTGTGTGGTGTGTGTGTGTGTGTGAGTGAGTGTGTGTGAGTGAGTGAGTGAGTGTGTGTGTGTGTGTGTGTGTGTTGTGTGTGTGTGTGTGTGTGTGTGTGTGTGTGTGTGTGTGTGTGTGTTGTGTGTGTGTGTGTGTGTGTGCATGCATGCGTTAAACAACGACACAGCAGTTAAAGATCTTTTAGGTGTCACAAAAAATGGGGAGGCCATAAAGAGGAGCAAGCCTGAGATTTTTCTCAGGTCTTAAGAAATGTCTTTTTAATCACATTTTTATGAAGAATGCTCTTCAACCAGATGTCTATAAATTTTTATCTGAGTAGTGGTATTATTTCTTTATTTACTGTTATGGCGCTCACATTCATATGTCACATCAAAGCTTTGGGAAATTTAATATTCATTCACAGCTGCTCTTGCTTCTTTTAAAATTGAATTTCACCTTTGTGTGAAGACTGCAATATACGGGTCCTGCTCCCCAGCACAATTCCTCAAACACATCAGGTGTACTTAGTTTTAATGATTATAGTTGCAATTTGTTACAACTATAAACAATCATATCCTGTGTGATTAAGGATACAAAAAGTAAAACTCAAACTGTTATTTTGTCTTGGCAAAAAATTCACGTATGTATTTTTTTTACTTTTTGCAAAACCAGGACAAAATTGTAGTATTTTTATTTCAATCAGTCTATCTTTCATGGTTCACCATCTTTAATACGTCATCCATACATATAGATCTTTAAATATTTTATTTCCATCAATAAATATACTCAGATTTAAATAAAACAATTGCAATTATTTGAATTTGACATTTCAATTCACGATACTGTATGTAGAAAATATACTGTATAAGATTTATAAATCGGTTGAAAACTGAGGCAAAATGTCAATGCTCATGTAAAGTTCCTTTGAAATAGCAGAAGGCAAATACTCGAGTTCCATTGTCATTTTCCTTCAATTATTGTTTTTTTAATACTGTTTTTTTAAAACAATACTGTATATCAAATACAATAAAGAAAGTGAACTTGACCTACATTGAAAGTCAGATAAACAACAATTGTAAATAATAAATATACACAAATAAATGAAGAAAATTGTAGGGGTATAGAAACAACTTAAAGCAAAAGCTACCAAATGTTGTTGGAGTATAATTTTAATGATATCTTTTGTCTTTTTTGTGATGCAGACCTCTTATCATTTTAGTGTTACTGACGTTGACTCAATCAATTTCATGAGAGAGACAACAGCACCCCCAAGTGTACACATTATTTACCAAATTAATAACGCAAACCATGAGTCCTCATCTTTCATTGGGATTGTTTTTTTAGGGGGGAGTACACTATCAAACAGCAGTCATGTCTTTTTCTTACTCTGGTTCTCTCAGACACGTGCAGCTGAACGGCGAAAGACTGGTAATGCTGGACAACGAGACGTTCCCGGATTTGAAGCCAAAGACCTTACGGGCAGGACGGACGATAGCCATGCCTCCCATGACTATTGGCTTCTATGTTGTCAAAAACATTAACGCGTACGCCTGCCGAAGATAACACAGACACAGCCGCTTTTTTTTTTTCTCCCCCCATACTAAGCTCTGACCTTGACTTTCTTCCACTGTGATCCCTTCAACCAGTATACAACTTTTTTCCTCAAGGGCACATCAGAAACCAGGAAAAGGGCTCACCAAACTGACAGCTACTTCTCAGTTTCTCATTTTATGCAAAGCGTGTAACTATACATTGCTATTGCTAATTAACAGCCGTTATTTAAGGTACTAAATATTTAGAAGTTTTCTTACAGTAATTATCAACAAGGGGTTAAAAAGATCAAAAACAAATATCAATATGTAACACTATTTTTCGAGAAATCTCTCCAAGTGTTTATATTTCCAAACGGTTACTTCTGCAACAATGGTTGGAAATAACAAAATCAAGAAATGAATGTCCCATCGCTCATGTGGTCCTTGGGGGCTACCTTGTACCCACAGGTACCATATTGATTACCCCCTCGTATACTGTTTTTTTTTATTTATTTTTTTTTTTCAAATTGTTCCTCTGCCCTCACTTTAGCTGGACTGGGCCCTTTTGACTTTCTCGTCCAGTAATTTTCCATTCACCCACAAGGGTCCCCAACCACTGGACCGTTTACCATTTCACACAATAACTAAATTGAAAACAAAACCAAATACACAAATAAAATGGCCCTGACTACATTACCGTAATACCTCAAATACTTATGTCCATCACTGCCACTGACACTCAAATTATTGGCTGAGTGCATCATCCGCTTCAGACAAGTAAACATCTCCCTGTGGCTTCCCCATCAGAAAAACACGGAAAAATTTAAGCAATAACTGCTGTGTCTGAATTCTGTTGCTGCCTGAAAAATAAGCACCACCAAAACGTGTAAATAGTTGTGGCGTCAACATTTTGTGAATGAGTTCCTTACACAGTATTAATTATTAAATCTTGCCCACGTGTCATAGGCACCAAATTGGCATTCTAGCAGATTCTGACGTGATCACTCCACAAAAATTGTGTGAATCCTTGTATGGCTGCAGAAAAGCTTTTGACCTGTAATTTCCGCCAAATCTGCTTTGGTTCTTGCCATTTCTCTGCATTTCTCAAGAATAATGTAGTCCATTAAAAAAATGTTTTAAATGTCACATTTTGAGGCTGTATTGATACACTAAAGTTAAGGTTTGAGATGTATCTTGATTTCTGACCCATGGTACTAGTCACAATTAGATTAAAAAAAATAGATTTAATATATTTATTCTGAACAATTATATTTATATTTATATTATAATCACATTTATAATATATATAATTTATTCATGTAATAAATACCATTGTCAAAGGCGTTTTTTTTTATTGCATGCAGCTTGAAATCAATTTCGGAATGGTGTCTGTGAATGTTGGATGTGACTTTTTGGAACTACTTACAGCAAATAAGCAAGCAGTTTTGTTGACTAAGTGATTTCCATCAGTCTTCCCAAACGAGTAGCCAAAATGCTTCCATATATATCCACAATTTTGGGTTTATTGGTTGTACAGTGCCTCTTGCGCTCATCTTACCCGTTTTGCATATCTGGACAGAACTAGCATTAGCTGTGCCCCGGTTTTGTTCACTCACCTGAAAAAGTAGTCACATGCCGAAGAAATGTATCTTCAGTGTAGCCTTTTTTTATTTATTTAAATGAACTCAATAACACTTATTAATTAAATTTAGTTTGGTAACACTGAGTTTATATGCAACTCAGGCTCGTGTGTTAATCATGATTTCCGGTTTCGATACTGTATTGTAACAGGGCCTAACATGTTCACGACATACTGAACATTGTTATATACTGCTAATATTTTTGTAATTAATTTTTCTTTTTTAATTCCTGGCTTCAGCAGCCCCAGGCCTTTCACCTTCAAGTGTGAGTGTCAAACGGCACAGACTAATTCTGCAATATGTTGAGTTGTAATATATGAAACATATTTAGCCATAATGGGCTAAAATTATATGTATTGTGCACTTTATTGTCTTTTCTCATAAGTGGTAGTTGATACAAAAAAAAAAAATTCACCACCTATTGGTCCAATGTAATCATGGTTCTACATGTACAGTAACTGGTCCTGATCGGTTTTGGAAAAAAGGTTTCGGACTGCTGCCTTGCAGGTTTTCATATTTACAGAAATTCAAAAACATCGAGATAATCGTTTATTTTGTTTTTATTGCGTGGGACTGTGGTTAAGATGCAGGCAGGACAGCAGACTAGAGCAGAATGTCAAAAGCTGAAATTGAAAATATTCCTCAAAATTCAAACAAATTTCTCATTTGGCACCAGCTCATTGAGGATCGAAACACCACAAGTGCGGTTCGTTTTTGTTGTTGTTGTTGTTTTTTTTGAGATTTTTAAATCTTGTGTGTGTGTGATAAAATATAACCTGTGATGGAATTTACTGCAATATAGGAAAAGGAGGAAAGCATCTGGCTGCTAAAATTAATATTAACTAAATACACCGTTCCTTTTTTTTTTTTTTTAATGCTAAACTAAATAGCATGTAGCACATTCAATCAGAAAAATCAGAAAATAGCTCGTGTTCAACTTTGGACATCCCGCTGTGGGAGGATTGAATTGCATCCATTTTCAAAGTTGACTTTGTCTTTGGACACAGAACTGAATAATTAACATTTTGAAGGCTTATTTTAACCTGACATCTGCAGCACATTCTAACAGTGTGTAAGTCCTTTTGTGCCGGGAGTTTTTTGTTTTTTGTTTTTTTTTACAAAGGGCTCAGATTTGCTGTCACAGGTTATGATCCCAAATCAGTAAAAGTACTAAAACTCTTCATGAAGGTGTCGCGCCTTTCCTAATGGGCAGACGTTTACATTTTTTTTTTTTTTTTTTTTTATCGGTCACAACTTATGCAAAGCTTTTTGTTTTGTGTGAAAATGCTGTCAAATTATGTACTATCGTTCCATCTTTTTCTGATTTTGGTTTGTGTGAATATTCGTTATGTACATGGTGAGCTTTACTTGTTCGCTATACGCTTATTTATATGATTGTTTTGCTGTATTTTTATTTTGTTTGGCCTGAGGTGATGAGGGTACATATTCCAAGTCATTGGCAAAATTTCTAACCAACATTCAACCAACCGTACTATGAAATCAACAGATATTTGATTAGATCTTAGCAAATATCTACCAGATGGCATGGTGGAGCAGCTGGTAAAGAGTTGGCCTCAAAGTTCTGAGGACCCGGGTTCGATCCTGGCCCTGCCTGTGTTGAGTCTACATGTTCTGCCTGTGCCTGCGTGGGTTTCCTCCCACATCCCAAAAACATGCAACATGAATTCATCACTCTAAATTGCCCCTAGGTATGACTTCGAGTGCAACTGCTGTCTGTCTCGATGTGCCCTGCGATTGGCTGGCAACCAGTTCAGGGTGTACTCCGCCTCCTGTCCGTTGACAAGCTGGGATGGGCTCCAGCATGGCAAAAGAAAATGGATCAACATCATTGTAATTATGCATCATTTTTTTTTTTTGTTGTTTTTTTGGGGCTATTAGGCTGAAAGCATTGAATTCCAAAGCTGTTTGTGTAAAGTATTTCTAATGAAGTTGTTTATATATTTAAAAAAAAACATTTTATATGAATTGTAATTTTTGATTTTTAGAAATTTATTTTTTTGCAAAAATAATAGCAACATAAAAATATATCCGAGTGGCTCTAGTTTTTTTATTTTTTGGGTGGGGGGCGGGGTTGGTGTTTACGGCTGCATTCATTGACAACAAGTAATATTTGGTACAATCACAATACTTTATCATCTCATAAATGTCACAAATGATTATTCTTTATGTATTTCTAACATACCTCAATAGACCCGATTTCAGACACTGTTATAGAATGAATTGTTTTTTGTTTCTCTAAACACTGACCATGACAAAAGGATATACATCAGGGAGTTACCATCAAGTACCGTCAATGGACTGCAAGCGGAAATGACTCCATTGGTGTACAGTAGCCCTGGTTCGAACCTAAATGGTACGAAACCCTCCTATAGGTGCCACAAAACACGCGCTGAAAAGCAGATCGGAGTACTTTTTTTTTAACTTCCTTCTTGAAAATGAATTATTTTCTTTAAAACATTTCATTATATAACCATACAATAGGCGGCATGGTGGATCAGCTGGTAAAGCGCTAGCCTCACAGTTCTGAGGACCCGGGTTCAATCCTCGCCCTGCCTGTGTGGAGTTTGCATATTCTCCCCGTGCCTGCGTGGGTTTTCTCCGGGCACTCTGGTTTCCTCACACATCCCATAACATGCAGCATGAATTGGATACTCTAAATTGCCCCTAGGTGTGATTGTGACTGCGGCTGTTTGTCTCTATGTGCCCTGCAATTGGCCGGCAACCAGTTCAGGGTGCACCCCACCTCCTGCTTGTTGACAGCTGGGATCAGCTCCAGCACTCCCCACGATCCTTGTGAGGATAGGCGGCCAAGAAAATAGATGGATGGATGGAAAATTACAATATATCAACAGAGAACAACAATTAGAATTAATGTAACAGAACAAACCAAGACAAATAATCCATTCATCCGTCATTCATACTGCAAAAGGAACATGACCCGAAATGAACACAACACTAACTACAATTAGGATACTAGAAGATGGACAACAAGTAAGAGGAACATGCATACAACAACTATAACGATGGAAGGAAACACTGCAATGAACATAAGGAATATAAACACAATCATTTCCCAGCATGCACAGTGGCATGTTGTAAAATAGCGATGGGGATTGTGCTACATATTAGTAGCGTATTCTTTATAATACAGTCTGGATCTATGTCAATGAATGTTTCTAAAAAGAAGAAAATGCAGAGATGGAAGTAATCGTGCATCTCCACTTGTACAGCAAAAAGTCAGAGGGCGTCTCAACAATGGGGCACAAAGTCGCCATCCAAATGGAAATGTTGACAGGTCACGGCAAAAAGTAGAAAAAAAATCACGTGGAAAATTATTGAAGGGGAGTTGGGGCTTTATGACCACCTTGTGCGTCCATACATGTTGAACATCCCAAAATCTGATATTGCTGTGAAGTGAATTTTTGTGTTGTTTCTGCGGTCCTGACTTTCTGATTTTTGAGCTTTGTTAGTTTTTGTTTTTGTTTTTTTTACTTTGAACAGATATCAGTTGAGTGTCTGAGTCCATGTTTTTGGACAAGAGGTAAGATTGAGTGCAGATTTAGTCCGCTGTGTTAGCTTCTTGCGCTAGCTGCTACCTAGCGGCCGTGTGGTTGTCACTTGAGATCGAGAGCTAAAGTGTTTATATGTGTGCGATGTTTTAACGTTTTTTACAAGGTGCACACTAAATTTCTAACAAGGCAAGCGTGTTGACACAACATGAGGTTTAAAGGAAAGTGGTAAAGACTGAGGCCAGGCTTCTGGTCCAATCCCAAAGAAAGGTGCCACGCTTCCACCGCCGTAGGCGGTCTTTATTTCCTTTTAAAACCTCGTGAGAAAACATAGAATGGCCGCCTGTTAAGTACTATGAAAAGAACTGCGCTTTCTCAAGAAAATTGTTTGGGATCATCTGTCAAAGTTGGTTTAAAGTGCTGGCAGCCTGTTTACGTTTGAAGTAGGGGGGCGAGACATGGAGGGCAAGTCCCAATCTGTTTTTAAGGTACGCTTCAATTTGGCTCTCCTTTAGTTATGCGGCACCAAATTACATTCAAGGTTATCCGAAAGTGCTTGTCATATGGACCACACTTCTAAGAGACATTTGATGTATCTTTGTAGGTTTTTGTGCCTCTTTCAAAAATATAATTCTTACTTCTGATTGGCTCAATAATTGCCCCACAATTACTGTGTCTCTAACTGTAAAATTTTTGTTTGTTTGTTTGTTTGTTTTGCCCCCAGCTTCTAATTAATTAATGACACTGACCTTAATGTACTCTGATTTAATTTCGTATTTATTTTTATAATTGTTTTAAGTTTGGAATGCGGGAAAAACAAATGTCATATATGTCTCCCTTTTATTTTATTGTATTGTGCCTATTGTGGAAATGACTTACATTATAATTTCTTCCTAATTTAAACCAGGTTTTCTAATTATTTCATAATGAAATTTAAGTCTGGCACTCTGTGAAAACATGGTTTATTTGTCTTTTCCTTTCCTGTCATGGGTTTATGTGGCTTAGAAATGACCTTACAACTTTTCTTAATGTCAGCCAATTTCAGTTGTCCATTGTTTCCACTATTAATCTAATATGTTCTGCTATGATGCCACACATGTGATTCTTTTTCCTTGTTACTGTGCTTGTTTCCCCCCCAGAAATGGCTTTCTTCCAACACTTGTTTGGTTTAAAAATGTCTTCCAATTTGAGCTTTTGTGTACTTGCATCAAGGTGTATTTTTCCCTGTATTAGCCCCGCTGGATAGACTTTTTCTCCTTTCAAAGTTCAAACATTGTTTAAAAAAGATCTCGATATCTCGATACCGTAGATCATGACCACAAAAGATCTACAACGGTCGGTCGTAGTTACCATTCATGTTCTGTCTTATTTTTCATGGCAACACAAATCTGTGTTATATCAAAATATTGAGTGCGGAATGTGCGCTTGGCTTTTTGAGCAGAGCAGAGAAGTAAACATTTATGTTTCATTAACCTCGCCGGGCTTAAAACGGTCCCTGAGTGCACCGAGTTCCACGTTTGGGCCAACGTCTAATCGGCTCCGTCAGTGTTCTGGGAAGCCGGGCTCTTGTTTGCGTTGACTCCTGTATATACTGAGTAAACATGCTGAAATCCTTCAAGCTGGCTAAGAGGGCAAGGGGGGCCTTGCTTGTCTCTTGGCTGATCACAGAATATAAACAGTTGGGGGGCCGCCCCGGACAACAGCGCCCCCCCCCCCCTCTCACCCCGTCGTACACCATGAAGGCACTGTCACGCGAGAGGTTCTGAGAAACAGCCAGAATTATTATTCCACCAAATGAATCTTGTTTTCGACTAGCCTCAGCTCGCCCGACATTGTCTGGTGAAGATTTGTGCGTTTTAGGGGTCCCAATCACAACTCCCAAGATGAACTGCCCACAGCTTGAAAGGTAGCCCACGACACAAATTTCACCGACAGAGATGGAATTCGGTAAATCAAGAAAAGTCTGAAGGGACACATGCAGGAAACCGAGGAGGAAGTCGTGCACTCTGTTTTGAAGCAGCCATTTTGGCCATATTCCAGGTCCCATGCTATTGCTTTGAAGCCTGCTTGTTGCCAAGAAATGATGTTGAAACGAGTTCAGGAGCTTCGTGCAGTGCTTTGATATCGTCTTGTGGCCTCTATAGGTAATTTGAAACCTTTTTAGGAATATTCACGGCAAATGCTGGATGCAGCGGTATTTGAGTGACCGCTGTATCCACTCCTGCTGTGTTTCAGGATTGATTTGAAGCTTCTTTTACTTCTTTGTAAATGTCTTAACGGTTTTGGGCCATCATATCTATCTGATATGCTTATATCACAGCAACCATGATAGGTCCTGATCTCCTTTTAATTACAATAATTCCTCGTATATAAGACCTCTTCAGTTTAGCGTTGAACTGATTTGGGAGATTGCGTTCAGTCTGGCCGCAGGGACATCTTCCTGCAGTTTTCCTGCACAATGTGGGGAGTTCCCCTCCACTCTAACCCAGTCGTGGTGGTCTCAGTGGTGGCATCCTCTGCAGTTGGGCACTGTGGCACCTTGGCACCTCTGTGTGTGGATGATTTCCTCCAGGTTATCTTTCTTCACCCTGGATCCTCAGCGTTTGACCATGTTTCAATAATACTAGAAAATAGCTATGTGTGTGTTTCTGTAAGCGTACATGTTCATCGCTCTTGCTTTTATCTGTGGGGATGGATTTTTGTATATTTCCTGCTATTTTAATTGCCTGTTTTTATCTCTGTGAAGGACTTTGTGTCACGTTTTTTTTTTTTTTTTTCCTGTTTGAAAAGGGATATGAAAAGTAAAATCTGATTGACCTGCAACATTGGTAATTCTCTTTTGCGTGGTGTCATATTTACAATATGAAGTGGAACCTTGGGGTTCAAACGTCTCAGTGGTTGTACAAATCGGTTTTCGACCTAATTCTGGGTGTCCGAACACCCTGGCAAAGCTAAACCCATGTTGACCGGGTAGCCGACTTGAGCCAAGCAAGTCGACTATTAAGTCTATCCCAAAGAATAAAAATGTAATAAAAGACAGCTAGTTTTGCCAAAGGAGTGTCTAGGATTACAAAGCAAAAGCCACAGATAATAGAATAAATGGAGAAGCTACTGGAGAATTACGAATCATGGGGGGTTGACTTTGACACTTCCCCCTTCCCTCTCGAGTGCCTATGATGCCATCACACCGCCACCAAAAGGTAAATGATGCGCATTTAAGTTGCTTTAAGTTTACGCATTTTTTTACTGTTTAAATGCAGGGTGTACATGTTTTTACGTGAATAGGAATTTACTATTTGGAGATTGGGAACTGATTAAACTCCTTTTCATTATTTCCTATGGGAAAATGTGTTTCCAAGGTTGAACAACTCAAACACTTTGCAAGAACGAATTATGTTCAGACTCTTGAGAATCCACTGTATTTATTTTCTCAGGTCCTCAATTTTGTTTTAAAGCGTTTGGCTGAAACACAAATATATGCTGTCACGAGATTTTTTTCTTTGTGTTTCCGTTAATTACAAAAATGAAATCTTATAGAGTGCGGCACTGTAGATCAGATGGAAATCATTGACCTCACAATTCTGAGGTCCCAGGTTCAATCCCAGACCCACCTGTGTGGAGTTTGCATGTTCTCCCCATGCCTGCATGGGTTTTCTCTGGTCACTCCGGTTTCCTCCCACATCCCAAAAATGTGCAACATTAATTGGATACTCTAATGGCCCCTAAGTGTGATTGTGAGAGTGGCTGTCTGTCTCCATGTGCCCTGCGATTTGCTGGCATCAAGTTCAGTGTGTACCCCGCCTCCTGCCCATTGACAGCTGGGATAGGCTCCAGCACTCCCGCGACCCTTGTGAGGATAGGCCGCTAACAAAATAGTTGGATGGATGGAAATCTTATGGAGCTATATTGTTTTTGTTGGGCAGCTATGTTGCAAGAAGATGGTAGAGCTACACATCTGTAAAATGACCTTTTTATTATAGTCTTTTTTTCCCTCATTTTAAAAAAAATGGAATTAAGCCATTTATTTCAATTATATGTAATATGGACTGTATATATATATATATATCATCAATCAAGTGCTGCGTTCTACATTAGTTAAAATAAGTAGCTAAATGTCGATTTTTATGCTTCTTTTATCCAAGAATGCTAAGTTAGTTTCCTGAGAATTTTTCCACATCTTTGCTGGATGGCGATGACTGTAAAATGGAATTCCAGCCCAGAACTGAATGCTTAGAAATTCCAAATACCCACCAGTGAGTTGACATTCCTGAAGTTTTTGAAACCATTGTACTGGTCGCTAGTCATGCGTTGCACTAAGGCATCACATGACCACATTTCACTTCACAAGCGTCCATTAAAAAAAAAAAATGTAAAAAAATCCCATTCATTGTTAATACGAGTGCTAGCGCCCACGGATACTGCCCGTGTGCTGCGGTCACATGACGCGGATGTGGTGCGGCTGAAATGCGGAAGGAACGCGCTGCTCAAACATGTCAAACTGGGCCAAAACGCTGAAGACCAGCAAGAACAAGCCAATGGATCCTAACGTCGACATCACCAGCACCTAAAAACACAAAGTAAGTCGTTTCGACCAGCTAATAATTATTTTACACGGTTGGCAAATGCGAGTGTATCGAGGACGTTTAACTTTTTTTTTTTGAGGAACTAACATTTTCCCCCCTCACGGAACATATCGAAAAACAGAAATACAAAGAAAGTTGTCAAGTATGTTCATTGTTTTTGTTTCTAAGACAGATTTGATGTGCCAGTTTTACACACATGGCCACACCATCCTTGTATAGTATAACATTCTCCTTGAAGAGTTTAACGTAACGGACGTCTCCTTAGTTACACCTGCATAGGCTAATGATATCCAATGCAAATTCCGGATGGGGGAAAAAATCTTTTGAATGATATTAACTGTCAGACAGTGATGGCATGTGATTTTGATTTACATTTTTTTTACGGGTGATGTGAAACTATAAATACAGTAGAAAAACGTTGTAGTTGTCGAACAAAAAAAAGCAGGTCCTTTTTAAAAAGAATCCTTGTGAATCACAAATGTGGATTTTGCCGGATTTCTAAATATTCGGATACAAAAAAATTATTTGGCTATGAATTATATCTTTATCCTACTTGTTGGGCAGCAACTAAATGGTGTAACAATATAATCAAACTGATGTTTTTTTTTATTTTATTCTTCATTTAAATTTTAATCCTAACTATATTTGTGAATAATCCTCATGAAGTTTTCATAGATATGCTACATGAGAGTGTTTTTTTTCAAAGCACTTGTATTTCTCCCTATTGATTTTGCTACAATTTCTATGTTTTTTTTTTGTTTGTTTGTTTGTTTTTGCAGTGCTGTAGAGTGGCTGTAAAAAGTCAACGCAAGTGTTCCAAATGAAGGCCTTGCTCATCACCTCCGAGAGCGCTGAGGTCCTCTTCCACTGGACAGACCCAAGCTTCCAACACAACATCCAGGAGCAGTATGGCGTGGCCCAGGAAGAAGGCCAGAAGGTAGAAAAAAAAACAACATGAATACTTGCTTCATGCTTTCCTGTGCATCTATAATAATTACAGTACAATGTATGATGTATTGAAGCTTCCAGCCTTTGAGGACAGCATCAGCACCTTGTTTGCGCCCATCATCATTTCCTGTAGCTCCATGGTGGACAGCCTGGGTGACAGCTACACGTGCTTCAACACAGAGAACAACCACACTTATGTACTACACCAGGTACTCAACTTAAAGAAAAGTCAAAACAACAACAAAAACACTGCATCTAACCTCTGCCCTGGCGTGTGATGCATATTTAGAATCCTCCAACAGCGCATCATGTGCTAATGGAAGCCATTTTTTACACACATACACACAGTTATCCCCCCATTTTTTTTCATTTAATTCTTATACTACTAGTACTTATTTCATCCATTTTTCTTAAATGTTTGTAATATTGTCATCTATAAATCCAAATTCTGAAAGAAGTCAATTTAAATTAATCCATACAATCAACTGGATACTTCATTAGGTACAAATATTATTAATCTAATCTTTATACAATCCAGTACAAGAGCTGTATCAAAAATTACACAGTTGCAAAGATAATAAGGTTCACTTTTGAGTGATGTCGTCATCAATTAACAATATGCTTACAATAATGGTTGTCCCTTGCAGTCGAGAACAATTGCGCGACATTGTACTTAGAACTGTTTTTAATATTTGTTGTACACCACTGAAAACTGCAATCACAATTGCATTACCCATTTTAAAAAATTTTCAATTATTACAAAACATCCATCCATTCATTTTCTTCGCCGTTTATCCTCACAAGGGTCATGGGAGTGCTGGAGCCTATCCCAGCTATCATCGGGCAGGAGGCGGGGTACACCCTGAACTGGTTGCCAGCCAATCACAGGGCACGTGGAGACAGACAACAGTCACACTCACAATCACACCTAGGGCAATTTAGAGTCTCCAAATAATGCGTGTTTTTGGGATGTGGGAGGAAATCGGAGTGCTCGGAGAAAATCCATGCAGGCACAGAGAGAACAAGCAAACGCCACACAGGCGGGGCTGGGATTTGAACCACAGTTCTCTGAAATTCGAAGCAGACGCTCGAATCAGTTGCCAACCGTGTTGCCGAACACCAAACAGTGTCTCTGTAAATTTATTTATTTTTCCTGTTAAAAATTACTCTGATAGGCTCCAGCACATTGGCACCCCTAGTGAGAGTAAAATACAGAAAATGGATGGCTCAATACTTCCTTGAATGACAATATAACACCCAAAAAGAAAATAGTCGATAAGAAAAAAAGCTATATTTTTGTTGACTCATTCATGCAATGTTGTTATTTTAGTGTAAAGGTAAAATAAAAACAATTGTTAATACCTGTTCATTTTTGGAGATCATCACTATAAAAAAAAATTCTTTATTATATTTGTTGTATAGGTGAGACAAAAAAAATAATTAATTCCAATGAATGTCCCCATGGTAATGTTCTTACTAAAACAACCAAGTATAACTAAAATAATTATCTTTGAAATCTGATTTTTTTTTTTTTTTTAGATACTACTGTGCAGGTGTCTAGTGCTAATATTGCCTTTAACCCCCAAAGCATAAATATTTTCTCATGTTTTGCCTCCTTTTATCCCAACAATTGTAGTTCGACGAGTGTCTCTACATTGCTGTGAACGGAGACGGCGAGGAGGAGGAGGATGATCTGAGGAGGAAGATCCATGTGACCAAGAAGATGATTGAGGTGCACTTCGGAATGGTCACCCTCAGCGGTAGCCTGATCAGGAGAGAGTAAGACGTTAAAAAAAAATAAATAAATGGATGTTAGGTCCTATTCAGTTGTGGCTGGTGGAGTTCTCTCCAGGGCTTGTTGTATACTATACAGTACTATGTATTACTGTATATATCCTGCTCGTATAAAAATAGAATATATTATAAAGATACATATATAATATTTCATTTAGTGTCTGTGGTTCAGTGGTGAGGTGGCACTTTGCTGGCCTCTCTTGACCAGCTGTTACTTGTCGTACATCACACGTGTGACATGAGATACTGCGCACACAGTTTTCCTGTGCTGTATCGACGTGTTGTTGTTGTGTTGATGTCTAGGCTGCGTCCTCAAGACGTGGAGCAGAGGGAACGTCTGTGGAAACATCTCCAGAGCCTGCTGGACACCTACAACTACCTCAGGGAAAACGACCAGAGCTTCTTGGTGGAGGTGGAGTCTGTTTATGATTTCATTGTTTTCAAGTTTGGATATAAGACAAGGATCTGTTATACGAGTTGACGTCCAAGTTGTTCTGCTTTCAGAACAATTGAATTATTATTTTTTTTCTGTAATAGGGATCTACATCCAAATTGTTGTAACTAAAAACAAGAGTCAAGGCTCAAACTGTCACCATCATAAAACCTCTATTTTTTGTTCAGGGAATAGTTAGAGAAGCATTTTACCATTTATTAACAGCATAACTTAATCAGAAAACTAAATGAAACTGTAATAACGTCAAGCTCTTCACCTTTTGAAAATATACAGTACATTGAAAACGACATTGTCCATAGATGTGAACGTTTGTGTGTACAGTATTTCTGCTGCAATTGGCTGACAACCAGTCCAGGGTGTTGCCCATCTTGCCCAAAGCAAATGGATGGATAGATGTTAGGCACCCAAAATGAGAAATGAACGATTAGTTTGCATGTGTCCTGCCTACTTATGACAAGACAAAATGTTCATTATTGTGACATCCATCCATTTTACATGCTGATCTGGTTGTTGTGGAATAAATAATAATAATTAAAAAAAAAAACTCATCGCATCCCAGTGAGTTGCAATTAGTTCTAACAGATTTTTTTTAGGCTTGTTCCCCTAAACGTTTTCAAAAAGGGTGAACTAAAGTTCCTGTGGAAAGATTCTTAATTTATTTTTAATTATTTGGTTTTTTTTTTCAAGATCTTGTGCTTCTACGCTATGCAAGGGTGCATAAATAATGGCCGTATCAAATATTAGAATATTATGGCCATATATATATATATATATATATATATATATATATATTTAATTCGTCATTAAACTCAACCAGTAAAGTAATTGTAGGGATATTGTTGAAACATTAAACTCAGAGGTCAATAGCAAATATGTCAGGGTTGTCGAAAACCTCCCTTTTAAAAGCAAGTAACCACTAGGTGGCAGCAGGAGCGCATATTTGAAAACACGAACACAAATTCACAAGTCCATGTTGATGCAAATATTTGTGATCAGTTTGATGAGAGGAGTGACGCTCAGCCAGGGCGCGTTGGCACTTACACAGAGCTAATGAAGGCTGCTGTTGGAAATGATCCAAATCCAATGAATTTGTCTGAAAATCATTTTTTTTACTGATTATTTCATTCATCAATTATGCCAGTGTTGTATTTTAACAGGCAGAACAACTGATTGCTGTCCATGAGATGGCTGATGGTTTCCACACACATGTGTTTCTATCTATTGTTGCCACTCGTACAACATACATGTCATGTAATGTAAAATAAGTGCCTTGGGTCGTTAAAGGTTGGGAAACATGGCATCCAGCGATGAACGGAGCTGTACAATAACTTTTAAGTGTTTTGCCATGACAGGCCGTAGAGAGACTGATCCACCCCACGCTGTGCGAGCAGTGCATCGAGTTCTTGGAGCGCCGTTTAGTTCAGCAGCTCAACTCCAGCGTGGAGAGGGCAGGAGAAGAAGTCCAGCATGCATTCATCCTGGTGCACACCAAACTGCTGGCCTTCTACTCCAGGTGCTGGACTCTTGCTTTCTCACTTCTTCTCCTCCCCCCACTAACTTGAAACATTCACACTTTGGCTTTTAACGTATCTGCAGCCGCAACGCGAGCACGCTCGCCACTTCAGACCTGCTGGCCCTCATCATCATGGCCCAGAACATGTATCCTAGCAACATGGACCAAGACGAACATTCTTCTGAGGTACTGTAGGTGGCGCAGGTGGTCACCCACATCCTGAATAATCAATTCATTGCTCATCAAAGGGGTACACAGTGAATAATTTAACATTGTGCACTATTTATTGTGCGATTTGTGCTGAATGTAAATTCTTTCCACGCTCCCCAAAAAAATCCATATTTGTCTTTAGCTTGTTGCTAAAGTTAGCTTGGCATGGTTAAAAATACAGCACGTTTATTTTCTTAATTTTTTCTCAAGATGCTGTGCCGCCATTGACTCACACCCTACCTCAGGCACCCATTTTAAAATCCACTGGTTTTGCCATTCCGGTTTTCTATCAGTTTTACCATTTTATTATGGTTATGACTAAAAAGAAATTACTATAAAAAGACAAATACACTTTTATTCCTGTGACTTTATGATATGAAATCAGACAAAACAGTTCCTGTTTTCAGGTAAGTCAAGATTACCGAAATTATTTCTATTTGGTAAATGCCAGAAAAAGGAGAGAGGGATTTTTATTTTTAGACAAATAGATACTATAATATTTATGCAAAAGCTATGACTGTTTATTTTTTAATGATTGTTGAATTTTTTTTCTTCTCCTTTTTTTGTAAATATTTTGTATTAATTTTTGTAAATTATAATTGTAATTATTTCTTTCGTCTTGTCCCTTTTGGGGTCACCACAGCGTGTCATCTCAGATGAGCGGACATATATGTTTGGCACAATTTTTACGCCGGATGCCCTTCCTGACGCTTTCTCCATGTATTAATTATTAGTGCATGTGTATTTATTTTTTTATTAAATGTTCAAAAATATGTTTTGTATTTTTTGTAAGAAATATAAACTTTTTTTGGTCTATTTAATCTGTTTATCACTTGAGTTTTCTGTCAATTTAAACCAGTATTTTTTTGGTAATTATGACTATTAATCATTATTATTCTGTATCTCTTTTCTGTGAAGGACGTTGATAGTACCAGCGGCTCAGGCCCAGAAAGCTTCTACACTCCTCAGCCTTCCCCTACCAATTCCAGTGGTTCAGGTGAGTTTAGGGATATTTGCTGTTGTCTATATTTTTATATCAAATATAAATCGTGTAGTCAAGAGCACTTAACAAAATGTGTGTAACGTGTCTAATAATTTGAACATGTAACCTTGTGTTCCTCCAGAAAAACAAGCGAGAGAAGAAGCTACAGTGTTTGAGTTTGTGGATCCAGACATTCATGTATGTTGTCATATTTCTTTTTGTTTATACACTAGGTGTCACAACATTATGTAGTTCACTATAGAAATGTGCGTGTTTGTTCAGATGGCAGAAGACAGTCTGCACAGTCTGGAGGTTCCTCCCCCTGACCCATCCACGCCACGCAGGGTCTTTCTTGAAGTTTCCCACAAGGAGGGCCTGTATCCCATGATGCCTCACTCCATGTACTGTCTGCCACTATGGCCCGGCATAACACTGGTGCTGCTCACTAAGGTTTGTGGGCCCACGCATGTCCCTCCCGCGCTCTTTTGACTTCAAACTCACACCATCTCCGTTCCACGGAATCAAATCAGATTCCCACGAGTGCAGTGGCCGCGTCCGTGTACATGTTCCTAGAGGCCTTTGCCAAGCTGGAGAAGCGTTTGAGTGAAGGCCAGGAAGGGTCGTCTGCTACGAGAAGTCAACCAACAATATATGATATCAGAAGCAAGCTGGACAAGTTTATCAAAGCTCTTGGGCCCAGTGACATTCAGGTACGTCTTTTTCCATTCACGTCTTTTTGTATGTGTTGTATTTGTGTGAACTGGTGCAGTTTCTGACATGATGACCAAATCCAACTCGAGAATTTTATGGTTCATCCATATTCTCAGCTGCTTATGCTCACAAGTGTCACGGGAGTGCTGGAGCCTATCCCAGCTATCTTTGGGCAGGAGGCGGGGCACACGCTGAACTAGTCGCCAGCCACCCGCAGGGCACATATATACACATTCCGGGTTCTGCAAGAATGCATGAAAATGTCGGCAAAAGCCTACTAAAACATCAGAAATGTATTTATGGGTTAATCGGAGGCAGTAGAAATGGTGGCAGAGGTGTGCTGACTCCCATGAGTTAAATGTCATTGGGTGATTGTGAACACAGCCACACTAAAAGAGTTCTAATAAGAGGGTGTGCACACTTCTGCAGCTTCATTTTTTCAGCTGTTTGTTTTAATTCTCCTCTTAAAAATATTTTTTAAAAGTTGTACTTTTCATAGTTCAAATTTATACTAGATAACGTTTAGAAATAGTGGCATGGTCGATCCGGTGGTAAAGCGTTGGCCTCACAGTTCTGAGGTCCCGGGTTTAATCCTGGACCGCCTGTGTGGAGTTTGCATGTTCTCACCGTGCCTGCCTGGGTTTCCTCTGGGCACTCGGGTTTCCTTCCACATTCCAAAAACATGCAACATTAATTGGACACTCTAAATTGCCCCTAGGTGTGATTGGGAGTGCGACTGTTGTCTCTCTCCCTGTGCCCTGCGATTGGCTGGCAACCAGTTCAGGGTGTACCCCGCCTCCTGCCCGTTGACAACTGGGATAGGGTCCACCACACCCAGCGAGCCTTGTGAGGATAAGCGGCAAAGAAAATGGATGGATGGAAGTTTAGAAATGATCTTGGTCTCATTTTTTTGCGTCACATAAACCTGGCATTTGAACACAAGCGTGCACAACTTTTATATCCACTGTATTTTGATAGCTCGTGTTTGGGATTTTTTTTTTTTTTTTTTAACTTGTGCTATGAAGTGTAAAGTGCCTTTCCACAAGAAGTACATGTATAAAATGTTGTTTTTACGTGCTAGTTGAAACGATTAAAGACCCTCGCCAAATTTGATGTGAGGTAACTCGCCCCAAGAAGCATAAAAGAGCTAAAAATTAAGTCAGGAATAAATCATTAATAGCATTTTGTTAGTGACACATTTGTACTATGGGTGTAGTGTGTAGTAAAATATTGAGGATTTTTTTTGTATGTAATGTATGTAATGTAATACAAATATAATGTTCATGTAATGGCGGCATTAACCTGCAACATTAATTGGACACTCTAAATTGCTCTTTGGTGTGATTGTGAGTGTGGCTGTTTGTCTCCATGTGCCCTGCGATTGGCTGGCAACCAGTTCAGGGTGTACCCCGCCTCCTGCCTGTTGATAGCTGGGGTAGGCTCCAGCACTGCCCGTGACCCTTGTGAGGATAAGCGGCTAAGAAAGTTGATGAATGGATATTTATGTAACATTGATTATTTGGATTTATTATTTCATACAAACTTGATTGTAATACAAAGTATACAATAGTTATTTAATTCATTTTCAATCGTCCCCTTTTCATGCAGTCTGCACAGTTACAAAATGTCTGGAGCGAGTTTAAAAACCGAGCCTTTTCCCGAGGTGGACCTGGCTTCACCACAGAGTAAGAGTCAACGTTTCCTTTTCAGCGTCGAGCCCTTTTTGTCATTTCCATTAATGGCTGTTTTTTTTTTATTTGGAGTCTTATCCCTTGGTGCAAGAACATGAAGACCCAGCTGTGTGGCGTTTATCGCCAGTGCTTCCTCATTGACTCCGGAGAGTCTGACGTTCCTCGGAAACTCTCCCCCAGTCTGCAGGAGCGAGCCCAGGCCATGCTGCAGTGCGTATAAGGCACTGTGATATTTACTCAAAATGATCCACATTTTTTTTCTTTTTTGTCACAGGTCAAGAACCAAACCAATAATTGAATCATAATCATTTATCCATTATCTGAATTGCTTATCCTCACAAGGGTTGTGGGAGTGCCAGAGCCCATCCCAGCTAACATTGGGTGAAAGGCTGACTACACCCCTGAAATGATAGTCATCTTCATCTATTATGAAAATAATACATTAATTGGAATCAGAGTATAAGTAATCTGTAAATGGCATGTTAGTGAATCTGAAATAGCCTCAGAACTGAATACAGTATGAAACCAGTACCATCATTTCCGGCCTATAAGCTGTGACATATTTCACACGTTTTCAACCCTCCCGTTTATGTGGTGATGCGGCTAATTTGTGCATATTTTCTGACGGCCGCAAGGGGGCACTCGAGCGGAAAGGGTAAGAGTGAGACAGGTGGAATGTATGTGCAGAGGAAGTGACTTTTACCGGTCCGGCCCTGTTAGTGCTCCGCTAGCGTGTTACTGCAGTGTCTCAGTGATTTTTATCAGTATGATTCTTTTTTTAACTGGCCCTGTTAGCGGCGCTAGAGTTAGCGCGGCGGCACTAGCGTTAAACTCTCTGTGTACTGTCTTTCTATGTAAATATCTCATGTTTCGATGTGGGCACTTGCGGCTTTTACACAGCTGCGGCCTATGTATGTACCAAATGGTTTTTGCAAATTTACTGGGTAATGTTTATAACCAGCTGCGCTCTCTAGGCGGGGAAATACGGTAGTCCGTCACATTAATCGGCATCAAGAAGTACTGTAGCTCTCCGTTTCAAAAAGTTTGGTGAATACAACATGACTCCCTCTCGTGTGATATTGCAGATTTTTTTTCCATTAATTTTTGTTTTGCAGCACAGCGGCTGACTGATAGAGCGTCTGCCAATACATGTACCATAATTCCCGGCCGACAGAGTGCACCTGGTTATAAGCCTCACCCAGTACAGTTGTAAAGGAAATACCATTTGATACATACATAAGCCGCACCTGTGTAGAAACCGCAAGTGCCTACGGTACATTGAAACCGACATTGAAACACGAGATATTTACAAAGACGGTACAACAGGGAGTTTAACGCTAGCGCCGCCGCGCTGACAGGGACGGTAAAAAAAAACATACTGGTTAAAATCACTGATACGTGGCAGTAACACGCTAGCGCAGCGCTAACAGGGCCAGACCGGTAAAAGTTACTTCTTCGGCAAATATATTCGGTCTCACTCTTACCTTTTGCGCTCAAGTGCCCACTTGCGGCCGTTCGAAAAAAATGCACAAATTAGCCGCAGCACCACATAAACCGCAGGGTTGAAAGCGTGTGAAAAAAGTTGTGGCTTATAGGCCCGAAATGACGCTATACATTTATCATTCAAGTCGTGCTTTTTGTGCACCTCTCCTGTCCTCCCTCTCCCTGCATCGGCGTTTGCCAGGGAAAAGCTGATAGACTGGAAGGACTTCTTGCTGGTGAAAAGCAAGAGAAACATCACAATGGTGTCATATCCTGTCAAGCAAAGAAAAAAAAAAGATATAATTGATTTGTCTATTACTTCAGTAATATATCCCTAAGTGCCTGGGTTGTCCTTGACCCACTTCGTCTCACCTACCTGGAGGACTTCCCAGGCCTCATCCACTTCATCTGCGTGGATCGATCCACGGGCCAGATGATCGCACCATCCCTTTACTTCACCGAGCGCACTACGTCGGAGCTGGGCAAAGGACCCGTGGCTCGGTTTATCAAAAACAAGGTGATGACCATGTGTCGCTCAAATGTTCTGTTCAACTTTGGACGAATGATTCGGCCTCTACTAATCATCCGCACAGTTCAGAATTTATTGGCTCAATTTTCTATCATATACACTCACAAGATACTAATACATTAGGGAGACACACATTATATCATTGAGTCTTTATGAATTTTGGATTGCATAGGTGTGCCTAATGTTATGTCCCAAGAGCATATTTAGAGTTCTCTAAGTGTGTCTATGTTACATGAAAGGTGTGGAGGCTGGTGAGCACAACACGGCGCTACCTCCAAAAGGGTTACTCCACCGTCACCCTGCGAGACGGCGACTTCCACTTCTGCTACTTCCTCTGGTTCGAAAATGAAACCGTGAGTATGGTTTGCCTTGACAACCATTAGAATTTTATTTTTTCCTTGAATCGGGTGGAGGAAGTGCGAGGTGTGTCAGGAAGGTTCCAAGAATTGCATCCAAAAACATACATGTATTTCTACTATGCAGTTTATTATCAGGAAAAGCTAAAGAAAAATCGCTTGAAAAAAACAAATTTTTATGTTTGGAACGCATTATTTCATTTTCCATTCATTGTAATGAGAAAACATGCTTTGGTTTTCGAACGTTTTGGTTTTCAACCAGCCTTCTGGAACGGATTGTGTTCAAGAACCAAGACACAAGTTTTCCCCCTCAAAAGAATGCCACTAAGTCTCACTGCCTTACCTTTTCTGGCACGCCTTTATGCATTCCCATCCCAGGAACATTCTTCCGGGATCCTCCGCAGCTCCATTGTCACAGCCATCTTGATAACTTGAACTTGAAGAAGACTAAAAAAATAAAAAATAAATAAACCACACATAGCTCGATCACGTGAGTAGGGCAGTTGCTTCATCATGGCAATACTCGTCTTGGCCAGGAACTGTCTGATGCTCAGGGCGTTGTAAACTGGTGGGCTATCATGGTGAATCAGCTACAAAATTGTCACCTCTTCTTGTCCACTGAACAAAGTTAACGGGACAGCATTGCTTTGTAGTTGATCATCCGGTCCCCATTCGAGGCAATAACTTGAAGTTTGGATTTGAAACATTTTTGACTCCAGTCCTGGAACCTTTCTGAAACACCTTATCCGTACAGCCAAGTCCATTCTTTCATGCAGCCTACCAAGACATTTTTTTTTTGCATTAATTTAGGTGTTTCTTCTCTTAAATTGTTTCACTAAAATGTATTGATAAATTTTTTTCATTCATTTTTCCAAAATCACTTATCTCCTTAGATAATTGGTTCCTCTAATTATTGTGAATGATAAAATGAATGTTGATAAAATAAACTATTTTATGTTTACAGTTAAAAGTTCTTCATCGGGGAATAATTTTGAATTAAATGAATTTAAAATAATGATGAATTGTTATTTTACAAGTCATGAACAAATATATGTAGGCCTACATATTTTTTTAATAAGAAGTTGACCTGTACTTGAAACTATTCTTTAAATAAAAATTGCCTCTAAGTCTAATCTATAAAAGTTGAAAAATGCAAATGAATCAATATTTAAAAATGGTTGTTGATATTGACAAATGCTTGAAATGCTAACCAAAGGGTTTAAAACGACAACGAATTTTACGCTTCTTTTCTTGGACAAACACTGTATAAGTTGTTTAAACATTGTTTCTGACTCATTATTAAAATAAAGGTTGTAATACATCTTTCAAATTTGGCATGGTGGACTAGCTCTGAGGAACGGGGGTTTAGTGTGTGGCGTTTGCGTGTTTTCCCCGTGCCTGCGTGGGTTTTCTCTGGGCCCATTGGTTCTCTCCCACATCCCAAAATCATGGCTGGTAGGTTGATTGAAGACTCTAAATTGCGTGTAGGTGTGAATGTGAGTGCGAGTGTTTTGGTTTTTTTTTTTTTCTTATGTGCCCTCCGATTGGCTGGCAGCCAGCGCAGGGTGTACCCCAACCTCCTGCCCGAAGATAGCTGGCATAGGCTCCAACATGCGTGTGACCCTTGTGAGGATAAGCAGCTCAGAAAATGGCTAGATTGATGGACATATTTAAAATGTTCTTACCTCTAAAAGGACGTGGCCCATCTCTAGAATGAAAGTATCAAATGTGGGGCTTGAGTCCAAAAGTTAGCGCAACCCCGTCTTACATAGCGTGTACTTGTATATGAAACCCTTCAGGGCTACAAGTTGGAGGCAGCGGAAATGCCCATCCTACCCGATGACACTGCCCCCATCGGGATGCTGGCGTGGGACTACTACAGGTGAGAAAACCTCAGCTGAGCTGTTACAAAAGCATTTTTTGCTCATATTGTGTGACCTCAGGAAGCTCCTGCGCTACTACGCTAAGAGCCACCAGGGCGAAGTGGTGAAGTGCTACGAGTTGCTAACGGTGCACCTGGGTGTCATCCCCACTGACATCATCCTGCAGCACTGCAGACAGCTGGCCAGCAAGCTATGGGAGCCCTCACGCAACCCACTCCTCTAGACACTAAGCTAAGACCGCGGCGCACTGCATGACATTTGAATATTTTATCAATACACGTCAGTCTGATTTTTAGTTTTTCCCCTTTTTTATTTCTACAATTATGTATGGAATATGTGGTGCTTAATTTCATGCAGTATTTAACTTCACCTTACTGTATGTATGTATGTCCAATTTTTGTTTTTACATTGTTGGAGTACATGTGTTTGTGTGCATGCAAAAAAAAAAAAAATGAAAGTGCTTGTTTTTCAATGAACAGCAACAAAACATCACTCACATTTTGATCCTTTTATTTACAAAATACAATAAATAAATACAAAATACCTTTACCCAGACATCATCTGATATTGGTTTATTAATGTAGTTTGTCAGGCTGTAGCAATGCACTGATGGATATTGCTAACACTCCTGTACTCTTTATTCACCCGAATTAACTATTCACAATTGTGTGAACTGCCATATATTCACATTTCCAGCATTTGAGAATTTACCTATTTGTTCATTTTTCTAAATTTTTATTTTACATTTTTTTGTTTTATGTACTGGAACCAACCTCTGCTTAATTTTCATTTTATTTTATTTTTTACTCAAATCCTCCCCAGACAAGCCTACTGGTGGATATTTTGATTGTCCTTTTTTGTGCTTTATTTTGATATTGCTATTTAACTAAACATAAAACGAAAATACTTTCACATTTTGGATTTAGCCGAACCATATTTAGAGTGGCTTACTGTATGAAAGTCTGCTTGCTTAATGCTAACACATGATGCAAAACGCCAATAACGAGCTATAATGAAACTTCATTGTTGTGGTAATCTTAATCCTGTTAACACAAGGGGTAGAAACACGTCTAAAAATACTAACAAGCACATACAATATTCTTTATCTGCTGACTAATATTAGAATTTGGTTGTTGATCATCAAATCTAAAAGTAGTATGAATATATGTCATATAGAGCCCCCTAGTGGCCAAGGCCCACACACCAATATGAGTGTCACCGTGTCCATCAGATGATGCACAGTGTTTAATTATTTTTTTTTACACGTCATTATTTATATTGTAACTAGGATTTTATAAAATCCTTCTGTGCAGTGGTATTTTTCATGTGGAAAACAAATGTTTTGTTGGCTTGCTGAAACAGATTGATGGCATTTACATTGATTTCATCCAGGAAAGATGACTTGAGATATGGAGTGTTTTGAGTTACGGGCGTGGTCATGGGACAATTTAAACTTGTAAGTCAACGCACCATTGTATAGGACTGTCAAATCCATCCGCTGTACAGTATAACTGTGGTCTTATTCATACATATGGGATGATGATGTAACTTCCTGTCAAGATAAGCTCGTACAGTCACGAGTTTATCTTCTAGCCTTTAATAATTGAATTCAGCAAGTTCTCTGTCAGACCCGAAGGATGTTCTGCTTTAAAGGTCATTCCTCGCCGCTTCTCTGGCGATAGAAATGTAGGACATCATCGTCCTTATCATCATCATCGTAGGCTCACGGCGAGAAGGAAAGGGAGGAGGCGAGCACGTGTTGAGTTCATGTTGGTGTCAGCGTCTGCGCGTCCGCGTCACAGCGCTCCCGTGAGGTCGCTGACAGCGCCAGCTGCCACCAGCTGCCTCAGAAAAAGCTTCTCAGAGCTGACGTCATGCACCACCTGCAGGTACAAGAACACACAAAGTAGAGCGCAAACCACCTCCAAGGCTAAACTAACAATGGATCATTATACAGTTGTCCCCAATGCCGGCATGCAGTACAGTTGGATTATGTCTGTAAGAGCTTTGCTGTGCTCAAAAAGAAAAATGTTCAAAAATAAAGTCAATTCAAAATTACTGGATTGTCACCAAAATTATGAGCTGTTTATTTCTGAGTGTGAAAAGAGGATAGTGTATTTTGGGTATGCACAGAAATTTTACACTTTTATGCGATTTACTTATTTTTCTAATTAAGTGGAAATTCTGGCCCCACGCCAAAATTCAACTTTGCTGAATTCCTTACGCTGTACCAAGTAATCTTAAACATTAGGGAGCCACCGCAAATTTCAGAAAAATGTTTGTAAATAGATACATTAAAAAGACCCGTAAAAAAGGAACCACTGTCAGGTACAAGAACACACAAAGAAAGAGAAATGCCGAAAAATCTTTAAATTGCCAACAAAAGTGTCATCTTGGATCCAAAATTTTCAAAATTCTTACCAATGTACCATTTTAAAATAGTTTTGGAGGTTTTGCCCCCCCCCCCAAAAAAAAGTAGTAGTAGTAGTAGAAAAAACCACCTCATATATTTTAAGTTTAAAATGTAGATAACACGTATAAAGAGATGGTTACTGGGGGAAAAAAAAAACACTTAATATGCCTACAAGAGGTTAAAATTGTTTTGGGGGGAAAATTTCTGAATCTATACCAAATTAAAAAAAAAAAAGTATTGCTCATATTGTTCTGAGTAACCATCTATACTGTGTATATGGATGCACCCCAACTTTTTAGAGGCTAGGCCTTTCTTGGACATGCCCGAACCCTTTCACAAATTTTCATGTTATTAATAATTAATATTGATAATTTATGTTTTACTTAGTATAATCTTAGCAACAACAATAAAAACTGCACTCCAAGCTGCAGCAAAGAATGCCCCACCAATGCCACTGTGTTTAGTATGAATCTTTTTTTTTTTTTTTTTTTTTTTTTTTTGGGCTTGATCCCACCAATCTCTAACAAAGCAAACTTTCTTTGTGGAGGTAATAATCGTGCAGTATGAATGCAACGTGCGAAGGTTTCTTACCTGAGCCTTCATAGCGGCCATCCGTGTGGTCCCGTAGTAGTGAAGCAGAGCGTGAGGGTGTTGCATGTTGTAACCAAAGCCTGCCAGGCTCACGTGGTCACACAGTTGCAGCGCCATCACCACTGCGCCAGCCCCCAGCGTGGGCACCATCGACTTCAAGACGACACATGCTCACTATTGCCAATTTTGTTTGTTTGGTAAATGCAACGGTTTTATGCTAAAATGGTGTGTATGCAAAAGATTTTGTTTAATATGTGCGGTGAACTAAAACAAATACACCAGAATGTTTAAATTAAAAAAAATCTGGCCATCCTACAAGGTTATTTACAATTTTTCCATTTGGGAATTATGTAACATGAGTTAATTTGTTTTAGATCACGATCATAAAACCTATTATAACTTCGCAGATTGTTTTACGGTACGTACATGACAACATTCTTTACTGTCACAGAAGTGCAAAGAGAAGCAACCAATTGTATCATAAAATAAAAGAACATAAAACCAGCCTTTTTTTCAATCATGCTGCTCGACCTACGTCAAATTAAAGGTGTGACCTTTCCTGATCTAATTTCAGGGGTCACCGACATGGTGACTCTTTGTCTCAGAGTCAGAATCGTCTTCATTTGCCAATCATCTTCATTTAGACATCATCCAATAAAAAAATAAGATGTCTATGCTGATGAAGTGTTAACGGTATTGCTCATATTGTTCTGAGCTGCCAGCCCATATACGGAATGTCAAATTGAGTTATATGATTATGTCTCACTTGAAGGTTCAAGCAGAATTGGAATGAAGGGCAAAAGAAAATGTAAAAAAACTACTCACATTTCCTTTTTTCTGTGAGTATTCCTGTAGGACTTCTCCAGTCTTACGAATAATGTCAGGATGGAGGATCTGGAAGTTCTCTGCTCTCAAGGGAATATCATCCACTACGTCCTTCCAAAACCACAACTTGGACCAGAAGCCCTATGAAACGTGAGGTAAGACCCTGAGTGATCATTTTAAAGTTACTGGTTCTGCCGTGAATACTGATTAGCACATCTGCCTCATTATACCAAAGATCTGGTTTCAAATTTGGCCTCCCCTGTATGTATGTCCTCCCTGTACCTGTGTGGGCTTTCTCCATGTACTCCGGTTTCCTCCCACATCCCAAAAACATGCATGGTAGATTAATTGAAGATACAAAATGGCCCGTAGGTGTGAAGGCGGGTTTTAATGTTTGTTGTTTTTTTGGGTTTTTTTTGGTCTATGTTTGCCCTGTGATTAGCTGGTGTTCAATTTGAGGTGACCCTTTTCTTAGATAGACGTCCCGCAATCCTAGCATAAGCAGTATGGCAAATGGATGGCTCTGCTGGTGTGGACCCACGAGAGGTTTTTTGGTGATGATAGAGGTGAGCCAGTCTAGGTCCAGACTCTTGAAGACCACAAGAGCAACGACCTCCGTCTTGCTGTACTCATCAGCAGAGCTGGGTGCTCCTTCCGGATAAATCAAACGGATGGTGGTGCGAGAACCGGCGTCTGTCTCGTAGCCAAGCACGGGAGCATTGTTCATCCTGAATGGCAACAACAAACAACATGGACACTGCAATCTTTGGTCTTTCAAAATCAGGAGGGATGCCTCCTCCAGTGATAACCAAAGGAATTACAACCTAACTACCATTCAGTTGTTTTTAACTTTTATATTCAATACATTAAGATATCATTTTTAATAACATTTTTTCTCACGTTTTAGTGCAGTTTTATATTCACTATCTATTTGAGTTGATTACAGTGAAGAAAATAAGTATTTGAACACCCTGCTATATTGCAAGTTCTTCCACTTACAAATCATGGAGGGGTCTGAAATTTTTATTGTAGATGCATGTCCACTGTGAAAGAGATAATATAAAAAGAAAATCCAGAAATCACAGTGTATGATTTTTTTAACGATTTATTTGTGTTATAAAGCTGCAAATAAGTATTTGAACACCTGTCTATCAGCTAGAATTCTGACCCTCAAAGACCTGTTAGTCCGCCTTTAAAAGTCCACCTCCACTCCATGTATTGTCTTCGTCGTTAGGTCGTTAGCGGCATAAAGACACATCTCCACCCCATACAACCAGTAAGACTCAAACTTGTAACATGGCCAAGACCAAAGACACCAGAGACAAAATTGTACAACTCCACACGGCTGGGAAGGGCTACGGAGAAACTGCCAAGAAGCTTGGTGAAAAAAGGTCCTTTGCTGAAGCAATCATTAGAAAATGGAAGAAGGTAAACATGACGGTCAATCTCAATCGGAGTGGAGCCCCATGCAAGATATCACCTCCTGGGGTCTCAATGATAGAAAGGTGAGGAATCAACCCAAGACTACACGACAGGACTTGGTCCTGAAAAGAGCTGGGACCAACGTTTCCAAGGTGACTGTTGGTAATACACTAAGATGTCATGGTTTAAAATCATGCATGGCATGGAAGGTTCCCCTGCTTAAACCAGCACATGTCAAAGCCCATCTTAAGTTTGCCAATTACCATTTGGATGATACAGGGGAGTGATGGGAGAACGTTTTGTGGTCAGATGAGACCAAAATTGAACTTTTTGGTCATGATTCCACTAACCGTGTTCGGCGGAAGACGAATGATGAGTTCCATCCCAAGAACACCATCGCTACTGTGAACCATGAGGGTGGTAGCATCATGCTTTGGGGGTGTTTTTCTGCACATGGGACAGGACGTCTGCACTGTATTAAGGAGAGGATGACCATGGCCATGTATTGTGAGATTTTGGGGAACAACCGCTTTCCCTCAGTCAAAGCATTGAAGATGGGTTGTGGCCGCATCTTTTAACATGACAACAACACGAAGCACAAAGCCAGGAAAACCAAGGAGTGGCTCCCTAAGAAGCATATCAAGGTTCTGGCGTGGCCTTGCCAGTCTCCAGACCTAAACCCAATAGAAAATCTTTGGAGGGAGCTGAAACTCCGTCTCCAGAAACCTGTCGAATCTGGAGAAGATCTGTGTAGAGGAGTGGGTCAAAATCCCTCCTGCAGTGTGTGCAAACCTCGTGAACAACTACAGGAAACATTTGACCTCTGTAATTGCAAACAAAGGCTACTGTACCAAATATTAACATTGGTTTTCTCAGATGTTCAAATACCTATTTGGCGCTGTATCACACAAATAAATCGTTTAAAAAAATCATACATTGTGATTTCTGGATTTTTCTTTTTAGATTATCTATCTCACAGTGGACATGCACCGACGATGAAAATTTCAGACCCCTCCATGATTTCTAAGTGGGAGAAGTTGCAATATGCTGGGTGTTCAAATACTCATTTTCTTCACTGTATATTATTTTTTAAAATTCTCATGTTTCTCAACCATTGACTGTAGTCCATCATGAATTCCGTAGCTAAAGTTGCCATGGAAACCCTCAAGTCTCATGAGATCATGAGACAGAGCAGATGAAACTCTCCTTCCCTCTCCATGTGCTCTAGTTGGCAACACACCTAATGATGACATCGTACTGATCTATATGCGATCCGAGGTTGCTCCCGTGGAGGACCCTTCCGCTGCCCACCACCACACATCTTCTGCAGCCGCCGCCTCTCCTCAGGGAGTGAGGCGGGCCCGGCTGTGGCATAGACGCCAGAGCCCGGGCCAGATGCTCTCGACTCCCGCGGAGCCCCAGAGGAGGCGGCATATCCCACGATGCGGCGCTGGCTTCTCGCCGCACGAACACGGGGACGTTCGTCAGGGCCGAAGAGCACGGCAGCTGCTTCAGGCGCTCCACACACCAGCGACGTTGACACCGGTCTGACAGCAGCGAGGTTGAACGGTTAAACACCTCCTGAGGAGGAGCAGGAGGAGGAGGAGGAGGAGGAGTAGGAGGAGGAGGAGGACGAGAGTTGAGCACAAGGGTGGCAATGTGTGTTGCTCTCTCTCTGTGGGTGTATCCCTGTGTCACTCTCAAAACCAACAAGAGCCCAAACCCTGAAGGAAACCCGACAGAAGCCTTAAAGAAGTGAGGGTACCTACTGACGCTGCAGTTACTGTATTCCACCTCATCCATAACATCTGCCGTGGGATCTCCCTGCTCTCTGCCACGGGTAAGGTTAATCCCTTTAGCCGAGGTCGCCCTCCCAGAGACACTGCAATTTAAGAAAGAGCTGAAGTACACTGGAAATCATTTCCACCACCTTTCAAATCCAAGACAAATCCAGGGAACAAAACAGGGAGCTCTACATCGCCTTCAGTGGCCACAAAAAAGCTTTGACACTGTTGACTAGGGCATCCTGTGGAGCATTCTCGATACATTTTCTTTACTTCCTATCCCTCCAGTCTTCACCATCAGACCTCACCACTCGTTCGATCGTTTAACAATTCTGCAGCTTTGTCAATTTCTGCACCACCATGCATAATGCGTGATTTTCAGGAACATCGAGGCCCAAATCAATCTGGCTGTCTCCACCATTGGTAGACTCCACATCCGTATGTTGGAAAAACTGTAAAAACCTCCTAATTGAAACAAACTGCAATTTACAGGCCTGTACGCTTTATGGAGAACAAGCCTGGGCGGTCTTTTTGCTGTCACATCTGTTGACTTGAGGCTTTCACGATCAGATTCCTCCAACACATTCTTGGCTTCACCTGAGCGCACCCTGTCCCACACCCGGATATCCTGCATCGTACCGGGGCAGTGAGGATTGCGGCAGAAGCAACTACGGTGAGTCGGCCACACAATCTGAATGCCAGTTTATCAATTACTCTTAGTTGCTCAATGGCCAGCTCCTGTCATCCAGTAGAAAACTTGGAGGACAGAAACTGAGATGCAAAAGCTAACATAAAAAACATAAAAGGACGTGGAAGAATTGTAACATCAAACCCAACAATTTGGAGTCAGCAGCAGTGAATCGGCCTCAAAGACGTGCGATCAATATGTTACAATGGGGTCTCACACCTGGAGGATAATCCCACCCAGAAACGGATGGATCAACGGCAGCCAAGACTCCACCCACAACCAACAGGCCACCTGACCCAAGCTTCCTAAATCCATGCTGCAGCAAATTTTGCAGCACCAGGATCAGTCTTTATAGTCACGGTACGTACCGAACAGTGGCATCGCTGCCAGCAAGGATAATCCACTGCCTATAGTTACATGCAGCAATTTGACACGTTTGTCACTTTCGAATCTGTGGGAACACTGAGAGAGAAAGGGAGAGTGTATGCTTGTGTGTGCGTGAATGAGTGGGCACGTGTATGTATATGTGTGTGTGTGTGTGTGTGTGTGTGTGTGTGTGTGTGTGTGTGTGTCCATACACACCTGCCATTTGGGATATTGATCATCAATAACAGATAGTTTATGCAGGGGGAAATATGCTGGAATCAGAATTGCAGAGTAGCACCCAAGCAGAAGAATCACACTGAGGACAGCATTTTCAGTCCTGGGCAACACCAGCACAGCATTAGATGCGTTATGATGTACTCTATACAAAAATATACACTCACTAGAGACCAAATTAGGTACACCAGCGTAAAATACATTGCAAAATAATTTCCCTGTACGAAGATAATGGCAGTAAATGATCCATCCATTTTCTGAGCTGCTTATCCTCACAAGGGTTGTGGGAGTCCCGTAGCCAATCCTAACTGCCATCGGGCAGGAGGCGGGGTGCACCCTGAACTGGTTGCCAGGCAATCACAGGGCACATGTGGACAGAGAACAGTCGCACTCACATTCACACTTGGGGGCAATTTGGTTTTTGGGACGTAAAAGGAAACTGGAGTACCAAGGGAAAACCCACGCAGGCTCAGGGGGAACATGCAAACTCCACACAGACGGTTCCGGGATATGAACCCTGGTCCTCAGACCTGTCAGAACAGAACGGTTGTGCCACTGTGCCGCATGAAGTAAATGATAGAGCAAAATATTAACTATAACGGGAAAAGTTGTGGATTTTTAACATTTTATAACATGTTCTAAGGTGTTCTTTGTTTTTGTAATAGCATGATGAAAAAAAGACTCTAGGACAGCAGGTTGCGTACCCCAGCATTCGGCTGTACCAGTGTACCTCTAATGTCTTTGTTTGTTTGTTTATGTTATTTCCGTTACCTGCTGATGAAAAACTCTCTGCATGGTGTTCCTTCTTGTTTGTGCGCTGCAGGTGTCGTCACTTTTGCCTCTGCAGTCTCAGGCAGCAGTGGAAGAACATCTCGGGGGTCTTCGAGACTCAAGCCGTTGAGGGTTACCATGGTAAAAACACCTCAGACCCACAAAAGTCAAGTACGTTTACTTTTTAAGACATGACCAAATTCCTGTATATTATTATTGTCGCCGGTGCTGAATCTAAATAAGCAAAATTCATATTTCACATAAGCAATTAAAAAGTCATGAAAATGAGTAGAATACCTGTCAGACAGTCCTGTATGGATTATTCCGGAGGATTTACTAAATGGTGGAAGGTTCATGTCCGGTGGGGCTAAAATGGCTGCAACTGCTTTCTACCGCAAGCCTTTGACTAACATTTGTTATACATTAACTAGACGCTTGAACACTACAGCAGTCCAAGTCTGTTTAGGCCTTCCAGAACTTTAGAGAAACTATTACAAAAATGCCCGCCATACCACCAAAATATTTAGTTTGTGTATAGTTTGTGCAACGATAAACATTTGTGTCTCAGGTTCCTTTATTATTTTTCTGAAATGTGTTTAATGTTAAGTAATGTGTACAAGCTTTTCAACGAAACACACCCACAGTACAAGGTATGAGTATGTGTGCGTGGATGTGGTATGCAGTCATCAGATAGGGAGGTTTTCCCCCAAAACAAATAAAATATTAGAAACAGCAAATCTGCCACCCCATACTCCAAATTGAATACGCTTAGCCCAATTAATGTAGCCTTTTAAATGTACTTTTTGTAAAACCCGTGTTTTTTATTACAGCTCTTTTGCTGAATCTGATTAGATTGTGCAGGTGTCCCTAATTATGTGGCCGGTGAGTGGTTTGTTTACATGCACAGTCGATCCGGACCCTCAGTAAAGAACCCGCTTAGCTTTTAGCAGGTTAACCTCACTTTTATGTTTGTTTCTTTATAGCATGATTGTGGATCAATGTGCCCTGGCTACATTTATAAACAGAATAATAACAATTATAATGACATATTACATAGCCACAACACCATTACTAACCACTCAGTCAATTTTAGTGCAGGTTTTTACAGACACAAAATCAACGCGTACTACATAACATTTTATACGCACAGTAAATGTTTTTGATATTGACATGTCCTTTAAAATGAAATATGAACTATAAACTGAAAATGAACTATAACATTTGAAAAGTGTATAAATCAGAGTGTTCCCCAAGGTCGCTATATTTAATACAAGTAAATTCAAAATAATAAAAAGAACAAATGTCATCCTATTTTTTCTGCTTATATTTATTTCAATTCATGTCATGAGGTATCAGTCGTATGGACATTGATGTAAAAAGTTTTTTTTTGGACCTCACAATTTTAATGCTGCTATTTCATGATCCTCATAGTAAGCATCCATTTAAATTGTATTTATTTTTTATTAGATTTATTTGATTTTATCGGACTTTGAATGTATTAATTTTCTTGTATTTATTGGACCGATCCTGCTATTCTATTGTGTAAACAGACTGTTCCCCACACTAACTACTAGTAATCAGACCATCATATACAACATAAGCCCTCATTAGTTTGATTATTTTAAAAACTAATTTACAAAATCATGCATTTCCCAAAAAGACGTCCGCTATGAAATATGACATGCGGTTGATTCACCGCAGAACGCGTATGTTCACCACAACGCTCACGTTGCTATTTTTAGTAAACGCGGACACACATTAATTTGCTCTCCATCATCTGTCACGTGGAGCCATATTTGCGTCTGCCCACAGGCGCGATATGATGCTGGACCAAACTCAACGAAGGCATCTCGCAGAACTGAAGGGAAAAAAAAGAAATACAAATTAGCTTTCCACCCAACTGTGTGTGGTGATCGGCTGTTCTAGATCTTTATCTGTAGACACTAACGTATTCAGGAATGCCAAATGGAGTCTTTGCGCACACGGGTGGAGTCTAGAGTGATGCGAAAATTTATTTTAACATTCCCAAGTGTAAACATAAAAAGAAATCATGTCTAGAGATACGGGATTCATTCATTCATACTCAAATTCAAATGAGAGTTTTCATCCTGCATTGTGGTCCGGTACTTAGCTCAAATGCTAACAGTTGGCATATTAGCATGATGAGTACAGAAAACACAAAGGCTTGGATTTGATGGTTTTCGCGTTGGGCATGGTGGTCTACTGTGTACAGAGCATAGAGTACAGTTTAGTATTTATGGTGGCACACCATTCATCAGATACGTTATCAACCCCACCACATTTCCTGCATGCAGCAGGACTTTTTTAACCGTCAAATTATGTTCTTTTTCTTCTTTTCCTTGCGGCTTGTCCCGTTAGGGGTCGCCACAGCGTGTCATCTTTTGCCATCTTAGCCTATCTCCTGCATCTTCCTCTCTAACCCCAACTGCCCTCATGTCCTCCCTCACCACATCCATCAACCTTTTCTTTGGTCTTCCTCTTGCTCTTTTGCCTGGTAGCTCCATCCTCAGCACCCTTCGACCAATATACTCACTCTCCCACCTCTGGACATGTCCAAACCATTGACATCTGCTCTCTCTAACCTTGTCTCCAAAACATCCAGCTTTGGCTGTCCCTCTAATGAGCTAATTTCTAATCCTATCCAACCTGCTCACTCCGAGCAAGAACATCAACATCTTCATTTCTGCCACCTCCAGTTCTGGTTCCTGTTGTCTCTTCAGTGCCACCGTCTCTAATCCATACATCATGGCCAGCCTCACCACTGTTTTACAAACTTTGCCCTTCATACTAGCAGAGACTCTTCTCTCACATAACACACCAGACACCTTCTGCCAACTATTCCAACCCCGCTTGGATCCGTTTCTTCACTTCCTTACCACACACACCTTTGCTCTGGATTTTTTACCCCAAGTATTTGAAGTCGTCCACCCTCGCTAACTCTTCTCCCTGGAGGCTCACTCTTCCCCCTCCACTCCTCTCATTCATGCACACGTATTCCATTTTACTTCGACTAAACTTCATTCCTCTCCTTTCCAGTTCTTGCCTCCATCTTTCTAATTGTTCCTCCACCTGTTCCCTGCTTTCACAATATTATCTGCGAACATCATGGTCCAAGGGGATTCCAGTCTAACCTCATTTGCCAGCCGATCCATTACCACAGCAAACAGGAAGGGGCTCAGAGCTGTTCCCTGATGCTGTCCCACCTCCACCTTAAATTCTTCCGTCATACCTACAGCACACCTCATCATTGTTCTGCTGCCGTCATACATGTCCTGTACTATTTTAACATATTTCTCTGCCACACCAGACTTGCACATGCAGTACCACAGTTCCTCTCTTGGTACTTTGTCATGGGCTTTCTCTTGGTCTACAAAAACACAATGTAGCTCCTTCTGACCTTCTCTGTACTTTTCCACGAGCATCCTCAAGGCAAATAATGCCTGTTGCTCGCAGATACTTACTTCTGTCCTGAGTCTAGCCTCCACTACTCTTTCCCATAACTTCATTGTGTGGCTCATCAACTTTATTCCTCTATAGCTCCCACAGCTCTGAACATCAGCTTTGTTCTTAAAAATGGGAAGTAGCACACTTTTCCTCCATTCTTCAGACATCTTCTCACCCATCAAATTATGTTAAATCCATTTAAAACTGCATTTTATGTCTACTCGGATCATCTTGGATTGATAGTTACACTTGTCCAATGATCTTAAACATAAAAAAATTAAAATGAAACAAAAAAAACTTTGAGAATGCAAATGCTTTTTTTGCAGCACAACTGCATATACAATTTTTCAAAATTAAATTTGTAGAAAATACAAACAAAAAACCTGCCAAAGCTTCATGTAGCCAAAAACCACACACACACACACACATTTCTTTTCAATACAAGACTTTACTGAATACCCTTTTACCACGTATGTGCCACATACTTGTTCCTGGACAGCACTGTTCTCAAAGCCACGTTATGTTGTCACAAGAAAAAAAAAAAAACGTAACCATGGCAACGAGATGTGCCTGGCAGGTGAATGTCTGGTGAGGCACTGTGTTATCAAAGCACCATACATGTTTTTTTTTTTATTGTTGTCATAGCCGCTAACTAACACACTCAAAACAAAGAGTCATGAAATAAAATAAACCAAAAAAAAAAAAACACCACTCAGATTGCACATACAGTGGCAATATTAAATATTCTTGGTGCGCTTTTGCAAATGTGCACCGCTCGGGATTTTTCCAACCCAATTTTTACAATTGGACTCTCCAGCAAACAAATACTACTAATGGGTGGAATTCAAAGCAAGTAAACATAGGAGCTTATATATATATAATTATTATTTTTTACCCTCATCAATTATCAGTGATTACAACACCAATATGCAAGGTACTTTGTGAACATATACACATACAACAATTTAATTTGTGTCTCCAGTTATTTGTCATCCTGTGTGTTTGGACTATTAAAAAAAACTATTACTTAGCTAGCTCTGTTTATATGATTCACACTTAATGTATGACTGTTATTGTATCGCTGGATTGTCTCTTTGGTTGGAGGTTGGAAGCAGGCAACCATAAAATATGTACAAACACTTTTTAAGGCCCATTTGTCATCACACGCATGTTGCGATGTGGCCTGTGTGCATTACGTCTCAATGCATCAGATAGAAGTACATACAGTACAGTAGGTCCAAGTCAATACAATCACTGTGCACCTCACAGAAAACACCCACAAAAAAAAAAAAAAAATAGCTGCCTCAGTTTAGGTCCTGAAATAAAAGTTGTGTGTGTTTTTTTTTTTTTTAAAACATCAAGTTTGAAGATATCTGTGTAAGCGGTACGTCTACTGTGAACAATGTACAATGAAAAGCTCCCTGTAGTGTTTTCCGCAGAGAGTTGAGCCGATGCTGCTCGGCTTGCCGCGGCACCATCGCAACAGTGTCTGTCAGAGTGAGGGCGGCATTCAAATGCAGGCCGCAAAAAAAAAAAAAAAAACATTTAGTGTGACATGCACACTCACAATCACATGCGCGCTGATGATGATGATGCCAATGATGCAGAGGAGGTGAAGATGGGAACATGAGCTCGTTGTCCCAAAAGAAAAACATCTTTAAGGCAAAGGTGAAAAGAAGCAAATGCATTCCTTGTACAAAATGGAGATATATCACTGCAGAGTTGTTTTCAGTAAACTCAGGGGTGTAAAAACTCGTTTTTGTCAGGGGCCACATTGTGGTCACGGTTTCCCCCTCAGAGCCGTTATGACTGTGAAACCACAGAAATCCCTAATCGCCTCGTCATATTTACACACAAACTTGTTTTGGAATCAGAAACCAAGGCTTATGGGTTTTGTTCATGTTTGGTCACACAAAAATGCTTATAACATCTCAATAATATCACTTATGACGGATGAAACTTTCAAATTTTGGGACAGATTTTCACAACAATCACAGATTTTGACACAGACGATTTGCCTTCGCGGGTCACTAAAATCATGCGGCGTGCCGGCTGTGGCCCCTGAGCCTTGTGTTTGACACCTGCGAGTTAACTCGATGTCAGCTTGCTCGGCAATGTAAAACAACATCTCACTCCATTATTGAGATCATAAAGTTAGGGTGTTATTTCCTCCATTTGCTGTATGTAAATAAAAATAATAATCATAACTTTCACTGAATTACATTCTCTAGTGATGTGCGACAACGCCCTCCTGCTAATGCTAAAAAGGAGAACATCTTTTTTATTGCAGCGCTGTTGTATTATAGCACATCATTTGAAGTTGGGTAGAAGTGAAACTTACAAAAGCAAATTGGTTCATACTGGAGTATTAGGGGCCATGCTAAAAAGAAATTACATGAAAAAAATGACAGGGAATAACTATAATAAATAATAACTGAGAATGCAATTTTTTTTCATTATTATTAAAAAAAGTTGTAGCAAAATGAAAGTTGTCGTTTTAACATAAGGTAAAAATTGTAACTTGACAAGGCCCCCCTTAACACAGGTGTACCTTAGGGCTCGTAATTTAATGACAAAATATATTGCTTTTTTTAAGCACATAATTAATGACATTTTTCTCATGAAATTGAGACTCGCTTCATCTAGTTACAACCTTTATTTTAAAGTTATGTGTATTTGTTGTAAGCGGAGACTTTTATTGTCATGAAATTCCGAGTTTTCTTAATTTGCAATTTATTCCTTAAAATTAAAAAATAAATTTTCTTCAAATCTGATTTTTTTCCCCTTGTAAAATGGTAATTTTCCTTGGTAAAATTAATTTGATCTTTTTTCTGAATAAATTCTTGATTTTTGTTATGTAATGGTTAGCTCATGATTAGAATTAAGTTACTTTATTCTCATGAAATATTAACTTTATTTGTAGAATTAAGCATTTTTCTTGCAATATTATGTCCTTATTCCTATTCTTCTACTATAACATATACTATTGAAAAATGTATTTTTTCGTGTGTAACAGACCTAAATCTACTGTACATCCAAGTTGTCATAACCTCTCTTTCTAGTAAAATTCTGACTTTATTCTCATTAAGTTATGTTTCTCTCTCTCTTTCCCTCTTTCCCTGTTCTGCCATTTTCTGGTAAGATTTCACCTTTTACTGTAGTAATATTCTAACTTTATTCGTCTATTTCTACGACTTTATCCTTGTTGTTCGTTCCAGTGAGGCCCAAATAGTCAGTCGGCAAGTCGTCGTAGGCTATTGTCTGAAATAAACTCTCCGTGTTCCCTTTCTCAGCCTTTAGGTTTCGACTTGCTAATTACGCCTACGTCTGTTTATGAATGTGTGACACCTAAGTAGAGAAACCTTGATGCAAAAAGTGTGGTTTTGTGTTTTTCTGTAAATCTTCAATACAAACAACGCAAACTAAAACCACCAGACATTCCAAAAGCTTCTTCCCTCGTGGCATTAAAATGCTGGAGGATGAGTGGCTCTCGGTACTGTTTTTATGCCTCAAAGGAACTGTCAAGTATCGTCAAAATGGCTGTCTACTCTCATACTAGAAAGTCTCACACTACTGGAGACAAATTCCTGTTTTTGACATACTTGTCAAATTCTGATTCTGAAAAGAAATGACGATGACATGAAGGGGAAGGAGCATGAGGGGGTGGAGTACACCTCCCTGAGGCACTCCTAGAACAAGCAAAAACCATCACATGGATGTTGAGGTTACTGAAAGTCAGAGCGCAACACTGCGAGCATTGGTGGCCGACGCCTGCGCCCTTTGCACCACGCCGGGACATTTCTCTCGCCTTTGGAGTTTGTGGTTTTGGAACAAACCCTCGTTCCGTGGAATTCCGTGCATTCCATGCGGGAACGTCAGTAGTCCTGGAGGACAGACAGGGCTCATGACGTCCACATACAATGTTCAGATGTTACGGTAGGGTCGGACTTACCGTATCCCTCCACACGTCCGTCTCTGAATTCTCCCTCAAACTTCATGCCGTCAAAACGACTGAAGATTCCCAGACCCTGAAACTTTCCATGTGCGAACTCCCCTTCGTACCTGCCAGAGCAACAAAACAATAACATTCAAGATCGAGAGTTAGCCTGAATGACAATGAATTTGTCTTGCTTGCACACCTGGACCCATCTGTGAAAAGCAAAACTCCAGCCCCATGGAAGAGTCCATCTTCAAACTGCCCTGAGAAACAGGTTCCATCCTGGAACTTCAGCTGGCCGACACCATGCCGCCGACCTGGAAAACCGGCAGAAGGACCAAAACTCCGTTTAATTAGAGATACATAGAGCTCGTGCACCTTCGTCATAAAATCACGTGACTTTTGTTTACCTGGCCATATTGTCGGTCTCGCAACGCATTATTCAATGAGACCACATGAAAATATGTCTTCTCGCACGAGACTTATCCGATACCGTTAGACATTTAGAAGGTGAAAATAAACTAAGGTATGCGGAAAAATTTGAGAAACTCGGCATAGAGGACCCGTATTTAATGCAGAAGTCGATGTTTTCGGGGATAAGAAATTGGACTGTTAATTTGCTTCTGCTTGCCTTGGACAACTGGATACACACATAGATCTGGTGAGTAAGTCGTCGAGAATACATGGAAGAGTTTTTAAGTGTATAAAGGTCTGAACGCATACGAATACTTTGTTGCTTAATCTGTTCTCATCAGCAACAAATCCCACAAAGTGACGGTTTTGACAGCTTGTGAAAGCAGAAGTGTGTTCAGAGACACGTTGACCTTTGCTGGAATCCATTGATCTTTTCTGCTAGTATTCAATACAAGTACCAATATTTAAATAAATGACCCCTGGTTTTACACAAACTCGCATTCATTAACTATGATTGGAAAAAAAAAGACGGAGTCGTCGACCGTGGAATGTACACAGAAGCGATTGCGGCCAAACTTAACCTCTGTAAACCTCTGGGACAGACAGTTTTTTTTAAATACGCATTGTCCTCAAATGAGCCAATTTGGCATTAGAAATACCTTTTGGTAATTTGAGATTGAGTAGAATAGGTTCTACCTGAAATGAAGCGATCGCTACACAGGCGTGTGTGTATTTTGGTTGGGCTCCATCCATCATGTTTAATTGCCGAAATCCATCAATATTTTCTGGTCTTTTCAGATGGTATTCCATAGAATAATCTCTTTGAATATCTGTCTTGTCTGTTGTGACAACCAACAGCACAACAGGTCTCGGGTATTATAAATATTCTGCTCCGGTTCAATGTCTCCCACAATGTCGAGCAACTCTGTTTGACCGGCAATATGGTGGCGTGAAAATGGTGACGTCACGTGCACGAACTCTATATTTGATCAACATTTGAAGATGTTCCCATGTGTTTTAATAATACAGTATGTCCCTGGCATGTCATCAAAAGACACCAAGGATCAGGAATTACAAACATACCGTTTTTTGTTGTTTTTTTTTTCAATTTGTCATTTTGTTGGGATGGATCTGCCCCGTAGGGTGACCCAGCGCTCAACCCGTCCCACTTTCTCCTGGGTCAGTGGCGACACCTGCTTTCGTGAGATTGACAACCCGCTATTTGGAATTCACTTCCTGGAGGTATTTGGCCATTTATTTTTCTGTTTTGTTGAAGTGATGATAAGCAGTGCGCAGAAATGAATGAGAGTGGCAGGACAATTTAAGCGTTGACAAATTGCCAAACACAAATATCCTCTCACGCACATCAACAACTTATCCGAACATTGTCAGAAGCTAGTGGTAGCAAAACTGTCGGATACCGCTGACCAGTGCTAACACTACAGCTTTGCTTATAATAATAAGCAGATTACTTGGTTGTTTAATTTCACACGTGATGAATAGAAGTACAAGCCATTACGAAGCTAATTTTACATTATATGTTAACATATTTGAAGTGTCATCTTTACAAAACAGAGACCTGAAAAATGCAGAAAAACGAATGCTTCTCAGAGCGCTGCCGTCTGTCACATGAATATCTTTTAGCGTCCCCCTGCACCTCCCTACTGTCAGCTAAAGGTTTAGCAGTGAATTAGGAGTCCCATCTGCCTCCTGTGTGACGGGAATTAACTGTACTCTAATCCAGTTGATATTGAGCAAGGATTTTTGCTTTTGGAATCAGCCGAGGAATGCGCTTGCTTTCCCATAATATCCCCCAACGTTCCCAACAGCGCTGCACGAGGAATTGATCGTGCCTCTTATCAGGTATTGTAGAAGCGACCACCAAATGTACACTACTCAATAGTTTTAACATTGGACTTTGAGATTTTGGCGTATTCTGATGTAATTGGACCAAAGCGGTATCTTTTAAGAGCACAACCTGGTAACAAGTCAGTCCCTGAGTTTCCCAAGAACAGCCCACCCAAGAATTCCTGAGTCTAATCTATATTTGGCACATCAAAGTCGGCAGATTTGGGATTTGACAAAACAGCTCGAGCCGACATTGTGGTATCTCCCAAAAGCTTCTAAATCAATGTGTTTTTGTGCAAATTTAGTAGGAATTCCATCAGTCAATTTTCTGTACCGCTTTTCCTCACAAGTGTCGCAGTTGCTGGAGCCTATCCCAGCTATCTTTGGGCAGAAAGCGGACGGGTTTACTGATGTAATCGCTCCAAACTGTTGTGTGTGTAATATTCCATGACTTCATCTTGTTTTTCCCCAATATTCTAGTTTTTAAAAAATATTTTTGTCTTCAACCCAGTTTTCACTTGGAATGCAGTAACATGGAACATAACAGTAAAACTAAAAGGTAATCTTGTGTCTCAACAATAGTGGTGAAGAATAACACAGTGTACTTTGGGGAAAAAGTAATATTTTTAATTAAGAATAAAATAAAAGTGAAATATACTTAACCAAAGTGGCACAGTGGAGCAGCTGGTAAAGCGTTGGCCTCACAGTTCTGAGGACCCGGGTTCAATCCCGGCCCTGCCTGTGTGGAGTTTACATGTCCTTCCAGTGCCTGCACGGGTTTTCTCTGGGAACTCCAATTTCCTCCCACATCCCAAAAACATGCAACATTAATTGGTCGCTCTAAATTACCCCAAGGTGTGATTGTGAGTGTGACTGTTTGTCTCTATGTCCCCTGTAATTAGCTGGCAACCAGTTTAGGGTGTATCCCACCTCCTGCCCATTGACAGCTGGGATAGGCTCCAGCACTTCCCGCGACCCTTGTGAGGGTAAGTGGCAAAGAAAATGGATGGATGGATATACTCAACCAATTCAAAACGTACAGTAATTGTATTGAAAATAATGAAACAGTTTTGTCACCCTCTCCTTTACAATGCATATTGTGTTGCCCATAATGCTGTTCATGCCATGACCGCTCGTCTACATGTATTTCTGCGTTTTTTTGGCTCAAATATCCGTTGTTTAAAGGGTGACAGCACCATCACATTGACACTAATCATTAGCCCATGTGCCTGGACTGTTTCCCATTGTGTGTTAGCTATTAACTAATGGGGGCAACACTATGTAGTTGTTTTAAATACACGCCGCGTAATTCTCCCTGTTTTATGTTTAGTTTGACAGTAATATTCAGCTGAGAGTCGCAATAAACATCGTGAAGCCTCTTTTATTTTATTTTTTTGGGGGTGGGGGGATACATGCTAATTATAACTGCTGAACAGCCCCTTGTGGTAAAGTGAGTTGAGTGAACTGCCACCCAACAGCGCCTGCACCCCAAGTTTGCACTCGTAAAAGACGATCACTTGCCTTCTTTCCACTCGCCATGGTACTCCTCTCCAGTGGCGTAGGTGAAGGAGCCTCTGGTCAGAGTCATGTCGCCCTCCGCTATCTGACAAAACACATCCACGCACAGTACACGAGGTTTACCTTTGACCTCACACTTGACGGCCACTGCTGCAGAGACAAATTCGCCCTAATGGGATTATCAGAGTGTCACCGGGGGAAAGGAGAAGCATCTCCTTAAATCTTTTAATCAAGCGTGTAACTGAGTTGGGTGGACATATGCAATGGGAATAGTGTTTTTTTTTTTCCAAGAAATTAAGATTGTTCAATGCAACCATCCAAAGTGGTCATTTTGAAGTAACGCTTACGACATAAATTGAGGTTTTGCAGTGTGTTGATGTGTGTTGGTGGACATTAATCTCATCCTTATTGTTGGAAAAAGCCTCACTGAATAGGACCTTGTGGGGAAATGATTTATGTATTATGTTAAGAGGGTGAAACGCACAAATGTTGTAACCTTTTCTCATTCACTACCTTCTAATAAGCAGAAGATTGATAATTTGTTGAGTTAAACCACATAAAATGACGGGGGATGTTTACAGCATGTGTTGGTATGATGCCAACAATTTTGTTGGAAATAGCCTCAATGTATATAATCACATCGTCAAATATGTTATGTATGACGTTATGATACCACACAGTTTTTTTATGTCAAAAAAATGAGAAATGACAGAATGTGACCATTTCCAAATTCTGCTGCAAACAAGTGTCACAGAATGGCAGGCGGGGGTCAGTTTACGCACACGCTGGCCATTATAAAAACATCGAGTACAACGCCGCCCGGCATTAACCTTAATAAATAAAAAGCAAAAAACCGAATGTCTGTCTATGCGTTTAGAATGAGCGTAGAAGCAAATATCACTGCTGGAAAAAAAAAATATATCGTTTTTACAATCGATTCAATTGTCACCGCTAACGGCACATTTTTTTCACTAGAAAGCGAGCGGGTTGATGCGGAATTTGCTCATTTTATTTTATATGCACTGTATTTTTTTTACCTGTACGCTACGTTTGTTGTTTCTGAAGCATGTAGGCGTCGTAGAGGAACCGAGGGGTGTAAAAAAAAAAAAAAGAAAGAAAAGAAAACCGGCTGACTACCGTGTGCTACCTTAAAATGTCCCTCGTAAAGTAAAAAGACACCCAAGACACCACACATACATGTTTCGGAAATCATCCATATTCCGTGATGAAATGTGTAGATTTAATTATAAATGTTGACTTCGATTGACACCGTTGACAGGCTGATAATACCGGGCTGTTCGTTTTGTTTCCCGTATTGAAGCGCAGATCTCCGACTGACGGTGAAGGCATCACTACAACAGCACTATGGCGAGCAGCCCCTTGTTACTTTTTCATTATCTCAGTGCATTTGCTCATTGAAAAAAAAAAAAGAAGTCCCTGTGATTGGACACGCGGTGCTTCATTACAGCGGCAATACAGCCTGCACTTTAATATCCTTCAGGCCACATTTATTACGTCGTGTGTAAAGATTGGAGCACTCTGAATAAAGTCTGATTTTATTACGCCATAAAACAGCACCCGGGATTGTTAATTATGCTAATAGGCAAATATATATATATATATATATGTGGGCGTGTTGCCAAAGATTTTAGGATTATGAGAGCACGTATATAATGGGAACCCATCTATTATTTAACATGATTCCACCACCTCACAATATTGTACTAGGTTGAGAGTTCGAATCCCCGGCTCAAGTCTTTTCTGCGCGGCATTTGCGTGTTCTCTTTCATTGCAAAAGCAGGTTTCTTAGCTTCATTGGAGACATGACAGGATGATGAGAGCATGTAGTCCTGCATATTTTATGAAAATTAAAGATATGTAACATTAATGCATTTTAAAATGATTTATCTTAAGGAGATGGTACTCAAATGTATACATTGTACTGGCACACAATGCAAACAGGCGTGCAATAAGAATTTATGCCTTAGCAGAGTTATTAGATACACAGTATAGTCATCAGAAGCCATAAAGAGATGAATTTTCGTATAATTTTGAACCTGGCCAAGTGAATAGAAAAGAAACAGCAAAATAAAATAAGGTGAGAATCACAAAGATTTTAATCCTTCTTTCTCACTCTCTAAATTACTTTAGAAATTCCAAATTCGATTTTAGTTTGCATTATTATTGTTGTGCAAGATTTGGAAGAACAGGAAAGAGCTTCCTAATTGGATTTAACTTTGACTTACATTTTATTTATTAAATATGTTTTGAAGCTATTTAACATTACATTGGTCGAGTAGCTTGTCTGCATCATAATTCCGGGTTTCAGATCTCAGATGCGACCCTCCAATGTGGTCCATGCGTGTTCCCCTCCAGGGTACTTTAGCTTCCTCCCACATTACACCCCCCCCCCCCAAAAAAAAAAAAAAAAAAACTTGACCCATGCATATCACGTTCATTATAGACTCAAAATGTTCCGTACGTGCGAGTGTGAGTGGTTGTCATGTGTATGTGCCCTGCAGTTGTCAAACTGACAAAACAAATCTGTGGTATGATGGAATATTCTCTAGAGCTATGAAAAATACATGGATGTACTGTAAAATTTCATGAAAATCATTGTCACTGTCATTTTTCTTTTTCTTTTTTAATTTGATTAGCTGAGGAAAGACTTGGACTCTTTAATTGAAATTACCAAATATGCTTCCTTACTTTGAAGGGTTTACCATCAGGAGGAAGGCTAAACATACAGTGTATGACATAAAACAGCCAAATATACCACGCAACCATCATATTAATTTCATTGACTTAATCTCCTCACGTCGTATCTCTTTACTGAGGACAATTTTAGCATTCAAACACATCTGCATTGCACGTCTGTTTCACATCATATTCATCTGCTGGGAGCAATTATTCCACAGAGCAGCTTGCTTGTGATTAAGTCAGGCTTTATTATAACTGTGTAATGAGTCTGTGTAAAGATGATAAAGCAGTGATAAATAATCCCACGTTGCTCCATTATGTCTCTCAGCTATCAATGATAAATAATATAAGATTCTAAGGCTGTTTGTTTGAATTGTTGTTCTGGTTTGAAGTTTCAATTGTTGTCCTTGTTTTATAAACTACTAATTAGGTCACTCCGCCACTAATACGAGTCTAATACAGTAGATGCGCATTAGATATTCTCTCTAATCTCAAATTTTAATTTTTTTTAAATTCTAGTTAAAACACAAGGAAAGTCTTTGTGTAACTAAAATATGTATACTGCATAATTTGTAGGTCAACATGTACAATGGTGTATGACTTTGGTAATGCTACACAGTGGAACTTCCAAAGACCCTCATTCATAAACAACAAAAAAAATTGGGTGAGTCGCTAATGACTTATGTAGATTTTTTTCAGGTATCTGTACTTGAGTATTTTTTTTGGGGGGGGGAGGTTACATTTACTCCCTACATTTGAAAACACATTCTGTACTTTCTACTATTTATTTTGTCAAAATAGTCTCATTCTTTTTCCACTGCCACTGCTGGTATTGTAAAAAAAAAAAAAAAAAGTGTAAATTGATAGAGGTTACGTCAACCTCAGGAGAGATCCTGATTGATTCAGATCTTGGCCAATGGGGACTTGAACGTGGATAGCGAGCAATCATAACTATTTTGTATTTTTTTTTTTTAGTCAGTTCACTAGGTTAGCACAGCTATGGGACCATGTTGTTTTGATAACACAAAAGCCTGAGCCAATGCTAGCTAGCAGCAACTTTTTTTTTCTTGCTCACTACGAGCGCTATGAATTATTATTTTTTTTGTGTGTAGATGCTTTTTGGATATATATTTATTGCTGTTCTTGTGCATAGTTATCAGAAAGCCTAGTTAATATAATTGACAGTAATGATTCCTTTTCTATTGCACTATTTAAGTATATTTCAGTCTGTGACTTTTATTGAAGTAAAAGTGTTGAATCATCCATTCATCCATTTTCTTTGCCACTTATCCTCACAAGGGTTGCGGGGCGTGCTGGACCCTATCCCACCTGTCAACGGGCAGGAGGCGGGGTACACACTGAATTCGTTGCCAGCCAATCACAGGGCACATGGAAACAGACAGCAGCCGCGCTCACAATCACACCTAGGGGCAATTTAGAGTGTCCTATTAATGTTGCGTTTTTTTGGGATGTAGGACGAAAACGGAGTGCCCGGAGAAAACCCACGCAGGCACGGGGAGAACATGCAAACTCCACACAGGGGGGTCCGGGGTCCAATCCGGGACCTCAGAACTGTGAGGCTTTCCAGCTGACCCACCGTGCCGCACAAGTGTTGAATCAGTATTTCTATTTAAATCAATCTTTTATTTTCAATGTACATACCGTAAGTGTATTTCCACTTGAGTACAGAGTGTAAGTACTTTTCCACTTCTGTCAGTCAGCGTAAACACAGCCTTGTTAGGCCATGTTATGTGTAACTTGAAATCGAGCCATTTTCCGTAGCGCTTATCCTCAATAGGTTCACAGGCGTGCTGGAGGCTATCCTAGTTGACTCTGGGGGAAAGATAATTCAGAATGTACATGTAAATATAGTCCCCAAAAAATCCCATAGGCAATAAATCAGAATTGGCATCCTGGACCTGCAGGATAGGGCTCTACTGAAAAGACCAGCTTGAATCAGATGTGGCTCATCATGTAGATCTGCATGGTTTAGACTAGGTTTTTCAATACATTTGAATCGAATCATTATTTAAAGGTCAACTGACAGGTAAAGCATAATTTTTAGTATGTTTTTAAATAAAATTTAAAAAAATCAGCCGGAATAGACCCATCCGTTTTTTAACCACACGTCAGGATGTTGTCGTATATGGATTTTTGCATCTCCCGCCATGGCATTTGTGTTGGAGAAGAACCAGGAAGGGATGTTTTTTGCAGTTGTTGTTGTAGCCAGGCAATCGCATTGTTCAGTAGACTTCAAGTTCCAGGAAGGCAGCCACTTCCTTTGGGTCTTTCCACAGGTCCATTACGGTCAGCGTAGTGGGAGGCGCTGCGCAGTTGAAGATGTGCCGTGTGTCGTGACGGCCTTTTCTTCATTTCGGGCAGAGGTTGACGATAGTATTGTCGACATAAGCCCTATAGTCATTGAGCATGAGCTTCGCCCGGAGAGGAGTTGCGATAGTTTGGATCTTGTGGCTCGCAGAAGATCGATTTCGGTTTTGTCCACCTCGGGGGTAGGGTAGCCACCAAGGATGACTACCGATTTGTAGCCGGCCACCAGGTCTTCAACTGCCGTTCGATGGAGCCTACGTAGCCCGTATAGTTAGGCTTGTCTGTCGAACACCGTGTCGGTGGGGATGTCTTCGTCGATGTCTTGATGGTAGTTACGGACGTCATGATGAAATAAGCGCAGTTGAGGTGGTTCGTTTGACACCTGATGGCACGGGTGCGCGGGTAGCTGGCAGCATAGCAGATACTGCCGGGCAAGTAGTTTGTTGTGTTGCTTCACCGGTAGGATTTTGCTCTCACGATGCAGGTGGTTTCGCTTGATATGGTTTGGTAACATGGTGCCCAGAAGGTTGTTGGTGAGTTGGGCGATGCTAATGATGTCGAATGCCTTGAATAGGTCAAGGTCCATTATCACTGTTTTTTTGCAAGGTTTCTTGTTTTTTGCAGTAGTGGGGTCAAATGTTTATATTGGTTTATACCTATTGTACTGGCAAAAAATTACTTGTTTTTTTCATCATGTTAGCCAAAATGCCGGCTCATTGTATTGCTGGATTTTGCTCGAACACTCGGGAGGATGGATTCACTCTTCACACTTTTCCAAAAGACTGGGGTCGTCATTAAAAATGGATTGCCTAGGTGCAAAGGACGAGATCCTTGTGGGTTCTAAATGACAGGTAGGTGTATACAGCTATGAAAAAAAAAATAGTTGGGTGGGGACTTAATCCTTCTCTCAGAACGTAACAAAAGATTTGCGTACGTAAATCAGGGGTGCTGAATGCGTCATCGCCACTAGGGCCGGTGTCGTTCATCGCCATCGGGGCTGGCATGTGGTCACCACCGCAGGGGCCCGCGTTAGCCTCGACGCGGAGGTGGATCAGGCGGGGAGGTGGTTTGGCTGCATGCGGGAGGAGAAAGGAACTCCTCCCTCCACCGCCCACTGGTCTGGGCACCCCTGAAGTAGTTACTTCTTACTGCATGTGTCCTCCTGAGTACGCTACATACTGTCATACATACTGTCGGTGAGTCTAGTTAGAAGTGATCTGCATATCATCTAAATATGGCTCGAAACGATTGGGTAATATTACCCCGGTCACTTCACTCAATTGTGAGATGTTCTCTTCTTTGAACTTCCGTGGCAGAGGGGGCGTTGGACAAATCCAAAAATCTCTGTTCTTCTTATGTTTTTCTCCAATAGCAGGTGCCACTACGTGTTTTCTATGGGGACTGTCCCAGTGTGACATCTGCAAATGATGTCGCAGACAATATGGCCGCCACTGGGATGTCGAGTGAGACTTCCGCAGCCTCGCGTATTAATGACATGCTCTCTGCTATTTTTTTTCCTTATAGACATTGAAGTGAATAATATTATATGTAGTTTTCATAACGATATCTATTTTAAAATGTATATATGGCTGTCAGTTGACCTTTAAGTAGCACATTTTTTTTATCGTACTAAACTGCTTAATATTATAGTGGTTTACAATACTAATAAAAAAAATAAATATATATATTTAGCACTTATACTGTTATCTCGTTTTTAATGAACAGTTTAGGCCTATTTTAATAATGGCCATTACAGTGGTACATAGAGATCTATTATTTTGTGGTAATCGGTGTAAATGTTAGAGAAATTCGAGAACACCTGGCATATTGAATCAATTTAGGGTCTCCAATATAATACAGTATACAGTCCACGATACAGTATTTTGAGTGTGTACCGTAAAAGGGATTTCCCCTCCACACCCACCCAGCACGACGGGCGCGTCCACGAGTTCACTGCTTCCTCTCGGCGTGCGCGTGCCCGCCGCCGGAGAAGAACGACAGAAAATGGCGAGTCAGTGTAAAAGGCAGCAATGCTCCATCGACAGGCGCGGCTTTCGGCAAGAACTTGACTCATGGCGGCACAAACTCATCCATTGTGTAGGTAAGAACCGATGCTGCGACTCCAAATACGATTTAACGGCCTGAATTCGGCATTTGGACGAGCGGGTTCGGCGTAAATAATCTGCTATTACTCAACTCACTTCGGGGCATCTTCGAGCGACTTTTTTTTTTTTTTTTGGTCCTCAACTGTATCGTCGTTCGGAGTCGATGGTGAATGTTTGAACGTTATTGTTTCCTCGGTGTTTTTTTTTTCGCGTTCGCGGAGGGATTTAAACACTTTAAGCAGGGGCCGAGTGTATTTGTAGTTTGTTTAAAGGGCACCGTGGTTGCCTTAAAGGGAGTGTCACGGGAATTATGGACCGCGTCGGCTGAACGGTGGACTCTCGGTTCTTTAAACCAAATGCGCGCTCCCGTGTAATGTTAACGAGTCTACAAAAGTATTCGCCACCTTCTTACGTTTTTTTAAATTTTTGTAAACATTGCGCTTTTTAAACGAGCTCTTCCCTCTTCCTTGACCACAATGAGGAAGTGAGTGGGGGAGCTTCCGCTTTGCCTGTTTGGCCTGCTACACCAAAACACCCTCAACATATTCCGATGAATTCGTCTTTTAAAAGCCTGCAAATGTAGAATAAGACAGCGATTATATTCACGAGTTGTATATTGTGCATTATCCGCGCTAGTCATGTGGTCAGGGTCAGCCCAAATCTAATTTGCAAGTAAAACCTTCAGCCTTTTAAAACAGGTGTCAAACTCAAGGCCAGGGGGCCAAATCAGACCCTCTAAATTTTTTCTTTTTTTTTTAACCACTAAAACAAATAAAGTATAAATACTTCATTTTTCTTGCGTAATCAACATATTTTGGAAGAAAATGTGTCCTATAAAATAAATACTACATGGACATTTTTTTTTCTCCTCCTTTTTACCATGGATGCACTAATTCAAGTCCATGCATCTGTCATGTTGCCAAGGCAAATACTTGATGAATCCCACTGCAGTTGGCAATTATGATTTAAAATGTGTTTCCTGGTCAGCCTTTCCTGGTAACTATCAGAGCAACTAATTATCGACTGATTTGTAAATGCGAGAAGACTCTGCATCCTTGCTCAACTTCGTACCAACCGATTCTTATAAAAGAAGAAAACGTTCTGTGTCAATTGACTGTATTTTGTTCTTTGTGCTCACCATGTATGTCGTACTTGGGCGATGACTACTACCGGAGAAAAATTCTTTGTGTGTCGTTACTTCTTTTTCCTTCTTCTTTTCCTTTCGGCTTGTCCCGATTAGGGGTTGGCACAGCGTGTCATCTTTTTCCATCTAAGCCTAGCTCATGCATCTTCCTCTCTAACACCCACTGTCTTCATGTCCTCTCTCCCAACATCTGTAAACCTTGTCTTCCTCTTGCTCTTTTGCCTGGCAGCTCCGTCCTCATCACCCCTCTACCAATATGCTCACTCTCTCGCCTCTGGACATGTTAAAACCATCGAAGTCTGCTCTCGCTAATCTTGTCTCCAAAACATCCAACTTTGGCTGTGTGTCATTACATACTTGGAAAATAAAGCTGATTCCGATATTGCGAAAAAATGACATCACACCGATCGATCCGATTTGGAAGTAAACTGGACCGTTAACGAGCAGTCTCATTAGATGTTGCGCGAGTCGGCAGTGGCTATCACGTTGGCTTGTGATAGTCGTGGACAGTTTGACCAATATTCTTTGCCTAAAATACCAAAAAGAATGAATATCCAAAATAAGTTAGCATATGATCACCAGCACCTACTGAAATTGCAAACATAGTGACTACGCATTTGGTACTATGACACTTGTGATTGTGAAGTGCCCTCGGAGCGCAGTACTCAGCGAGACCTGGAGGCGTACGAAAGATTGGGCTAATGTTGTGGCGCAAGCTGACAGAGGAGTAAGCGGTGGCGGCTTAATCAGACACAGAAACAAGGTTGTCGGGCGGACTAACAACGAAGCTAAAAAGTAACTCCTGCAAAGCGCCGCTCCAATCCATTTTACTCTCCAGCGTTTGCTGACTGGAAAATAAATTAGATCCTCTACAAGTAGATCAGAAGACACAACAGCACTCTTTCGTTCCACAGGACCAACACAATCACGCATCCATTCATGGCGTGTGTCAGGCAACTTATTGCACATCCCCATCCTTTTTCGCCCCAAAACTGTTGAAGTGCTCATTAATTTGACTAATCATGAGTTCTTGTAGTTTAAAAACAGATGAATGAATGAAAAGGTCCTCTTTGAATATCTTAGTATTGATTGCAGAATGATAACGATTCATAAAAGGCATCTCATCCCATCAGTTTGGGTGGTCTAAAAACAAATATTTCCTAAAAAAAAAAAAAAATATATATATATATATATATATATATATATACACACACACACACACACACACAGTATCTGGATAATGGTATAATGGTTTTTAGCTCACAGCATAGGAGCTAAAAATCATCACCATCTAGAAACTCGACTGGTGTATAACATTCAAGAAACAATGAAAATATTTTTTTAAATGTAGAAGGTAGGCAGAAATTTGCTTTGTGAATTTTTTCCCCAAATGTTTAATGAATTTATATCCTATATGAGTATTGAAATAATTTGGATTGTCTACCATTTTCGAATTGCAAATAACCAATTGGTGTGTTTTCATTGACCGTGTATATCCGAGGTTTGTTTATCCTCCAATGGCATAGCCAGCTCTCCGTTGCATGCAAGATTTACACTGCAGTGACACATGCAATATTATGTGAACAAAAAAAAATTTAATGTCACTTGAACGTTGCAGTGTAAATCTAAACCTAGTGCAAATAAATAAAAAAAAAAAAAATTACGAGCACGTTCAAGGATGTTTGCTTTTACTGAACACCCCTTGTACAGATGCCCCAAATGCATGACTACACATCAACAATTCAGGTAACCATGCAGCTAATTGAAAATGGAACTTTATTGTTTAACCAAGCTGTACTTTTACTGTAGTTTTTTATTTTATTTTTAACATGTAGACCGCTATTATTGATGTTTGTACTGTGTGTGTGTTACACTTGAGCGTGTATTAAAGTTGTCTGGGTCCCGATGACCGATACTGTTGATGCGTCCCGCGATATCAGTTTCTTTACACTGCTATGGGAATAATAGGTACAGAAACTGATTTCTAACCACATTTCTAACACAATTCCCATCTGAGGAGTTTTTTTTCTCCCCCCCCCCACTGCCATGACCCATATCTGATTTGTCACTTGGGAGCAAAGAAATCTGCCTTGTGTCACTTCAACCATGCAGTACAGTAATCCTATCTATGAATGCTTTTCTCATTAACACCTTTTAGTATGTTTGTTTCTACTTTGTTGCATTTTTTTTTTTTACTTTATGAAAACAAATTTGAAAATTAACCAAATTCACTACGTAATTCTGACTTCAAAAACAGAATTGTAAATACTGTATTAGTGTTTTCTTAAAGTGAACCAACAGAAAAGGGAGTGGCCTCTTTCTGTGTTCACATTGTGAGCTCTTTAAATAAAGTTTTGGTTCGCCTTCTCACATGTTTCACGAGACCCCCAAAATCAAGGCGGAGGGAATCTGGACAACTTTGTGTTCTCCTCGCACTGTTTAAGCAGAATTGCAGCGAAGGCTTATAAGAACCAGAGGCATATTGTGAGCTTGTCTTGGAATGCTCACAGAGGTGCGTGGGAAGACAATTGTAGGCCCCGTGTGGTCTTTTGGTCTTGTTGCCCATCTTCGGTTTATTTGGGGTGTAACAACTTGTTGTTTCAGTTAGTTGCCTTGCTATCAGACCATACTCGTCTTGTTATTCTCCTCAGACATTTTCTCCCAGGAAATGCTGCTCTCTGGATGTTTTCTTTGACACTACATTCTCAAGTCGGGGTTGAGGCTCAAGTCTCAAATTAGAACTTGTGTTCCTCCCTGGCAATTTCTCCAAGTAATGCATATGTTGCCATAATATCGACATCTGCATATCAGATCAGAATCCTCGGAACAGTCCATATCACAAAACAATAGGTACATAAATGAAGTGTAAATTATTGTTTAAATTTGCTTAATTGCCAGAGTAAAACCAAGCTAATATTAAGCTTCTAAACAGCTTGTGAATACAAAATTCATAGACGGAAAAGGAGAATTCATGAGTTCTGTCTTCTACCAGATATGACTTATTGAATCACGTTTGTCCAGTAACTTGCAGGTTTAATTTTTTTTTTAACACACAGCCATGTCTGGCCCATAAAGCATGTTCTGTTGCATCTTTTCATAATGGCATTTTTTTTTAATTTTTACAGTTACTAAGAGACAATATATAATGAATAGCTAAAATTGGCTGCACATTTTTTGATTTGACTTTCATTTAACACGAAGCTTCTACTATGTCCTCAAGGTTTGACTCATAAGTCACTTGGTTCACATTATGATTCACTAATCAACCAATATAAGCAATAATTCAATCACATCCTTATGTCATCACTTAATATGCGCAAATGTTGATTGTAGCGCAAATGTAAGAAACCACAGTGGTTTAAAAAAAAAAAAACATTCACTCAGCCGTCTTGAGATGACGCTGATCTCAAAATGTCACAGTATGTTAGTCTGACGTACAGTGGCCACCATGCACTGTCCCTGTTCAAATACACACACCATGTATAATACATTGAAACAAGGAATTTTGTCTTTCCCGTTCGTGTACTCATTAATAGATATTTCAGGGTGGTAATTATACTGATTTTAAGAATACACTGAATTAACTTTGTTAAAAACAAACTACGAGTGCAACAACAACCCAGTTGAGAAGTCCTGGGAAGTTTATTTACATAGCCTTTCACAGAATCACAAAAGTCTTAAGGCCCGTGGTTGACAAAAATCTTAGAGATCCGCTTTTTAGAACCCCCCCGGAAGAAGTCGGGGGTGGGGGGGACCTTGAAAATCTATCACTGATGGAAGGATCCTCCTTCCAGCATGCCCAAACTGCAGTGTGCCTCAAGTGGGTAACATGAATGAATCACATGATGTGATTCTGTTAAATGTTAGTTTGAACAGCGAAAGAGAGCCCATGTTATCAAATGTGGCGTCGGGGTAGTGGATCCCCTCTGGACCTGTCGCGGTTGGTCGATGTGGAATCCTTACAGCAATGGCCCCCTTTCTGTAGAAAGCTGAAGTAAAACAGGCCAAAACCTAGAGAGGGGTGGGCAGGCTTGTTAGGTGTAGTTTTAAAGAACAAAAGTGGACAAAGTTTCTTTCAAACATATTGACGCAGTTCCTCTTATTTAAATTGGTCGACATTGAGGGTTGTGAAGGAAAAACACCCTCAACCATTTTCAAAAGGCTACAGCGTATTCCAAATATAAGCGTGCTTGCATTTGGTTATCGCTAACATAGTAGGTTATTATTGAAAAGATTGTTTGGATAACTTTTAGGATGTGTTCACATGCAAAGTGTATTTGTGCCCACTCATACTAGGTGTGTTCTCACTGTGGATTTATCCAGAACAAAACAGCATTTGGTTAGCTGTGTGCTTACAACTAAACACACGAAAAGAAGACATAATAGTTGTTTGTCACGTCACACTCGCCTTTTATGATTGACAATCCCGCATGTGTTTAGCTTGCAATTGTGAAGCTCCAGAATACATGACAAATGCATCACCCTGCTGCCCGTAGAAAGACATTATGTGTCCACGACAACAAGGACATACTTTTGTTTGGCTTTTTGGTGGAGAGGGCCGCACGCCGACACCACCACCCTGCTCGTGCTCAAATGGACATTTTGTTTTGGTGTATTTATTGTGTGCTGTAAAACCACAGACACGAGACAAGGGCAATTGTCCCATGGAACAGGAGAAACAATTGTTTGCATGTTTGCCCGTACATGTGTTCATGGGTCAGCAGCCCCCAGATGCAAACCATGTGCCTAAACATGCACCCTTGCATCGGATTTGGAAAAATGTGACGCATAGCGTCATGGATTTGCCTACACAAATCCAAAAAAGCAAATATTGACCTAGGGCAAATTGCCTTATTTATAATTCAAAATTTTTCTTTTACAGCGGGCTCCAGTCATGGGCTTTTGGCCTACATTCTCCCCAAATTGAAACACAGCATAGTTTTTACATCCATTAATGGTCTTGAGTGCTTTTCTGTGGCTTGCTTCTCTTAGTTGTACAAATATAGTTTTTTCATCTTTCTTTTGGCCTTTTTTTTTTTTTTTAATTTAAAGTTCATGCAGTGGTGCGCCATATAAATTTTTGTTAGCATCAGATGACATTGTTAACATCAGATCATATTAGGTATTTGTGCAATGTACTCTTTTAAACATTGTTTTTTGTTCTATAAATGTAACAAAACTGTCAGCTCATTGCCATGTGTTAAAGTTGATCCATTTACTATACAGTACTTGCAAGGAATACAGTGTTCAAAATAGTTTTCCTTAAGCATGTGTATGATCACCACTTTCCAGATAACCTCCAGATTTTGTGGCTACCCTTAAGGGTTCCATCACATGCTTTGTAGCTGCTTGGTCTCTATGATGGGCTAGTTTAGGATGAAAATAGTCACGCTATGTTGCTCCGCTAATTCATGCAAATTTGTCATCCCTCCTCATCTCGTCCTCGTTTTTATCTTTGCTGTAGTGGAATGTTGCTCGGTTATCTCAGTGACATGCAAAATTAACACCCACAATCTGAATAGTGTGCCTTTTATAAAACATGAGGCCTTTATTGTCTTTAAATATTAAAACCTTCATTGTTGTCGAAGTGTTTTGGGAGGAAAGGCAAGCATGACAGGCTTAGCAGGATATGTTTTGGCTGCACTGTACACTGATTTGAGCAGAGGGAGCTCATTTGTTGCGAGAGGCTGAGTTGTTGCACTGTATGTGTACAGTAGTTGGAGTGGGGGATGGGCCCAGTGGGTGTTGATGCAGCACTGTACGCCCTTTGCAGCACAAGAGGAGCAGAAGGGTGGGCCATACATTGGGAAGGAGGGGAAGACCGTCACATAATTTAGAAAAAAATGTGAAGAGTAATGAAGAAAGACAGTAAGGTATTCATCTTTTTTTTTTCAAGCAAGTTGATATTTTGATATCTTAGTCACCATATGTGATTTTAGTGGGGATGGATGGATGGATGTGCAAATTAACCCAGTGTTTAGCCTGATTCCAAGTTGGCCTGTTCAGTTTAGAATCGTCATCAGCCAGTCAAGGGAATATAGAAATAAACAAACATTCGCACTCACATTCACTCGTCTGGTTAATTCTCTCAACCTACCACATATGTTTTTTTGTATATTGGAGGAAACTGGACTACCTGGAGAAAACCCACGCAGGATGAATAGGCTGCAGTGGATGTTGAATGGGCAACATTTATCACATAGTCTGGTGCTTTACGATGGAAAGATACTGTAGATTGTTCATTAAAATGGCATAAGAGTTACTTTTATGGAAAAAAAGGCACCACAGGGTAGATGCCTTTGGTGTTCTGTCGTAGGACCTGGTCCGGTTGTTCGTAGCCAAATCCTCCATTGCAGCGAATCCGGGGGCAGTGGTCCACCTCAGCTACTTTCCAAGCAGGAGATGAGGTGGTAGACCATAGGGCAAGCAGCAGTAAAACAGGCCTACGTGTACTTTAACTAAATGCCAAAGAGTAGAAATAAGTCTCATAACAGCAAAAACTAATCTTTGGATATGATATCGCCAAGTGGCAGAATATAAATACAGGACAAAAGCGGGACGACCCCTGCAGGGCTCATCAAGTGACATTATAATACTCAGAGGTCACATTACCATGAAATACATGGTGCATCCTAGCCGAGAGAGAGCTCTAAACTAAGAAAGTGCTGTACTTGTAATAACTATTTCTTTATGAAGCGATCTGCGAATATATTGTGATCAACTGTATCAAAGGCAATGCTGTTTTCATGTAGAAATAGTATTTATGATGGGTCGCAATCCATAGCTAGTGAAAGAATTTTTTTTGCTTTTGGGACTGTTTTAGTTTAGTGGTCCAGCCTGAAGAAAATCAAATGGATTGATTGAGGCCATGTGATCATTAAACTGTTGTACTGTTGTCCATCCATCCATTTTCTTATCTGGTTATCCTCACAAGGGTTGCAGGGAGTGCTGGAGCCTATCTCAGCTGTCAACGGGCAGGAGGCGGGGTACACCCTAGACTGGTTGCCAGTCAATCACAGAGCACATAGAGACAGTCGCACTGACAATCACACCTAGAGGCAATTTAGAGTGTACAATTAACGTTGCATGTTTTGGGGATGTGGGAGGAAACCGGAGAGTCCCGAGGAAACCCACGCAGGCATGGGGAGAACGTGCAGACTCCACACAGGCGGGGCCGGGATCAAGCCCTGGACCTCAGAATTGTGAGGCCAAGACTTTACAGCTGCTCCACCCTGCCGCATTGTACTGTTTTATTTATTTAAATTTTTTCTTTACATAATTGGGAGATTTGACACTGTCCTGTAATTGCAAAGACTCTTCAGCTCGAAGTTGGTTCTTATTAAGAAGGGTAGAATAACGGTTGTCTTGAAAGCCATATAGCAGCGCCGGAGGAGAGTGATGAATTTATATTTGAAATTGAGGGTTCTAAGACTAAAAACATCTCTTTGGCCACTTTCCCAGGAGGAGTGAGCAGCAAGCATGTAGTCTGTTTTGTGACACGGATGAGTTTTGTGAATCTGTCAAGGGATACTTCCTCAAAAAAGGAGAGGATAGCCGAAGGAGTGTGAAGTGTGGCTCATATTTGTCTCAGTGATTGAAAAATTCAACTGAGTTTGAGGCATGGTGTCTTTAATCTCAGTCCTCTCGAGTTTTTTTTTTTCTTTGTGAAAAATTGCAACATCAGCCGAAAAAGAGGATGTGTGAAGTAGGCTGCTTTTGGGTCAGCACTGCTACTGTACACTGTTATTGTACTAGAATATTTTTCTAAATGAATTTCTTATTCAGAGACCTCATTTTAATTCCAGTAAACCATCAGCAAACCTCAACTTTAGTCACACGCCATTTGCGCTCAAGCTTCTTTCGGTTCATTTCCAAGGATGTTTTATGTCTCACGGTATCAAGTGTCACACATTAAAATCACTTGTGATTATGAGTATCATTCAGACCTTCTTTTCTTTTCGGCTTGTCCCGTTAGGGGTCGCCACAGCGTGTCATCTTTTTCCATCTCAGCCTATCTTGTGCATCTTCCTCTCTAACACTCACTGTCATCATGTCTTCCCTCACATCATCCATCAACCTTTTCTTTGGTCTTCCTCTCACTATTTTTCCTGGCAGCTCCATCCTCAGCACCCTTCGACCAATATACTCACTTTCTCGCCTCTGGACATCATCGAAGTCTGCTCTCTCGAACCTCGTCTCCAAAACACCCAACTTTGGCTGTCCCTCTAATGAGCTCATTTATAATCCTATCCAACCTGCTCACTCCGAGTGAGAACCTCAACATCTTCATTTCTGCTACCTCCAGTTCTGTTTCCTGTTGTCTCTTCAGTGCCACAGTCTCTAATCTGTACATCATAGCCTCACCACTGTTTTATAAACTTTGGCCTTCATTCTAGCAGAGACTTTTCTGTCGCATAACGAGTGTCATTCGGATGACCTACTTAAGGAAATAAACAATTGCTGAGAGTAAATAGTTTGAGAGCAGTAGCATCGTACGGCTGGTATAGCATTAGTTTTGTTCAGAATGATGGGAAAAGTCCAAAACTTAAAATTTTAGGTCTCACATCAGTGGTATAGTGCAGTACCATTACATTGGATGACTCAATGCCCTGGGTTGAAAACAAATCAATACAAAATTATTGTTGTTCTGGGTCGATTCATATATTAATTGCTCTCCACGCTCTCTCCTCTATCCTTGCATGTTTCCTCTCTTTGAATTAAAGTGTAACCACATTGGGGTCTTAGTACAGAGTGTACTAAAACTTTACATTGGCGGTGTGGCGGACAGGTTGTACGCCCTACAACTGGCGGGTCGCTAGTTCGTATGCCCGCATATCGTTGTTGTCTGGGCAATGTACTTAACCCACATTGCTCATGAACATGAATCTTTAGTGGCGGTTGGAAGTTACATCGGCGCAGAATGGCAGCTATACTTCAAACAGACTGCTCCAAGGCAGCTATGGCTGCACAAGTAGCTTACCACAGATAAGGTGTGACTGTGGCGAAAAATTGTGTGCAATTGAAAATGTCTGAGTGCCTTGAAAGTGTTTTGCGGTGTGCGTTGTTATTATCATCATATTGGCCAGGGAATTCTGCATCCCGCCGTGCTTGTAGTTTGATTTAATATAAGCCTCAAAACATCTCATTGCCATGAGTTGGTAGCCTATATGTATATGGCCAGATGGACAAGTACGCAAATACAATTTTGTACAGTTGGATTCGGCCCAGTCTCTCGGTGGGCCTTTGTTAGCTCCATTTGCCAATTGCTTTTAATTTGTAAGACGCGAAGTAATGGTTTCAGTCAGTCTTTAGTGGGGAAGCACGGTCATCGTTCTTAAACTTCCAATTAACTCAGACTGTGTTAACTGTGTTTGTAATCTGAAAAACAACATATGTATGCATTGCCTGTCTTAAAAACATCATAAATTTGAGTTTGTTAGCAAAACAGTCCAGCCACTTCCAAGAGTTATATTTCATTTATAGTCCAAGGATTGACAATTAGAGACCCAAACAGTTCCAACAGTCTAAAGGCATAAGATTTTTTTTTTTTTTAACGAACCATAAACGTTTAACTCAAACGTTGCGCATGACTTCAGAGTGTCCCAATGGCATGTTTAATGCTTTAGAGCAGGAGGCGTTGACGACCGTAGCCATGTGGATGAGTGAGGATTGTGACAACAGTGAGGCTGAAGAGACCTTGAAGTGGGGGTTCACATCGTTCACCTGCTAAATTGCTAACTGTGCAGTTACTATTCTTATAAACAGCACAATTCGCTTTTGTTTCTGACGAGAAAAAACAAATGAGAATAAAAATGAAGATTTGTCAGTATCAACCTTAAAGGTTCTCCAAGGGTTGTTTGCCACAGACACTTAAGTTCTTTGAAATTGAACATTTTTCTGACCAAGTCATGTCATTTAAGAAAATCCGCTTCATGACTTGAGTTCAACATGGACATTAAATGCATAACTGTTCATTTTCACTTGACCTCACTGATACTTGCGTAAAGAACTACAAGACAATTCCATCGTTAACATTTAAATATCTTTAAATTATGAGATGTATAAGATGTCTATTGCTATCATTTCTGAAATTTGGATGAATCCTACTAGCACCAGTTTTCTGTAAGAAAAAGTATCAAGGATAGTGAGGCGATAACGCAAAAGAGCAGAAACTCAACACTCAAGTCTGGTGTATGTGTCCAGATCTAAATACAATGCTACTTGCTCCTCATGTACTTTGAACTGTTCATATCTGGTGCATACATTTATCTGGGGATGCAAAAGGATGACTGCTTAACCTTAGTTTCAATGGGAAGTCCTCAACCTGGTGTTTCAGCTGGTGAATTTGATCTTGCAGAGTTGCAGCCCTCGTCTAGTCACAGGTCAACAGCAGCGGCATAAGGACCCAGTTGTCATTCAAAGGGGAAACAAACAACAACTGAAAACGCTGTTGTACTGATCCCAAGCCTGACAAAGGCACACAGCAGTTCTTGTCAGTAGTGCCTCTAGTTCGCTGAATGTGAGCTTTATCATGTTAGCGAAAATGTAACAGAAACCTGAAGCGACGATAAATCTGTCTTGTTGCTATCAGGATGTCTCGCCTTCTTTATGGCACATACCCCATAGATACAGAAGGTTTGTAGTTCAGTGTATTCAAATATAATCCTGTAACATAGAGCTACTCAACAGGAAAAAGACACTTTTTTTTTTTTCTTTTTCGAGACTAGGTTAAATTGTATTCCATCATTACATTCTTTGTTATGCGATCCTGGCCGTTACCAAATCTGGATTTGGCCCATGTCACCGTCGGGTTCAATTGGGTATTAAAGATGTAGGTCAGGACAAGGTTTTGGCAGATTGGTCACTGCTCACCTTGATCAGACTTAAGTGCCATCAACACTCATTGGAAACTGTTAATCCAATTGCTTTTGGGCCAAGGTTTTTCACCCGTCAATTTTTTTTTTTTTTTTTTTAAGGCATCGATCAATGCTCCATGTTTATTTCTGTCTTGTCGGTCAAACAATTAAAAAATAAAAAGTAGAGTTAAGTTATGTACGAAACCGCTAACTCGTGCAAAGGTTTTGTTTTGTTATAAATGACTATAAATGAGAAATTGTAAGGTTCTTACTGGATTTTTGAATGTATTCTGAATAATTCTGGATTAAAGTCCTCTCCTCTAATGAAGGTTAATGACATCCTGTTAATTCAATTAGGACTTTAGAAGTGAAGATAACTATCCTATTAACCCAATGACCCGATTATTCTCCTCAGCCGTAGCCAAGTTTCAATATTATGAGGTTTTAGGTGTTATGTACCCCCCCCTTTTTTTTTTTTTACTTTTCTGTATGTGCGCTTAATTTAGTAACTGGCACCAATGTCTTCCCTCTACTTCAAAGCAGATATTCGTAGCAGTATTTCAATTGTGTCCCAATTCTCCGCTTAGCCTCATTAAAATGGTGAATTCTCCTTTTTAGATTGGTCTTTTCTTGAAAAAATATTGCAATGAAAAAAGTAGCCCTTATCACCAGCAGTTTTACACGATTTTGGCATAGGCAGCAGCATTTTTATCACTGGCCATTACATTGTTTTTATTTTTTAAAGCTTGCAGGAAAGGCTAAACGGGGCATTAATATTTTATATGCTGCACATGTTACAGCCTCGATTTATTTAATTTTTTTTAAAATGTAAGTTTCCATGTCCCAAATAGTCTAACTTTAAAGTGAACGTGTCGAAGAGGTTTTTATCCTGCGCAGTATCCTCTGACAATAGGAAAGAGTTGGTAATGCCTCAGAGTCATGCCCTTACTCAATGACACAGTTTTAAAGGCCCAAAACTGAATTCTTGGAGAGTAGTTTGATGTCATGGTGCTCCTCTGTCAAATGAAAGTGGATGACCTACTTTCTGGGCCTGCCTCTGAAATATTTCAGAAGTAGGATTGGATGGATTCAGCTGAGTCCTGTGCAGTAACCCAGAAACAGACTCATGCTGCAGCTAAAGGCAAGGCTGTGTTCCACCACTTCACGCCCCCCTCTGCTCGCTTTGGCTGTATATGAAAAAAAGAAAAAAAAAAAGTGGGTGGGAATTTGTAGGGAGGCAGAGAGAGTGCATTTTTAACACATGACGGCGCTTGGTCCAATTGACTGAGTTGGCAAAGAGAGTGGATGCTTGGGGATCGTGTTTTGTAAGTACATCTTTTACTGAATCGTCACTTTTTATCTCTCTTTGTCAGGTTTGTTTTGATGGCAGCCTTAAAGACAGTTGGGAATAATGCACACATTTTACATGCGGCTCAGTGGACAGATGCACCATGTGACCTCTTTTGCGCTTGATTTGATGCATGTAGTGCTTTTTCAATTGGTTATGTTGGCCCCGCAGCAGTCAACATGCCTTACATACAGCATGTACATGTGCTGTTTATGTAGGCCCTATTTCACAAAGTCTTTTTAAACAACGGGATACGCATGATCCGACAATATCACATTTTAGACTGGTTTGTTGGATGTGCCGAGGCTGCAAATCAGTCAGTGGAAGCTTCATGAGACAAGAAAGAATGTTTTGATCATTTCACCTGGCAGTCACATTTCTCTTCTGTCTTACAGTATGCACTCGCTTCCTAACTATGTAGTTGCTTCAGTTGCCTGGCAACAGGAGGATGAAGGGCATGTTAGTGTTCAAGTAAAAAGCACAGGTTGAAAGCTGATAGTGTATTTTAACTGCAGTCGGGGGCTTGCACACAGGTGTTGTCAAGATGAAGACATTTTTACTTCACTTACTGTTTTCTTTTGGAGACAATGTCGTCATTTGAGAGAGACAAAATGTATATAAGGTATGGCACCAATTAAGGGAATTCTTAAACACATCATATCTCCCTCCCTTCAGGTTTTGAGAGCATTCTGGAAGGTCTGTTTGGCACAGAGCTGGTAGAAGACCTACAATTATTCAAGGGTAAGTATCTTAAAGTGCTTTTTGTACATCTCTAACGACACACATTAGGTGAATGAATGAAGTATCATTCAATATAATCTGTTCACTGTACCATCGGGTACCCCCTCCTCATTGACTTTTCATAACAAGGCAGCTGAAGACAAAACTGAGTTGGTGTTATGGATGGCAGAAGGCCAGTCAAATATACAACCGTTTTAATCATGCATGATGTGATACAATAGGAGTGATTGTGTTTCCACAGTCAACGTTGCTTTAGTTGAAGTGGAATTCATACATGAACATCTGTGAAATTGATGCATTTGGACTTCATTTTAGCCTTCCAACTCAAATTCATGTATTTTAATTGTCTGTCATGTGTTTGATGGCCACAGATTTAGAACCTGTACCAGTGTCTGATTGGTCTTTTGATGAAAATTGTTTGTTCTGCTGTTTTAGAAGAGATAAAGTTAAGGTAAGATACTGCCTTTTTCTCCCAACTGTTGTCAATGTAATCGTATAACAATACAGATATGCAATGCGTCCTTTCTTGAAAAATTTCAACACTTTATAGGAACACTTGATTGGCTTAAGTCGTGACGAGACTCGACAAGATCCACTCAAACCTCTTGTGGCGAAAGATCAGACCACCATCAGCAAATTAGAGAGGCAAGCAGAGGAATTTCTCAATGCAGTCCTCTGTAATAAAGGTGAGTGATTTGTCACTGTTTTCACACTCACTTAAAGCTCTAAAAGTAGTTAACATTATAATCCACCTCGGGGTGCCTGGACATGCACGACAGCCAAAATGATATCCCGCTGTCCTGTGACAATTGTAATGTCACGTTTTCAAAGTCCAGAACCACAGTTGTTGTTTTCACATTTGTGTTTTGTCTGTACTTGTCATGGTTTAAAACTGTGTTTCTGAAACGTTTTTTTGTGCCAACTACCACCCAGAAAAAAAGCTCAATAATAAGGCAGAGGTTAAGTCCTAAAAGTGTACTTATTTTAACTCACAGATAAAATAATGTACCGTTTGAACATTAATACGGTGATTAAACGAGAAGATAATGTCTTTATCAAATGGAGTTAAACCGTATTGAGCACAATAGTGAAATGAAAAGTGTGCCTAAATAAACAGTTCTCCATCCACTATTCAGCTATTTTCTGAGCCGCTTATCCTCACGAGGGTCGCGGGAGTGGTGGAGCCTCAACCTGCTGTCATCGGCCAGAAAGCAGGGTACATCTTTATCTGGTTGCCAGCCAATCGCAGGGGCACATGGAGACAGACAACACTCACACTCACAATCACACCTAGGGGCAATTTAGAGTCTCCAGTTAATGCCTTTTTTTTTTTTTTGGGATGTGGGGGGAAACCCTGGAGAAAACCCACCCAGGCACGGTGAAAACATGCAAACTCCACATAGGTAGGGCCAGGATTTGAATTGTATGCATGTAATTATTTGGGGAAATAAATTAGGATACAATGTTTGAAAGGTGAACATTTAATTCGGTGTGTCTTTCCAGTACCCCCAGAGTTAGTGAGTTCCACTAATAGGCTGGCCTGCTTTTCTGTTTTGGCAAGTAGTTCCAAAATGAGCTTAACCACTTTCCCCCATAACTCACCTTTCAGATGTGCCAAGTTTCTCCGATCCACACATCCCAGTAGTGGCGCGAGAGATCCTCCAGAAAATGATCAGACAGTTTGCCGCCGAATATACCTCAAAAACCAGCTCTCCTCAGGATAGTGGCTCTGCCCCTCAGCCAAGCTATGACCAAAGCCCACAACCCCAAGCTCTGACTTCTGGGGCTCCACCTAGCAGCCCCGCCACCACTGTAGCAGGGCCCGCACACAGCCACAACCCCGTCCTCAGCCAACTCCTTATGGCCGACCAAGAGGCCCCTCTTGACCTCACCATCAAAAAGACCTTGTCTGAGCCCAGTGAACAAGGTAATGTTAAACAGTAGCGTGTGGTGTAATTTAACTGCATAAACGTTCAATGTTGACTGGGCTGTGTGTCGTTTATAACAGAGGGAGTCCTTGACCTGTCCATCAAAAAGAGCCGCCAGAGCAGCAACAGCTTGCCGGCTCCTAGTCCACGCCTTTCACCTAAGGTTTCCATGATCAAAGGGTAAGAAAAGTTCCTTTCTTCCACCTCTCCAATCTCTACTTCTCTTTAGTTCAGATGTAAAAATGACAGCCACAGTTTGGAGTATTTGACTTTTTCTAAAAACAAAATAATGTAATAAGACGGACATTTTTGCTCATTGAAAAACCTTTTTACATCTTTCAAATAATGCTGGACTTGATCTGGCGAGACTCTTTCTGCATCACATTTAACATTTGTAGTTTGCAGGCTTAAGAAGCTATACACAGTGAAATTGTTACTCTCACTGGTGTTGCAACTTCTGACGGGAAAAAAATTGCTCAATCTTGCTGTTGTGTTTAGTAATCGTGGTAATTGTTTGGCAAAGCATTGATAAGCTGTAATTCACTATACAATGCAGTCCTCGCCAATCACGTTTTACATACTGCGCTCATCTTTTGTGTAGGAAATAAAATGGTAATATTAAATTGCCATAAGAATCCTGCGGGGAGGTTTTGAATAGATATTCAAAGAGGTTGATGTGATCACACATGGAGAAAAATAGCAATTTATGGGCTGTCAAAACAAAAGCGTCACTTGTGAAATTCTGTTACTCCGTTGGTAACATACTATAAGTAATTTGCGTTTGATGCGTGCAGCCTATCAACATTCACATCAATCACGAGTAGAACAAAATTGCTGCTGTCACAGCCATGAAAGTAGATGCTCTATAAAGAATTTTATGGAAATGGTACTGTTATTTCATTTTGCTTTGATGAAATACAAATTTAATCAAACCATTTAAGGTAGACGTGAGAAACCTGCACCCATATGTACGATGCTAGCGCATTTGTGATTAAAAACTCAGAGACCCGCAAACAATGATAAAATACACATTCGCTCACTGCATGTTTTTTTTTTCATAAATTTACTGTGGTCCAAGTAGGAGTGAATGAGTGCGGAAAAGTTCTCAACCCACAAACAATAAAATTGCACAATTTATTGATTAGCATTTGCCATATTTGGTGTAGCTTTTTCTTTGTAGCACTGCTCTTGCTGCTATTCATGATGAATCTAACTATGAAATTTGATTTCTATATTACTGCTGCTTTTAATGCTGACATCAAAATATCATAATTAGATTGAACGTAAATGAGCTCTCCCTGCCTCATTTTGTGGTCACCTTCCATTGATTAGGCTTTGATTTGAACGTGTACGCAACAATCACCTTCTGATGGCTTACTCTTTTATTGCTGTGCTTGTTCAGTGGTAACGTCACGTGCAAAATGTCAAAAGCTATCAATGCATTTCTCATTTTGTGGAAAGAATTAGTGTGCCAAGCTGCCTCACAGCAATGACAATTAGTTGACGCACATCCTCTCCTTTCTCATTTTTGTCTTTCTTTGGTTTGCCATCTTGTTTTATTTTGCACGTTATCTTTTGTTTGTCTTTTTGTTGTTGTTGGCAAATACATAAATGTCAGCTATGAGCGCTTTTTGTTGTTGCTAATATCACAACCAACCATTCAGTCTATTAAAGCAAAAGAGAGTGATGTTACCAAAGCAAGGTCATATAATAAAGGAGTGGCCAACATCCTCCCCTCCCCAACCCATCGTCCTTTAGCAAAGAGAGAAAGGCACTGTGCAAGCTCTGCTTACACCCAATTTCCTTCCATCCAATCAGGCGATCCTTGAGCGTGGACCGACAGGATGGGAGGAGGAGGGAGAATATCGGCCACTCCGCCCGTTATAAGCCCTCCTCGTCTCTTGCGTACTGTCTGCACATCAAAGAGGAGGTTGGTCTGGAAAGCGACCCAGAGTCACCTCTCAGCCATAACCACAGCGTCACACCTACTGACCTCTGCAGAAACGGATCGGGCCCCTGGAATTCCAAAGCTCATTTCGGGGGGCTCCTCAAACTGAAACCCAGCAACGAAGCTGGCGAGCACTTTAAAGACATTCCCAGGTTGTTGGAAGCTGCCGGCCTCTTCTCAAAATCTCTGTCCTATGGTAAAGGAAACCACCAGGATGCCTGCCAAGACCACAGCACCTCACTTTATCATTCCAACTTTGACCTCAAGATTCCCCAGGTGCGAGTTTTGTCCACAGGAACAGACACCTCTTGGGATCCTCTTCTTTTTGAAAATTCAGGTTCATTTTTACAGAATGGCCTGGGGAAAAAGCTTAATTCCCTTCTGCCCCGGCAGAACCGCAAAACAACCAACAGCGTTTTCTGGCCCCACAACAAGGACCGCCAAAACTGTGCCCTGGATTCAGAGTCCGACCTCGCCAAGAAACCACCAAGGAAGAAACGTGGCCGCTACCGCCAGTACAACACCGAACTCCTGGAGGAGGCCATCGTCGTGGTGATGGGTGGGAAAATGAGTGTCTCCAAAGCTCAGTCCATCTATGGCATACCCCATAGCACTCTGGAGTACAAGGTTAAAGAGCGCATGGGGACCTTGAAACATCCCCCAAAAAAGAAACTGAGGCTGATCAGCCAGCTCGACGAACAGAGCGGTTCCCGTTTTCCAAAGACTGAAGAACTCCAGCACATCTCTGAGGAAAGAGAGAGTTCATCAACAGAGAATGGGAGTGGTTTGCATGAAGGAAGCCTATCACCAAATTAATATAACAACCCTAGAAATGTACAAATCATTTTTTTTTTTTTTACAAAGCAAATGTTGCATTTATGTCCATAAGCCGAAATATTTCTAAATTGTGAAATAAGAGGAATAAAAAATTCCTTACATTTGGCCTTTTCATGTATGTCAATGACCCTCTGTTTTTAATATTTCATGGTCTCTATGCACTACAAGCTTATATTTGTGTGTAATATATTTATTTTAGATTGAGGTTCTTCTATTTGAAAGTTACTTGGCTCCTTGCATTCTGAATTCAACACAGCAAAGAAAATTGAAACATGCCCGAGTGGCGCCCCTCAGTGTCCATTCCTAGTACTGTTGACAGCACTCCTTGATTATATTGTACATGTATAGGCTTTGTACATAGCGATCAAAGTGTAATGAGCATGATGTTATTGTTTGGTATATGTCTGACATAGAAAGTTTCACTTGTGGGTTTGAAATATGTTGCTGAAACAGACACGTTAAACTGTTTGAACACTAATATATTCAAAAATATGTTGGCTCCACACTATATAATATCTGTTTTTAACTACAGTATTGATACAGGTCCACTTTTCCATCATTCCCAGTTAAGATTATTTTTGTTCTTTTTACTTTGAAGCTCAAGCACCACGGAATTTTCAAGAAAAATATCTCGATTCACTGTGCTACATTCATCCACGGGAACCGTTAATTCTCAATGCCTTCACAATGCCTCAGGTTCACTTCAGACTGGGATGCAAGACTTGTTTTGATCATACGGCAGATTCACTGTACACTCACGCATACTGTATGCTATACCTCAGCCACACATAAGCTTCTGACAAAAAGTTGTCTCCTCATTTGCCACCTTAAATGCTCGATAGAAAAGGCAATAATTCAGGATGTCTGACTGACAGGAAAGCAACAATGTGCCCTAGTTTCAAATGTTTTGCAGCTTACCTTAACTGTTGGTAACATTTCAGTGCCAGCAGAAGCCTTCAGTGATTCAAATGAGTGATTTAGGGCTCATCTTTTCAGATTTCAGGCTTCAAAGTCTTTTCTCCAAGGCAGAAGAAAGCCTGGGGATATATAGTACACCTCATATTGTTCATATGTACACTAATTGCTTGCTTAACGTGATGAATGAAGAAATGTTGGCTCACCCCCAGCTGTATACATTTGACACAATAAAGCCACAGTAATTTATGGAAACACACATTCAGGTATATTTAAAAGAATCATTTATTGCCTGTTGTAGGACCTTCCTGTTTTGATGTAAATATATAGTTGCAGTCTTTGTAGTTAATTTCAAGGGATCAGACACTGTAAACAATTGGGGTTATAATAAGAACACACATTTTGTAGGAGTTTTTTTTTTTTTTTTTTTTTGGGTGGGGGGGACTGGATTTAACTTAATATTTTCTGATCTACTGGAACACCTCAGTGTGCATTACCGCATATACCTCAGGGCACGCAAGACCTACTACTCTCTTACACAGGCTGATAAACGTATGTAGCAAATCATACAGGCTTTTATTGTAGATGGACATCATGTCGAGTCGAGGTTCCTCAACACCTTAGTTGCTTTTTTTTTTTGCATTGGTCTCAGAAATTATGTAATTTTTTTTTTTCCTGATCAGTGGGCTGATCCTCCCCCTTTAGTCTCTTTGTAGATTAACAAGTCGATACGAAAGTTGACTTGCCACGTCAAAATAAAACGTCAGAACAAATTACTGTTGCAGTGACAATCATCAAACATCCGTCCATCCCGTATTCAGTAAACGGACCTTTCATTGTTGCAGCAAGTGGTTGGCTACCATGGCTCACACCACATTTGACCGATTCCTTCTTACTTTGTTTTACTGTGATTTTGTTCTCTCTGCGAAGGTGAAGCGATGCCGACTGATACAGAAAAATTTTAAAACAATTGAATGGGTGCAAATGTATGTGAATAAGGATGGAATTGTGATTGATAGCATAATTACACATTTTGTGGACAAATAATGATGTTGAGACCGTTCAGATACAAAAGTTTATGGTCTATATGTCTACGGGGGAAAAATACGGTAAATATCTTGTAAATGCAGTATATGACATTAGTTTTTATGAATTAATAGCTTAATCATTGCTTTAGTAAACAATGAATGTAAATTGATCTAATGATTCATAACTATTGATAGATGCCTACATAAGTGATTCATTGAAATTTATTTTCTGAGATTAAGTATATCTATTGATACATGGATACAAAAAAATTAAACACATTTTGTCCTGTGCAGACATGTTTTGCATCACTACTTTTAGTGAGCAAGGTTGAAGTCAATATTTCTGGACTGTTTCAGTTGTATTGTTTATGATTGTAGACTTAAAACAAAAATGGCAAAAAAAAAGTGTAAATATTTTGCATGACTGAGCTGTATGTGAGACGTTAGATGTATACTAAGGTCTAATCTTTGAAATACTACATTTGTAGATGTTCTTTATTGTTGAGTAAACCGTGTGTTGAGATCAACAGTGAGCCTGAAATGTTCAGAATCTGTGCAATGGGTCACTCAGGATAAAATAACTTGGTCTGTAATATTCAGAATATTTATATCCATAATATATTCCAGACGTCAGTCAAGACATTGTAAAATGTTGTGGAACCTGGGTTGTGATGTGGTTTGCAGTCTGCATTTTATACTGTAGCAGTCATTTTTGAAAAGGTGTTCAGAAAAAGGCATGCATGTGGTGTCGATCCGTATCGCTGTGCTGTAGCGAAAGGGCGAGAGAAACCCTCAGGGATGAAACCCTTACCATTCAGAATTCAGGTACTCTTTACTTCTTAGGTTTTACCAGCAGGGATTGAGGTTAATTTGAACAACACAAAGTGCCACTTCGGCAGTTCTTACTTTTACTCTCAAAGCATATTTTTAATCCCTTAAGATTTACATGTAGAATATTTTTGCCATACTATATTCAGGTTAAAATGAAATTCTCTCTCTCATATTTTTGTAGCGTCTAAGACAGTGAATGTCAACGTGACCACAGCTGCGGGTAGAAGATGATGGTTAATTGCTTCTTATTAATTTCATTATTGTGAACATATTGTCAAACACAAGCCTGGATTTATTTGGATAGTTGTTCAATTGAAGAATTAAAAAAAAAAGAGGGTGTACCAACTATTGCCTCATTATGCCCTGTGCACAAAACTCATTTGCTTCAAAGCGTAGCTTCTTCTTTCATTTGTAAATGAAAGAAAAAGTCCAGCTTTCTGCCAAACTTCAAGCTGTAGCCACAAAGGATGTAAAGTTGGAGATTTTCAAAATAAAATATCAATTGAATTCTATTTTGAAAGGGTCTCAGGAATCCATTTTCCCCCCCATTGTTTTCCTTGCCAGACCACAGTTTGGTGTGCTTTATTTCCCATAGAATATTCACCAGAATTCTATAAAAACATATGTAATACAATAGCAACCCGTGTAAGAATTTTGTGCACAAAACTACCTCGCTGATACAATGTCAGCAAATATTTATGAAATACCACAAATTACAAGATTTAATGTTAGTCATTTTCTTTTGACATCATAAAATTTCACTGGCATAAAGTCCATCTGACTTTTACACATCCAACATTCCTTTTCATTTTGTTTGTTGATTTAATTATTTAATTGATCACTTGTTCATTTTTATTTGCACGGCGTAAAAAGTTGACACAATGTATGTATTCTATATTTGCCCCAATGTATTTGCTCTTTCAAGTGATAGAAAATGTAACTTGTTTTCAAGTCAATGTCTTGTGCATGTGTAGGATTTTCTTAATGTGACATTAAATAGTGTGCAAAGACGAAACCTGTAATAACTGTAATGATGTAATTTGTCAAGTTCACTGGATTTAAAATGACTTTAAAAAAATCACTTATTCTTCTAATAAATATGCAATGATAAACATTTATACCTGATGTTTCTTGAGTTCAATTTCATCGTTAGCTCATAATGATCCTAGAAATAAACAAGAATAAATGCTGCTCATTTGTAATGTGACTTTTCTTCTCTATCTTGTTTCCCCGCAGTGAGTGTCAAGACATGCACATTACAAAGGCAAAAGAAATCCAGTCCACCTCAACACTGGAACAGTTCATGGCCAAACTCTGCCGTCACCACCAGAGAACAATTGTCGACGCTATAGGTTTCCTTCAGATGGAGGTTGCAGCCTCTAAGATGCGACAAAGTAGTGACTCTGGAATCCAAGAAGCAACATGCTCCATTCCAAAATCTGATACGGTCGCATCTGAGACGTCTTCTTCGGAGCACGACTTCCCTAGTGAATCAAGGCCAATGTTTCAGGTCTTGGACATGTCTTGTTCAATCCAAAGCAATAGGATCACAAAAAGATTTCTTGAGAATGTGGTTCCGTTGACAACATCTGCTCATGCCACCCCCGCGTTGGAGCGTCATAATTCTGGGTCAGCGAGCACCAAGGCCTCTATCCCTGTAGACACTGAGAACAACCGTCATGGCGATCATGTACCTCTTAAGATGAAAATCATGAAAAGCAGTAATGTTGCTGCTGGTAAGAAGTTATCGTGTGTGCTAACAACCTCACTTACATCTGACAGTGACTCCAATTTGGAGGACAAACCAAGTTCACTTAACAGAACAGACACTCACGCTAGACTCATCTCATCTCTAAACAGGCAAAATCAGATAAATCAGGTTCATCATCCAATGCAGAGGGGAGCTACGTGGCAGGGCAAGGGAGTATCAACTAAACAGTTTTCAGTTCCTGTGGCTTTTGCCACAGATTCACCAAGAACTGCCAGGAAGACCATCCGGCCGGCCACTCTTCAACACACTAGACCTGCCCCTTACAAGACAGTTGATCCTGATCTTGGCCACTGTGACATTGTTTACATTGATAAACCAATTACAGAGTGTTATAAAGAGCAACGCAATTTGATTCCCCGTCGCAATGCTAGAAAAAGCACCAGGGGACATTTATATTCAGATGAAATTTGGGAGTTAAAGACCGTCCGCACATTGGCGGGCAGGGGTAACTGTCTTAATCGGATGCCAGAGTTGATTACACTTGTTACCCCCAAGCAAATTCTTTCCAAGCCCGAAGGGGTACCCCCAGTGGATATGCCTTTTGCTGGCACGTGTAGAGAGACGATAAATGAGGGGATGCCTTCAGAAAAGTCAGATGAGAGTATAGTACCAGGAACAGGAGATATGGTTGAAGTGGCAGCCAATGAAGTAGAAACATTAGTTGTAGTAGAAACTAGTCAGACAGATCAGGTTCAGAGCAAGTTAGAGAACCTCTTACCCATGATGAACTCTGTAACAGAAAACAGAATACCAGATCACACAACAAATATCAGCACGAACGATCAGCCACTCCAGTTAGACCAGGATGAGCTTTCTGTCAAGAAAAGGAGTGAAAGTGAGGAAAGTGTAGCACATTCTTCATTTGAAGTGGAAAAGGAGAATGAGCCTGAATCTGAAAAGAACGAGTCCGCTGGTCAAGTAATGTCAGAAAGAGCTGAAGAACAATCAGAGAAAATCGGCCCGCCGAAAGCTGAATCTCAGATTTCATCACATAAAATACAGAGCAGTGAGGCGGACACCCTCAATACAAGGACACAATCATCCATAAATCATGCCGAGAACCAAAAGACTGAAAAGGATATGGGAGAGGAGAGACCTCAGGAACCACAGCAAGGGATACACTCTGAAGAGACGGGAAAGTCCAACAACTCTGGTTCATCTGATGACCAAATATTGAGTGAGCTAGAAAGGCCAACAGCTGTCGTTGAAAATTTTGTGCCTTTGACAACATTAGAAGAACAGGATGATACATACGATATTTCTTTGAAGACACTTGATACTCTCTTAAAGGAATTACCTCCGTGGCGAAGAAAAAAAGGCAGTATTATCTCGCTCCCAAAGAGGTTACAACAGGCAAAGACGATAATCGTGGGCTACGTCAATGGGAGACCTATATCAGCCTCCGACAGAAGTCTGCGTCATAGAGCAAACGCCAGTAGCACCTCTTCATCAAAAAGGTCAGTGAAACAAAGAAAAAGAAAACAGAAACAAGTTCAGTTTGTCTCAACTGAAATCAAGAATTTGGTGAAAAATACATCTGAAACTGAGATTCCTGCAGAACCAATTGTGAACGCACCCAATGGCCCACAAGTTTCATCTTCTGACGTACCAGAAAGCTCAAAAGTTGAAGTCTCACCAAAATCCAAACCAATCCAGCAACACAAGGTTGGTCGACAAGATGAACAAACTGAAAAGAAACGACAGCTAAGATCAGCTATCCAGAAAGCAGACGAAACCCTTGAATTAGCACCTTCTTCATCTGTAGTCCCATCCATTACACCTCTAAAACCAAGTCCTAACCCTGCTTCTCCAGAACCACCTTCTTTGTCTCTTCCTCCTTTATCAGAGTCGTCTCAACCTGTAATCCCTGTCCAAACGGCACCGGTGAAGTTAAGCACTGAACAAACTCAATCAGAAATTCCAAGTTTGTCAATCAGACAAAAGCTCAGCTCTTCAAATGTGGGAGGACAGGAAAGTGAAAATGTAAATCAGCAGTTTAGTGTAGAGTTAACTACTCCAATGGAGGATAAGGCTTCACCTAAGACTGAAACACCAACACATGAAACAAGAGCAAAACGCGTTCTTAGACTGGAGCCAATGACACAGAAAGCAAAGGTATTATCTTCAGATGACAATTCTGGAAGTTCCCTTCTTAACGGCGCTTGTGGAGTAGACAACCTCACAAGAATGCCATTAAGGAGTGAGAGTAGCAAGGCTGAACAGTGCCCTCAACCCACCCCTCAATCCCTACTCGACAAGAAGCTTTCTTTGCGTTCCCAAAGGTTGTCTTCACCCACCGCCAGTGCTCTCTCTCTATCCGGAAAGCACACTGAAGTGGCATCACTGCCCAGAACACCTCCTGAGAAAATAATGAAAACTCAAATGAAAGTCCCTTCTTTACCGACTGCATTATCAGCCCCCGTAATGGGACCGAGACACCAGCTGCGCAAACAGACCAACAAGTTCTTAGAATCACTGACGAGAGAAGAAAATCAACAGCTGCTTACTAACTTGAACCTCAAATATGATAAGATGCAGAAAGGCTGGCTGCAAATGGACAGAGATGGCCAGACAGCAACTAAATATAAAAACAAAGCAGACAGACAAGCCGCTATATGGAAAAGTAAACGTAGGGCCCGCAAGCAAAAGTCTTTGGAGCACCAGAAGTGCTCACCAGTGCAAATGCTCTTCATGAAGGACTTCAATCTTTCAAGTATTTGTCGCTGGTTCCTGGAGTCAACCGAAACAAAGTCTCTCATCATTGTTAAGAAAGTAAACACGCGTCTTCCATCTGAAACTCAGCTGTGCTTTCACAGCTCGTCCAGTGGATCAGGAGCCTCTCAGGGTGTTTTTCCGAGCTTACAAGCAGAGCGCTTAAAGAAACATCTCAAAAAGTTTGCCATCACATCTCCCGTGAAGAGCAACCCCAAAAGTCAGAAGCTGATAGCTAAAACTCTGGAACAGGAGATGACCTCAGTCAAGGGCAAAGAGAGGCGAGAAGCTCCGAGTGCTGCTCACATGTTCAATCGGTCGGATGTCAGTGTTGACGCTCGGGGACACTGTGAGCCCCAGAAAGCTCCTGGCAAGCCTAAGAATCCGGCGAGTGCCAGAATTTTGAGGAAATACTCCAACATCAGAGAGAAGATGCAGGTTCAGCAAACCAATGTTCGACTCAAAAGTGTCTCCAAAAGCTTAAAGGCTAACAGTTTGAAAAGACTTCCCACAGAATCTGTTGTTCAGTCAACTGTCAAGCCTCCTGTGAGGGCGGCCAAAATACCCCGACTTGTTGCTAAGGCCACCAAAGTGTCCAAGTTGGGAGGAAGGAAAACATTTGTGAGAAAAAGGGTGATGAAACATCGAGCTAGCAAAGCTCAGAACGTCAGTCGGGTAACGAGGTGTTCGCAGCGACTGAGTTCTGCGGTCGGCTTGTCAAAAAGCAAAGCGGACAAAAAACCATCGGATGTTGAAAGGGATGTGCAAAAAGTCGGCTTGAGCAAACTGATTGCTGGGAAATGTCAAACGAACGACTCACCACATCGACGAGACATCAAAGACGCCCCCGAGGCCACCGTACAAAGTGCGGACGTGAAGCCTCTGAGCGTTCCTGATCAGGTGTTGACAAGGTCCCAGAGCAAAATAGAAGCGGTTGCGAAGAGGCCCAAGATTGGCAAGGAAAAAGCAGCTCGCAGGCCCGGCAGGAAGGCTGCGGACAAGAGAAGGAAAGGCGCCGTGAAGAGAAGTCGCTCTGCCATGTTGTCACGAACCAGATCTCAGGAGCTCCTGGCGACTCCCGCTAAGCGCACCAGGACGTCCAGGTGATGGTCGAGATCTTTGATTTGGAACATGTGGAAAATATGACCTCACCAAAGTGGGTTTGCAGATGGCCTTTGGTAAAGCTTTGAGGGGACAAAATGCAAATGCAATGGCTTGCTGGGCGGCAGCTCGGCGCTTCAGGGACTGCACACGGACCACAGCGGCTTTAACTTTTTTTTTTTTTTTTTGGAGTCTTCTGACATGACCGAACAGGACAAAAACCTCATCATTTACATTTTTTGGTCTCTGTGGCAACCAGGTGACACTAAACCTCTTTCCATCCATCGTCTTTACCCGTCAAATAAAAACTTTGCATCGCGCGTTGGGATCGCAGCCGTAGGCCGTGTGACTGTCGTGACCAGGTGCCTTATTTATGAAGTTGAAGAATGTTTCCTTTTTGTGCATAATCGGAAAATCAAGTGTATGCAAATAATCATGTTATCTTGGCTGACAGATGTATTTTTCTATGCCCACTTCATCAGCATTAACTTTATTGTAGTTGCATTAAGTATTTAGTATTTGATTTTGTTCTCGGACCTTGACTTATGCCAAGATCCATCGTAGTCCAGAACAAACAAGCCTGCCAGGAAATTGCCGAACCACCGGGGGTGTGTTTATTTCAGGAAGCCCGAGGAGCATTAAAAGCACATTCCAGGCTGGTGAAATCATATTTAACACTTTTTTATTACATCCATTTTCATCATCCTCAACGTTGTAATGTGAAGCTACACTATTAATACCATTTTTAGCACTGTTCCTATTTCAGTCTGGTCTCTCCCTCACATGTATTGTAAGTGAAGACCTTGTCACCCCCCCCCCACACACACTTTTTATTATTATTGTTATTTAAGTGCTGTGCATCACCTCCTTAATGTAGCCCATCTGAAACAGTCCACCAAATATTCAAACTTGAACATGTTTATTCTCTTGCTATTTAAATATTTTGGTTTTTGTATAATAGACAGAGAGAAGTGCTTTATTTGTGGTAATCTCAAGAATGAATGGTGCTTATGTTAAGATGGTTGTATTTTTGCTGAAGATGACATAAAGATGGCTGAATTTTTTTTTTCTTCCTTTCCATCCCAAAAGGACCTGAAACTTAAAAGATTACATTTTCAGAATCAAAATTCATGAATGATTGACTTGTTTAAAATTCACTTTTAAAAGTTTGTAAAAGATTGCAACCATTTTAAAAAAAAAAAAAATCATTTAATTCTAAAAACTTTTTTAAATTGTGCAAATACTCTCAAATTTCTCGTAAACCCTCTTAAAAATAAAATAAAATTCCTGTAAAGTGGACAATTTTCTTCAGGAAGGGAGGGAACACTTTTTCCTCCCTTACAGCTTTAATACTTCTAAGCAAATTTGTTGCAATCATGAGATTTTGAAAAATATAATACAAAAAAATCTGCAATTTTATTTTGGTAAATTTGGATTCATCTAGCAATACCAGTAAAATGCAGCTAGGTGACAGTATCGCTCTGTTCCTGCTACATGACTGTCAGTTGCCTTCAATGAGGGAGTAATTTCATTTTGATTTATTACGCGGTCGTTAATGTTACCGATCACAAAAATGCTAAAATTCACACATACCTCTTAACTGTTAATAAAGGTAGGTTAGCGCCTGCGCCAGATTATGTAAATTTTTTTTTTTTTTTAAACAACTTCATATTGCACATGGAACAAATATAAACAGGTCTTTAATAGCTGCGACTACTCCAAATGCTTAAAGGTCAAGTGTCATGCCTATAAACATTCTAAAATAGATATTGTAATGAAAAGTACATACATTATTCACTTCAATGTCTATGCGAAATAATAAATATGAGCAAAATTGCGAAAGTCACATTCGACAATATTTTCGAAGAAGAGAACATCTCACAATTGAATCAATATGATCCTATCGTTTCGAGTCATATTGAGATGATATGCGGATCACCTTCCCCCCCGGTCCACCTCCACAGGGGTGATAAACGCTCCCCTCGAGCGACAATTGCGCCGCAGCTAAATTGCTTTACCATCCGATCCACCTCCGCGGCGGAGATCTGCCACCTCAGCGGTGCCTGTCAGATACCAATGAGGATGGGATTTGAACCCATGCATGCAGAGCACAATGGATTAGCAGTCCATCGCCTTTACCTCTCGGCCACCTCATCTGGTACTTGTGGTCTACTGCTAGCGTTTCAAATTCGGGTTTCAGGTTCAAAGCAGAAGAAACATATACTGCAGAAAAGGTTCCTGTCAGATACCGATGAGGATGGGATTTGAACCCATGCATGCAGAGCACAATGGATTAGCAGTCCATCGCCTTTACCTCTCGGCCACCTCATCTGGTACTTGTGGTCTACTGCTAGGGTTTCAAATTCGGGTTTCAGGTTCAAAGCAGAAGAAACATAAATTGCAGAAAAGGTTCCTGTCAGATACCGATGAGGATGGGATTTGAACCCATGCGTGCAGAGCACAATGGATTAGCAGTCCATCGCCTTAACCTCTCGGCCACCTCATCTGGTACTTGTGGTCTACTGCTAGGGTTTCAAATTTGGGTTTCAGGTTTAAAGCAGAAGAAACATATATTGCAGGAATGGTTCCTGTCAGCTACCGATGAGGATGGGATTTGAACCCCTGCGTGCAGCCCACAATGGATGAGCTGTGCATCGCCTGAACCTCTCGGCCACCTCTTCTGGTACTTTGGTTTACTGCTTGGGTTTCAAAGTCTTGTTTCAGGTTCTAAGCAGAAGAACCATACATTGCAGAAAAGGTTCTTGTCAGATACCGATGAGGATGGGATTTGAACGCATGCGTGCAGAGCTCAATAGATTTGCAGTCTATCGCCTTAACCTCTCGGCCACCTCGTCTGGTACTTCTGATCTACTGCTCGGGTTTGAAAGTCTTGTTTCAGGTTCTAAGCAGAAGAAACATATATTGCAGGAATGGTTCCTGTCAGATACTGATGAGGATGGGATTTGAACCCATGCGTGCAGATCACAATAGATTAAGAGTCTATCGCCTTAACCTCTCGGCCACCTCATCTGCTACTTCTTGTCTACTGCTAGGGTTTCAAATTCTGGTTTCAGGTTCAAAGTAGAAGAAACATAAATTGCAGAAAAGGTTCCAGTCAGATACTGATGAGGATGGGATTTGAACCCTTGCGTGCACAGCAGAATGGATTAGCAGTCCATCACCTAAACCTCTCGGCCACCTCATCTGGTACTTGTGGTCTACTGCTCGGGTTTCAAAGTCGTGTTTCAGGTTCTAAGCAGAAGAAACATACATTGCAGAAAACGTTCCTGTCAGATACTGATGAGGATGGGATTTGAACCCATGCGTGCAGATCACAATAGATTAACAGTCTATCGCCTTAACCTCTCGGCCACCTCATTTGCTACTTCTGGTCTACTGCTAGGGTTTCAAATTCGGGTTTCAGGTTCAAAGCAGAAGAAACATAAATTGCAGAGAAGGTTCCTGTCAGATACTGATGAGGATGGGATTTGAACCCATGCGTGCAGTGCACAATGGATTAGCAGTCCATCGCCTTAACCTCTCAGCCACCTCATCTGTTACTTCTGCTCTACTGCTACGGTTTCAAAGTTGGGTTTCAGGTTCTAAGCAGAAGAAGCATATATTGCAGAAAAGGTTCCAGTCAGATACCGATAAGGATGAGATTTGAACTTGTGCGATGAGCAGTCCATCACATTTACCTCTCGGCCACCTCATCTGGTACTTGTGGTTTACTGCTAGGGTTTGAAAGTCTGGTTTCAGGTTCTAAGCAGAAGAAACATATTGCAGAAAAAGTTCCTGTCAGATACCGATAAGGATGGGATTTGAACCAATGCGTGCAGAGAACAATGGATTAGCAGTCCATCACCTTAAACTCTCAGCCTCCTCATCTGGTAGTTTGGTGTACTGCTAGGGTTTGAAAGTCTTGTTTCAGGTTCTAAGCGGAAGAAATATATATTGCAGGAAAATGAGGATGGGATTTGAACCCATGTGCGCAGAGCACAATGGATTAGCAGTCTATCGCCTTAACCTCTCGGCCACCTCATCTGGTACTTGTGGTCTACTGCTAGGGTTTCAAAGTCTTTTTTCAGGTTCTAAGCAAAAGAAACATATATTGCAGGAATGGTTCCCGTCAGATACTGATGAGGATGGGATTTGAACCCATGCGTGCAGAGCACAACAGATTAGCAGTCTATCACCTTACACTCTCGGCCACCTCATCTGCTACTTCTGGTCTACTGCTAGGGTTTCAAATTCGGGTTTCAGGTTCAAAGCAGAAGAAACATAAATTGCAGAAAAGGTTCCTGTCAGATACTGATAAGGATGGGATTTGAATTTGTGCGATTAGCAGTCCATCACGTTTACCTCTCGGCCACCTCATCTGGTACTTGTGGTTTACTGCTAGGGTTTGAAAGTCTGGTTTCAGGTTCTAAGCAGAAGAAACATAAATTGCAGAGAAGGTTCCTGTCAGATACTGATGAGGACGGGATTTGAACCCACGCGTGCAGTTCACAATGGATTACCGGTCCATCGCCTTAACCTCTCAGCCACCTCATCTGTTACTTCTGGTCTACTGCTACGGTTTCAAAGTTGGGTTTCAGGTTCTAAGCAAAAGAAACATATATTGCAGGAATGGTTCCCGTCAGATACTGATGAGGATGGGATTTGAACCCCTGCGTGCAGCCCACAATGGATGAGCTGTGCATCGCCTGAACCTCTCGGCCACCTCTTCTGGTACTTTGGTTTACTGCTTGGGTTTCAAAGTCTTGTTTCAGGTTCTAAGCAGAAGAAAAATACATTGCAGAAAATGTTCTTGTCAGATACCGATGAGGATGGGATTTGAACGCATGCGTGCAGAGCTCAATAGATTAGCAGTCTATCGCCTTAACCTCTCAGCCACCTCGTCTGGTACTTCTGATCTACTGCTCGGGTTTGAAAGTCTTGTTTCAGGTTCTAAGCAGAAGAAACATATATTGCAGGAATGGTTCCTGTCAGATAGTGATGAGGATGGGATTTGAACCCCTGCGTCCAGAGCACAATAGATTAGCAGTCTATCACCTTCACCTCTCGGCCACCTCATCTGCTACTTCTGGTCTACTGCTCGGGTTTCAAAGTCGTGTTTCAGGTTCAAAGCAGGAGAAAAATATATAGCAGAAAAGGTTCTTGTTAGATACCGATGAGGATGGGACTTTTCCCCCGACTCTCCTTTCACGCCACTCCTCCCCCCATCCATTTGCATATTTCATCAGTCACGCCACTTTTTTTTCCCACTGTTTAGTGAATTTGTACTTGAGCAAAGAAAAGACAAATTTTCTCTCTCAAAAATCAACGATTGAAGAGTTCAGGTTGAGTTGAAGTGTATGTTAAAACTTGGAAGCTGTGATGTCATTTTGGCCCATGAAAATTTTTATATTGGTCTAAAAAAATTGCCAATCTGATGGCGCCAGTTCAAGTGGGAATGGCACATGGGTTAAGGCTGTCAACCTAAAAAAAAAACCTACTTTGCTGGTCATGCATATTTTGCAACCCTTTGAAAATGTTTAGTGGCGGTTCTCATTCCAAAGCAAGAAATTTAATTACAGCTCTTTGATTCTGACAGGCGTCCAACAATGACATCATTTTCAAAATGGCGGAAAGAAAGAAGACGGGCTTAAACAAAACGTTCAAACAAGTAATTAAACTACCGACTGTGGAAAAATGTTGGAGAAAAATATCCGTGATTGTTAGGCAAAATTAAATTGGGCTTATGACTTTTGACTGTCCCTTGTAGTAGTGACAAGAAGACAAATGAAATTGTTAAAAGCACACACATCGAACTTTAATGAATGAAAAGAGTGGAGTTTTGGTAAACATTTTGTCGGTGGCTCTACATACATTCAGCATCATCTTGGGACTCATTTCGGTTCAGTCCCACCATCAAGTCGTGTGACACGGAAGCAAAAAATCTTTTTACAACATTTGTGTGGTTTACATGAACATAGTTAGGGATATCATAGCTCATAGGATGGAGAGTCTTAGACTGGTTGAGTTACAGTACATCTCAATATAGCACAAGCACCACTAAGATGGCTACCAGGGAGTTGCACTCGCACACCGAGGAGACGTGAAGAATAAAAGTCACATTCCACGGCCGATGGGGAGGACGTCCGCCGAGCGTGATGGCCAGAATCCGAATTCCAGAACAGTATGTGATCCTTTCTAAACTAAAAGACAGCTAAAAGTTACCACTTCATGAATAAGCATATTTATTATCTGTACACATTTATACATTCAGCTATGTGCTCACTGCAATTGGCACCTCAATAAAACCTTACTTTTTTCTTTTTTTCATACCAGCTACAAAATGTCCCGACCTTTCATTATGTGTCATAGCGGGTGCACGCTTGTGTTATTTTCCCTAACACAAATCATGACTGACAGCAGCTTATTATGATACATGTTGAAGTTGGAGCTTCATTTTTTTAACGTCGTTTTTTTTTAATTCATTTTTAATCTTTTTCTACTTTTTTACATTTTTGAAAATTTCAGGAAAAAAACGCAATGCACGCTTATATGCATCACCGTACAAAAAAAAAAAAATAAATATAAAGAGGAGTGAAAACAAGCTGAGGCGCTCACCAACGGGATGTAATATTCACATGGAAGACGACATATACAATATTCGACGACGGAGTTGTAGAGCAGACTGGCAGTGGCTCCTGTACAATGTGGACACGTGCATCGCAATACTTTGGAATATGGTAAGAAAATTCTAAAATGGAAAATCAGCTTATGTGTTGTCGTTTCAACGATCATAACAGAAGTCACCTTCTGACCGATACGAGAGAAACAATCCCAAAAAAGTGTTTAACATCGAAATTAGGTCAGAGTTGGTCTTCTAAAAATGTTGTTCAAAAACAAAGAGTGGAAGAGTTTCGCTTTTTGATTTGGACTAAATTGACTTCTCACCATATTCAAATTTTTTTGGGATGCACATGTGCGTGTGTGTGGTCCATTACTACTTGCCATTACATGTTGGACAAATAATAATAATAACAATAATAATAATAATAAAGCCAACGCCCAAATCTTCCACTAAACATAGAAAAATACTATACCAAAAAAACAAAAAGAAATACAAATATATATATATGTATATATATATTAGAATCTGTTAGGCATTTCTATATAAACGGGGAGTTTTTTGGGGGGGGGTGGGAGGTTACATGGTGAAAATAAAATAAAACAAAAATGAGAAAATAAGATAATACAACAGAAACAATCATCAAATCAGTCAATTAAAAGTTTTCCTCGTTTTTTTTGTAAATTTGCAATCTTTTCCTCCTCTTGTTTTTAATACTGCAGGCCGTCAAGAGGATTCGACGCTAGATGGCCCCCTGCTGGAGGGAGGGGGCAATACATGCTGGGGGTGGGGTGGACGAGTCAAGCCCCCCGAAACTCATGTACACTGACCGTATAGTTGAAGTCACTTGACTATGTGCCGCTCAAACGTCTTCTTCTCGTGTGTTTGTGTGTGCGTGGGCGTTTGTGGGTTGACTGACAAATAAACAAACTCGGCTCGGCCAACGGTCCAGCTCTCTTCTTCTGTCGTTCCCCTCCCCCACTGTCCTCACCACTGTCTGTGGGGGTGGAGGGGGGGGGGGGGGAGAAAAAAAATCTCTGGAGCCTTTTGAGTTGACACTCTGTGACATCACAAAGCACGTCCTATTTTACAAGCGTCGGAGTCCTTAATATATAGATAGAGGTTTTATATATATATATTCTTTAGAATCTCTCTATTTTTCCACGGCGTTTTAGACGCCGCAACCCACGCAGCCACACTTGATGCTCTTCTCCACCTCCTCGGTGAAGGTGGTGCCGTCGCTGCACTCGAAGGTGTATTTCCGGCGCTTCATCCGCTGGCTGGCGCAGCAGGTGCCCGCCTCGCAGGCGCCGCCGCACTCCACCCAAGACACGGTGCGCGTCGTCTGGCAGATGGCGTAGCCCCGCTGCACCTGGTAGAAGTCCCGCATGGGCTCGCCCCGGCACGCCGACTCTGAAGAGGGACAAGCGCGCCGGTGAAAAAAACAATACTTAATTTTTTTTTAATTTATATTTTTTTACTTGAGCAAATGATGATTTTTTTTTTTTTTTTGGGGGGGGGGGGGGTTTGAGACATTAAATATTTTCTCAAATTATCCTTGTAACTACTAACCCTAACATTTACATAGAAAATATTTTGGGACAAAATACTGTAATCTCAAAATAACCTAAAGAAAATTACAGTACATACATCTTTTGCAATGCGTTGTTTTTTTTTTTGTGTGGGAATAAAAAAAATCTACCTTTGCCAGAATATTTAAACTCTTTTGCAGAGTTTTATTGAAACAGTTTTCCTGGAACATTTTCAAACTTTGAATGTGAAATTACAATTATTACTTTAAAAAAAACAAATAAAAAATATATTGTATTCGGTGAACAATTTTATTCATTTTATTCTAAGAAATAAATTCCCATGTATTAAAACCTAAAAAAAATTGAAATTAAAAATGTTTTATTCTCATAGATTTATGGTATATTTTTGCAAAACATCGGTACTACTTTTCCAAATAATATTTTCTAAATTAAAATTAAATTAATGTTAAAACTGTATTATCACAAAGCATAGAATTCAATTTTTTTCCCCTAAAAATTCCAAGGCAAATTCTTCATTTGTGTAAGATTTTAACTTTTTCCAACACATTTTGAAAGGAAAATTTTATAGGAGCTGAAGCACAATTAAATATGAATATATAAATTTAAAATCTGGAAAAGTCAACAAAACAAAGAAATATCCGAATAAAGTTGCTGTATTGAAAGGTAAATTTACATTATTGTATAATTAATGCATTATTACAAATATGCATTACAATTTGATCTCGACAGCAAGATGAGAAAATCTTGAAAACATGAGCTCTTTTTCTTACGGTGGCCAGGAAGTGCCAAACATAAATTGTGAAACACTTTCAGAAAACAACAAAATCAGGGACAATCTATCTCCGTTGCCTCCCGTGACCACGACCCAGGAGCCAATCATATTGAAGCGGGGCGGGTTTTGCCGAAAAAGGCCGTGGGATTTCTACAAAATGGTTCCCCGTTTTGTCTTTTGTAAGAGTCTTTCTGATTTTGTCAATGTGTTTTCTGAAATGTAACTTTTTTTGATTTTGTTTTCTGAAATGCAAAAGTGTTTCACGATTTGTTATATTGTTTTGCTCTTCCAGGGCAGTGATTATAAAAAGTCTACACACCATTCTCTGTCATTTTTTTTCAAAGCCGTTTTTGTGATACAATGGAAAAAATTAGACCAAATATTTCTTTTTTTTTTCCGAGTTTTAAAGTTTCGATTTTCTTTTTTTAAGAATTCTTTGTGTCGACTTTCTATACCCAACGCAACTAGTGATGAATAACCAAAGATGTCCGACCTGCGTCACAGAGCTCCCCAGAGTAGCCGCTTTCACAGTGACAGTAAGCGTCTCCCGTGTCCGAGATCTGGCAGCGGCCGTGCACGCAGGACAGCCGGCGGCAGGGGTTGAACAGCTCTCCCTGTTGGTTGCACAGCGCGCCGCGGTAGCCCTCGTTGCACTCGCAGCGGTACGACTGAGTGTCCAGCGGAACGCAGCGGCCGTGGACACATCTGCAAACGCACCACAACGCATCTTGTAATGGATGTCACGACCGTCATTCAGAACGCGGAGGGGAGTTGGGCGAGCTCAATTTGACGTAAAACCTAAATATCAAGTCTGAAGGTTGCCATAGAAAAGTCGTTAATATAGTGTGAGAAATAACAACAATGATGTCGGAATTAATTGTGTCCCCCCAAAAGACAAAAGAATAGAGACAGAATTTGCCAATCTGATGGGATGATGCTGTGAGTGACATACTTGCTGCCTTGACAGGGGTTGCCGGCGAGCTGGTCGCACTGCGGTCCGGCCCACCCCGGCTGGCAGTGGCACACGGGCCCCTGGAGGCCGTCGGGCTGGCAGATGCCGTGCACGCAGTAGATCTTCTTGCAGGGCTCGCAGCCCGGCACCACGCCGGGCTTCATCTGCGTCTTGGTGAAGTCCTGCAGCTCGTTGTTGATGTACAGGTTCTGGATGCAGCCGTGGAAACTGGAGCTGTTCTGGATCTGCCACAGGCGGAAAGCGCCCGGGTGCACGCTCACGGGCATCCCTGGGGGGGAGGTTGAAAGGTGTTTAGAGGAGTGACGGTCGCCAAGTAGCAGCACAGACTCACAGCTAACGCAGGGAAGGTATGAATGAAATGGAGGAAAGGCTTTTCGAGCATGTGTGTCGCACATTGAATTATTCATAATTACATGTACAGTCGTGCCTTGAGATACGAGTGACTCGGATGAAGCAAGTTTTTCCAGATACGAGCTGTCGGTCAGCTTTGACTTTCAAGCGCAGACTTTGAGATATTGTTTGGGTCTCGTACTCTTATCGTGGCTGAGACTTTAAGAAATACTATTACAGAACTAGTTGTGTACCGGAAATAGTCAAACAACATTGTCAGCAAGAACAGACACTTTAACAGGACTCAGTCATATATTCTTTATCTTCCGCCTGGAATGAATAATAGTAGTGCTGTACTGATAAGCTGTAACCAGTATATCCTCCTGTTTGTCTTAAATTGTTCCCAGGTGGCCAAGACGGCCACCCTAAAAGAAGCCACATTATTATTTATTACTCGTATTTTACAATGTTATACATACAAAATATTGATGTTATTTTTTTTGCCTTAAAAACAAGTATGAATGGATCAAGGTGGTTTAAGGCACGAGTGATCTGAGTTACCGGCATGGTTACAGAATGCATTCTACTCATAAGTCAAGACACGTCTGTTAAATTGGAGAGTAGTATGAATGCGTTACGTGACACAGCATCCTTGAAAGTGAGGCCAGCAGCTCATATGAAAAAGCTCCGATTATGATCTTCAATGATGTCAACACACAAGACACATTTGCATCCACTTCTCAAGACAATTTCTGCTTTGTGGTTACCGAGCAACAACTCATTTACATGGCGCAATCTCAAACGTGGACGAAAGTCACACACCAAATGTTAGAGTTATGTTTTTTTTTAACAAGTCACATTATCAGAGTAAGGACGGTATTTCGGAGAATATAGTCCAAATCTTTAATAAAAACAGCTGTAAAGTTAAAATATTTAAAAATGAAAAATAATGGGAATTTGATGAATGGTATTTGAGGCCTCTAATTTAAATGACAGACAAACATAACAACCTTGATAATAATTTATCAATTACTTTCCAAAATAATCACCAGAACAGTGATTCTCAAAGTGTGGTACAGTCTCCCTCTAGTGGTAGGCAAAGAAATTACCGCCCAAGTGCAGTTCAGTTGTATTTAACTTTGAAGTGCAATTGTATTTGCATGTAACTTTTAGGAAGTGTTTATTCATTTGTTTTTATTGAACTCTTGCGGATTTTAATTTATTATTGAAGTACTGACCCCTCCTCCCCCACCCTCATCTTATATTTCAGTGATTAACAATAATACTTGTATTAAATATACTTTTTAGGACCAAAAAAAAAACTCCGTCTGATTTTAGTTGAAGACTTCAGTGCACTAGAGACTCCACAAAGGTGGCTAATGATCTACTTGTGAGGATCGCAATCACAGTCATGAGTGGCTCAGTAGCGTATGATGAGGAGGAGGGGGGCTTTTGGTTGCGGTGGCGGGGGTGGGGAGGGAGGTGATCGACAGTAGTGTAGTAGTTAAGAGTGCCTGAAGAGGAGGGAGGTGTGTTCTGGAGAGGGCCCCTACCCCCCACGTATAGTGGAGCCTCCCCGTTGAGGGGGCGCACCGCCCCGAAACTGTCCATGGTAGTGGGGAGACCCCCGTCGATGGACAGGTTCACCATCTGGTCCAACGTGACGAGCTCCACCGTGTGGAACTGGCCGTCGTTGATGGTCTCGGCGCTGCCGGGGGGGTGAAGGAAAAACGCGACCGTTGTCAGAACCGAAGCGGACGGCCAAACGTGTCACGGCGATGCGGTCCGAGCGGCTGACCTGTAGATGGCGTGGCCGGGCTGGCTGCCCGGGTCGTAGCTGACCTTCACGTGACCTTGGTACAGCTCCACCGCGATGTGGTCGTTGTCGCCGTTGTACAAGAGGATGCCGTTATCCTCCGCCGTGGATACCTGCAGACGTAGCAGGAAGAGTCACGCGCTTTTACATGAAAGGTAAGAAGAAGTTTTAGGACAACAAATTTCCATCCATTCATTATCTGAGCCGCTTATCCTCATGAGGGTCATGGGAATGCCGGAGCCTATCTCAGGTCAGGAGGCGGTGTACACCCTGAACTAGTTGCCAGCCAATCGCAGGGCACATGGAGACAGACAACAGTCGCACTCACAATCACATTTTAGGGTAATTTAGAGTGTCCAATGAATTCATACTTTTGGGATGTGAGAGGATTTTTTTCTTCATTAGCATCAACGGGTGAGTTGAAGCCTATCCGCAGACAAGTCAACGATTATCCAGTTAGCAGCCGCCCGCTAACAAACTGCTCGACACCCTGTTTCACCTGCGACACCCACGTCACTCACTGGGCCAGGCTCAACCTTTTAACGGCACGCACACTCAAAGACATGTAAAGTACGGCGTGGAACACGACGGTTCGTACCTGTAGGGTGATGTTGGCCTGCGGCCAGTTCTTGAGGTCGGAGAGCAGCAGGTAGGAGTCTCTGTCCACAAAGTTGACGCTGACCAGCTTCTCGCAGCGCGGGCCGCCGAATTCCGGAGGACACTGGCAGAGGGCGCGACCGGCCCGCTCCACGCAGGGGGCGTCGTTCTGACAGTCGGCCAGTTCGCAGAGGGACAGCAGCGAAGGAGGAATCTCGCACAGATGACCGCTGCACACAGAAGAGGGACCGCACGGATGTACAGTCGCTACACGTAAATCTCGATAATGTATAGTTGTTTTATTTAGCGTTTATGGTTTTAGGATGTTATATCTGGTTCCCTTTCAAATATATAATACATGTTTGAGGACGATTGCGGAGAGCGTGCAATGACTAAGAACTACTGTATGTATTACTCATTTGTTTTCAACTGTTTCCCCCCATTTTGGTTTTCCACTGGATTCTTTCCCGATGTAAAAAAAAAATGGCCCCTGGCACGAGTTGCTCATTGTCAGCGCTGAGTGCACCCAAGTCAAGAGAGCAAGTTGAGGAGGGCCGAAAAATAAAAGTCCAAGATGACAGCCCGAGTGCGGCGCTGGCTTCGTGCTCCTGTGCGCGTGTTAGAGCGCCTTGTTGTCACGGCGTGGAAAGGCTCTGTGGTATACATGCTACCCACTGGAGGCTTTAAGGCAATATATTTTTTGCGGTTCCAACATGTAGTTATGTGTCGCCATTTTGATTTGCTTCGGCTGAGAGAATGGCTTCACATTCCACGATTTTGAAGCTGCATTTTTTTTTTTATGCACATGGCAAAGTTTCTAATTGTTTAAATTTGGCAGGGTTGTTAAGAAGGCTTCTCCGTGGCCTTTCAAATTCCCAAGACATACATTTTTACTTTATAAACACTTTTTAGGGAAGTTCCACTGTATAGATATTCTTTGAAATATGCTGTTTCTTCACAGACTTTCACTTTTCGGCAGTGGGTCTGTAACCCGCCCCGCATGATAAATGGGAAGTCACTAGAGTGGAAAATCCCCAAACCACAGCTCCTGTCCATCCACAGAGAGGAGATGCTTTTTTTTAATGAATTGCATGCGCTTTGATGCGATCCTCACCTGTACCCTTGCTGACACCGGCACGCGTACCCGTTCAGCTCGTCCACGCACCGGGCTCCATTCTGACAGCGATGCTCCTGGCAGTCGTTGTAGTCCACACTGCAGTCGTCACCCACATAACCAGGAGCGCACACGCACCTGAAGCACACAAATGCAACACTTGAATGAAATTTCTGCAATGCGTGTTTTTTTTTTTTTTTTTTTTTAGACCACTGACTTGGGCCCAGAGGAGGTGATGAGGCAGGTAGACTGATGTTGGCAGGGGCTTCGTCCTGGGGCGCACACGTCCTCCATTTCCTCGCACATATCCCCTGCACACACACATCATTTGTTATATTGCAAAGGGCAGCGTGAAAGCTGTCCGGGTCTGGCCCGCGCATCAAAGTACCGGTGTAGTAGGGGGGGCAAAAACAAGTGTAGTTGTTGACTCCGTCCACGCAAGTGGCGCCGTTTTCGCAGTCGTTGTCTTCGCAGTCGTCGATGTTGGTCTGGCAGACGGCGCCCTCGAACCCCGGCGGGCACGTGCAGCTGCGACACACATGCAGACATCGGCATGTGCTGTGAGACTTCGGCTCAGACAGAACAAAACCAGAATTCTTCGATTTCCACCTTTTCACGTGGCGATAATCAACTGAAAACTGTCGGTTTCTGATCTCCCTCACCTGAACTGTCCCCCGTCCTCCTCCAACTCCTGCTGCACTTGGCATCGCCCTCCGTTGGCACAAGGGTTGCTCACGCAGGCGTTCAGAGTTATCTCGCAGTTCTTGCCCTGCGATCAGAATCCACGGTGATGGTTTTACTTCTGGACTTCTGAACATGCAGCATTTAACTTCATTTTTTTGGGGTTCAATTTTTTTTTTTTTTTACACTGTCACTATCAATCATTCACGGTCAGAGCATCAAGACGTCGGCGTCTCCGCCGAGCATGCCCCGGGACGTCGACTGACCTTGAACCCTGGAGCGCAGTTGCACCTGTAGATATCCACCGGGTCACTATGGCACACACCTTGGTTCTGACATGGGCTGGACAGACACGGGTTACACTTGGCCAGCACTGCCGTGTCCACCTCACCTAAGAGCACGGAAGAAGGATACGGTAAGCACAAACCTCCTGTACAAGAACTTCATAAAAATGGGATGTCTATTGAGAGCAAATCCTTTTTTGTTTTTAAATACAGCTCTTGTATTGGGTCTTGCCGGTTTGTCCTGGTGACCCAAATATAGCGCACCTGTGCATTCAAACTTCTTTGCCGGTGTGGTGAGCAGCAGTTTGCCCTCCAGGCCACGTGGACCAGCACACCGGGCGATACCGGGCTCTTTGTATCCGGTCTTGACCCAGTCGGACAGCCAGCGCAGGCGGCAGTCGCAGTACAGCGGGTTGGCGCCGATTGCTCTGATGGCACACATGTGAAAAGAATCTCTCAACTGGATCAAGTCTTCCGATGACCGATACGGGAAATAGTGATGTAGATAATTGTGCTATAGAACCACGTGAGCTTCAGTTTTAAATAGTTAACTCTCCTCTGATAATGTAGTGCTTCACATAGCTGACTTTAGTACAGCTAGTGTGGTCATGAGTCGCACTGAAATTGTCCATTAACCAGCCAAGTGCTCCCACAGTTAAAAGTGCTTATTGCATGTGATGTTCTCTAATATTTTGTGATTGGCTGGTGTGACGTTGCCTACGGGTGTTGTTTTGCACTATCACATTATCATTCACGTTTCATAAACATTTTCAAGATATTGCTTCATCACCATTCTCCAACCCCATTAAAAATGAACAAAATAATAATTTTACTCTGAGTCTATTTAAATAATTAAAAAAATGGATTTACTTGCTTTTAAAATGTCCTCAAAAAGTGTGCTTCTCCTAAAGTGGCATATATTTTTTTCCAGCTCGTCCAGCTTTATTTGTAGAGTACCCTGCATCGCCAGTTGGTGTCTCTCTACACCTTCAACTAGGACAAACTACTTCAGAGCAGGGGCGTATTTAGTGATTTGGGGGCCCAAGGCAACCCAATCATGGAGGCCTCTCACATCCTTTTACTGGAAACAGTTTGAGAATTAAAAAAATAGGGAGGGGGGGGGGGTGTCCAGCTAGTGTGTTGTTGTCTGCTCCGCTCATTTGGTGTCTCTGTGGAAAATGGTGAAAACCATAAAACTGGTTTCCTCTTCTTCCACCTTGTCTTGTTCCCTGCTACACTGGGATGATGCTACACAAATCGCCAACTATATTGTTTTCCTGCATCAAGTCTGCACATGTGCAATAAGAAAATGGAACAGTCCATTGCATTAGAATAATGATGAGCTATATTTAGAGTCTTTTTAAGTATGTGTTTAAACACTAAAACTGTAAAATTGCCATTCAATCCAATATAAGAAAACTATCCATTTTTACGAGACATCTGAAGGACCCTGGAAATTACAGAACTCCTGGCAAATGCCACAATGTGTTTGCCAAATGGCAAATCTCCACCGGGCATCATAGTCAACTCTGTGAGTAGTGTACAGTGTGAGAGGAACAAAAGAGATGGAGAGAGTATTTTTCCTCCATGCTGGTCAGCCATCACGGAACCACGAGACACTCTTAAGCGCGGGCGTCACGGCGGGATCAATGCGGGCTCTGTCCTCGCGCTCGTGAATCGATGGCGTTCCATTATGGCGGCGTGCGGGCTCGTCTTTCAGGCCGCGCCAATCGCTGACACCTGACATCTGCAAACACGGACGCCACTTGACCGGGAGCAAAGATCAATGCCCCCCCCTCCCTGCGTCTCGGCTATACTACGTCTTTCTCCTCCCTTTGCCGCCTCTCTCACCCTGATAAGTCTATTGATCAGGATTCAGGAATGCCGTGTGCAAAAAAATAAAAAAGTGCAGACATAAATAAACACGCAGATCTGTGTGGAGCATCTGAGCGTGTGTATGTTTTGGAGATAGAGATGGGACACTGGAGGGCTCTGTGTGGAGCTTTAACCACACAGCGCTTAATTAGAGTAAGGGGAGGGAGGTCGAGCCCACCAAAGAGGACTACAGACCTGCTACTGTGTGCCACACGCTGCCGGAAAGCGTATGTATGTGTGACTGCGTGTGTGTACACAAGATATTAGATAAGATGGTGAATACAGCGCGTTTGTGTGCGTGCGATACTTACAAATGGGAGAGCGAAGCCACGTCGCCGAAGATGCCATCGGGAAGCTCGGAGATTTCGTTGCCATGGAGAGACCTTAGCGACAGAGGTGGGCGCAAGTCACACGCTGCACGTGTACGTCTCAAGTCTGAACGAACAAGTTTCGAGCAAGTCCCATGTTGCTGCTTTGTACCGTTATCAATCACGACATATAGTGGAGTGATGATAAAATATTGCTTTGCTGATCATAACACACAAAAAAAGCACATTTACAGGTCCTGTAAAATCTAATTGAACACCAAGAGAGAGTATGATTTTTGTGTGTGCGTGTGCTGGTGTATATATATATACCCAGTTATATAAATGAGTTATGAGTCAATTTGAACATCTGTTTAAAAGTCTATGTTGTTGTCTATCGCCATAGAGGGACTCGCTAAAACGGACACAGTATAAAAGTGTCAACTTCGTTTAAAAAAACATGTTGGTTTTGTCATATGAGTGTCTTGAATATGATGTAAAAAGTAAAAAAAAAAATGCTGACAGTTACTTGTGTTTGACCAGTTTTGTATCCGCTTTGACCTTAGTTGGCTGAGACAGCCCCCTTTAATCTGATTGGACGAGTCTCTATAAGACCCACTTGTGATCTTGATTTGTGATGTAAATAAGCTCCAGAAATTCAAATGACGGCTGGAACTGGACAGTTAAATTGAATAGTTAACAATTTACTCTTAAATCGAGCGAGTTATGGTAACAACTAATGTCAACAAAATATGGATTTATCCTCTGCCTGCTTTAATTCAATGACTTATTAAAGTGGCTTATTTTAGAACCACTGACAAAGTTTATAGTGGAACAATTGACAATTGTCCTCATTTCTGAGGAAGACGTCAACAGTGCGCTTGGTGTTTGACTGAATGCCGCGCGGGTGGTAGCTGCTTTGAGCTTCTGGTTGCGCCTCGTGCAAACACGTGAGGCTCTTGAAGTCTGGAGAAGTACACGATCGGGTTTCAGTCTTGCCGGCAGGCCCAACAACGAGCGTACAGAGGCAGACAGGAGCCTATAAAAAGTGCATTTGAGGAACTTTACCCCAGAATTAGTAGGTTTTTGAGGGACATTGTGTGTTTGGAACTCAGGAGTTACTCAAAGACGAGTTTGCTTGAGACCAAGAAGATAAACCATCCAATTTTCTCGAATGCCCATCCCAGCTGACCTTGGGCAAGAGGTGGGCAACACCCTGGACTGGTCGCCAGTCAATCGCAGGCTACGTGTAGACAACCATTTGCATCAAAGGTGACTTCAGTGAACTTGACGTGGATGGTTTTGGAATGTGGGAGGCAGTGATAAGTAGTAACAGGCTACATTCACATCAATAACTTATTGGATAAAGTGTACTTTTCGGAGTTGCTTCAATGTTTTATACACTAGTTTTTACTCTTACTCAAATCGTTTTGTTAAGAAGGAATGCAACCGTTAATCCATTCCATTGAATTGTGTTGCAGTTTTATGTTTATGTATCTATTAATACTAAGATGATCTATTTGTTCCACTTCATCAGAGACTACGTATCACCATTTAGATTGAAGCCAGGCAGTCACATGACCTCACACGTCGTCACCGCACAGAGGCAAAAGTTTTCAAAGTGACTCATTAACGTGACGCATAGCAGAAACGGCGAAGGTTGTCACGCGCTAGCATTTGTGTCCACTCTGAACTTCAGAATGTACATTTTTCATGCTTTTCTATGCAATCTCAGCCCAGTGAGCCTATTGTGCCATTTTACAAATGTAAGCCAGAAAGGTTGATTTCTTGTGTCTGTAATTGACTGAATTAATGTTATTAAAAAAAAAAAAATCCGTTTTATTTAGGTTACAATAATATTGTTGGTCAATAACTGATCTTCATATTTGTTCAATTTGACATCCGTACTTTGATAAAGAAAATTATTTTACTCGATACTTGTGTGGCTTCTTTCACTGAGACCTAAAGACATTATTTAGAGTTTTTTTTTTTTTTTTTACTTTGAGTAAAGTCATATTCTTCTAAAGTAACAGAGCTCTTATTTGAGTCCAATTTTTGGCTACTGTCACCATTTGTATTGTCTGCTACAGGAAACTCTCGCAAATGATTTCTGCAATTCAACTTTGTCGTTAAAGTGAAGACCATTATTTTGTCTTCGGGTTTCAACATCAGTAGTGATCAAATTCTTCTTACGGTTGTTTGCTAGTTAATAATGTGAAACAGCTAAATGTGTAAATCATCTTGACATTACAACATCGTCTTTAAAAGTTACAACACATCTTTCCGTTAAGGTTGGATAACTTGTGTTTACACTTGTTTGACAGCGATGCTGACAGTTTGACTATGGGGTGGAATATTTCCATTTTCATTGTTTTGCAAGGGAAAAATAAATCGTGTCATTTTTTTTTACTGTAAAACATATATCTTCTAAAGAATTGACGTGTCAGCAGACGTCCTGCCAGCATTGCAGTCAGGGCAAAGCAACTGGCAGAGCCGCACGAAGTGCAACAAAAGTATTTCGGGATAAATTAAATGACCTGAACGTGGAGGCGGGTGATTCTGAGCGGGTGAGTGGCGAGCGAGCAAGTTTGCCAGCCGGTCGGCGAGCACTGTGCCAGCCTGGCAGAGCGGGCAGCCGGGGAGTCTCCGGCAAGTAACCTGATCCGCTTTCATAATGACATCCTCTCTTTGTCTTGTGTGCAGCTGTGGATCGTGACAGACCGGATCATGACTTCATGCATCATAGGTGGGGTTGGGGTTGGGGGGGGAGGAAGTCTGCATTATGTTGCATGTACCTGCACTGCTTAAATGAGTCTTGATTTCTGACGTGACTCACGCTGAGAATATGTAAGTTAGTTTTTTTTTTTCTCTTTTTGTTTGGATGAACATCAGTTCTTGTCACTTTCTTTTGCCGCTCGATCCGGCATGTGGGGCACACATTGGCGCTGTCTCTGTCTCGACCCCCCCCCCCCCCACTCATCATCCCCCACACCTAATACCCAGCAGGCCAATTAGCAGCTTATTAATAGGCAGCTCCAAACCACAAACTTCATACACACAAGTGAAATCTCACTCCGAGTAAAACCGCAGAGTGCCCATGCCGGGTTGGGGCCCGCTGTTCTGTTTGAAGCGTTAATGATGTTTCTCGTCTTTACTGCTGCGTAAAGCCAAAGGTGCAGCTCCGTAAAGGCGTCGGCACCTCAGCGTGTGCAACTTTCCCGCTGTCGCTTCACGCTTTCAGCAAAGCGCTATACAATATTCTGAACCGTCAGCTTAGGTCTTGAAGTCGAAAACCATTATTTGGAGCTCATTGTTGCTTTAGTTTCATGGAGTAAAAAAATAAATAAAAGTGAAAAGGTAACTGATGTTAAATATGAGGGACTTGACTGATGGAGTGAATGGAAAAGATGTTTACATTTTACTGAGGTTGATTCATCTACTTTTAAAAATGGTCAAATACCTCCTGGTACATATGTACATGAAAAACAACAGGCACAACCCATAACTGTTACAGTGAAGAAAAGAAGTATTTGAACCTTGCTATATTGCAAGTTCTCCCACTTAGAAATCATGGAGGGGTCTGAAATTGTCATCGTAGGTGCGATGTCAACTGTGTGTTCAAATAGTTATTAGTAGCTGTATCACACAAAAAAATCGTTAAAAAAAATCATACATTGGGAATTCTGGATTTTTCTTTTTATATTATCTCTCTCACAGTGGACATGGACCTATGATGAAGATTTCAGACCCCTCCATGATTTCTAAGTGGGAGAACTTGCAACATAGCAGGGTGTTCTAATCCTTATTTTCTTCACTGTCGGTCAGCTTGCCCTATCAGAAGTTTGAAAAAAAAAAAATAATGAATTGAGAAGCCCCACTGATTCGCTCATATCGGGCAACCACATTATCAGGTTGGTTGCGCAATGAACGATCTGAATGCAGCGTGCCGCATCGGCTGTGTGAAAGTACGCACGGTCTCGGCAAAGTCTAACTTTGTAGGGTTCTCTTTGAAATGTGCAGGCTGATAAATGATAACCTCAGCCTGAGCTGAGATCAAACCCGAGACCTCTCCACTGTGAGGCACACTGGCTGACCACGAACTACTTTGCTGCCTAAAAACCTCACCCGGTCGTTCATTTACAAACGAGAGAACCCTACTGTATTTTCCGCACTATAAGGCAGGCGCACCATCAATGAATGAATTTTAAGACTTTTTTCATATATAAGGTGCACCACATTATAAGGCGCATTGAATAAACGCTACGGTAGAGGCTGGGGTTACGTTATGCATCCATTACATGAACCTGCACTAATGGCGCAATATTGATCCATATATAAGGCGCACTGGATTATCAGACGCACGTCGGCTTTTGAGAAAATTAAAGACTTTTAGGTGCACCTTATAGTGCAGAAAATACGGTACTTTTACCTTTAAGACAAACAAAAGAAGGTGTGTTTTGGAAAGGTTTTCTGGAGGTTAAAATTGTCCACAAAGTTATGAGTGACCAAAAATTGTGGTTTTGATTGGACATTGAAAATATTGAAATGCCTTTTAAAAATATGTATCTACTTCCGTAAGTTAAGAGACAGGCATAGTGTTGCTAATATAGAGCGTAGAGATCAGTCTGAGAGTCATGTGTGGCTTACAGGTGGGGTGGGGTGATAGTGGGGGGGGGGGGGGTTTCCCATGGCGTCACCCAGGCAGTTTTGTGGAAGTGAGCTTGGCGTGAGTGAGTAAGAGCAGAAATAACGGATGGCGCTTCATTAGGGATCAAAGCGGCGCTCGCAAGGCGACATCAAGCTAATGGCGGCCGAGGTTCGCTTTCGTTGGGGGCTAAAAGGTGTAATGATGGGGGGGCTTTGGTCATATCCCACCGTAAAAAGCTTTGTTGTCACTAGTAAAAAATTTAAAAAGTCTGCCGGCTACAAGCACACATGGAAAGCCGATGCGTCTGCAGCAAGCTGTGCAAAATATGGTCCACGGCCCATTTGCGGGCCAGGTGTCTGTTTTGCAGTAGCCCACGTCGTGAACTAAAAACAGTATTTGACCCGATTTGCATCATTACAAAAGCCTGGGGCTTGCAACACCCACATTTTCCGTGGCTGCGACAACCATGAGAACTGGTGCTACAAATAATAATAATCTATGTGTTTTACCCAGCATTTTTGTAGTTATGTGAAGGTGTAAAAAAAAAAAAAACAATTACAACTAAAATAGTCACAATATTTCTACTCATAGGTAAGAAAGAGTATTCCATTTCAGCGTATCTTTAAACTGATGGATTGGTTTTAGTGACTTTAACAAAATAAAGGTGAAGAAGTGTTTTTGCAGCCTTTGTTTTTTCTCTGAGCGGGACTCAGAGAAAAAAGTTTGAACACACACACACCACTCGCACACGTACACGTGAGTCTCCACTGTGTCTGGCCTTGTGATCGAGGCCGCAGATTCGAGTTGGAGCGCGAGGCACCCGGGTCCAAATCTTGCTTGGGTTTCATCATCTAAGTGTCGCACACGTTTATATCCAACATCTCAGTTACTGAGCAGAGCGATCCCTCCCCATTTCGAGCCCGCGGTCAGCGAGAGGGCACAATCAAAGGCTCGCAGGCACCGTCAAAGCCATTACGGTTAGCGCGGGTGAACATTCTCGGGTAATCAGTGTCACGGTGATTGTGCACAGTGGCCCCGACGAGGTGTGGGCTGCGGATGCCGAACGCCGAGGCTGCCACTTACCCGGAGAAAATGGGTCAGAGGTTGTGTTTGTGTGCGTGTATTCATAAGCTGTCAAAACTGTTTAGACGGCCCAGTCCTCTGGAGTTTATCAGCGATTCTCAACATCTGCTGTCAAATATTCTTTTTAATGACTCATTTAGGCCGATTGCGGAACTACTCAAAATAACTTTTTGGTTCTATTTTGCACTTTTTTCACCTTTTCTTCTTGTGTTACTATACATGGTTTCCTTGGCGCTTGCAAGTGTATTGGAGGTTCTCGAAAAGTGATTTTAAAAAAATATGGATTTTACATTACATTACTATAGTATCTTCTATTCCTGCAAAATAGCTATTTTTGTCTAAATGAAACTACTCAAGGGCAGCAGGGTGGATGAGCTGGTAAAGCATTGGCCTCACAGTTCTGAGGACCTGGGTTTGACCCGGCCCCGACAGTGTGGAGTTTGCATGTTCTCCCCGTGCCTGCGTGGGTTTTCTCCGGGCACCCCGGATTCCTCCCACATCCCCAAAACACGCAACATTAATTGGAGACTCTAAATTGCCCCTAAGTGTGATTGTGAGTCCGGCTGTTTGTGTCTATGTGGCCTGCGATTGGCTTGCAACCAGTTCAGGGTGTACCCCGCCTCCTGCCCGTTGAGAGCTGGGATAGGCTCCAGCACTCCTTGTGCCCCTTGTGAGGATAAGCGGGTAAGAAAATGGCTCGATGAATGGATGTAAACTCTCAACTGACTTCAACATCTAGTTCCTTAGTACAAAGATGCCACAAATGTTATACTTTTCTTGCATTGGGCTAGGGTAAGTTTTTTAGCAAATGTGTGTGGTTTGAATGTATCTCAAATCCAATAGAGTACATTTGGTAAGTACACTTTGTTTTCCTTTACATACAATACATTTGCAGTTAATCTTTCAAAGGAGTTTGTGTATAAACGCTTACGCAGGTACATTTAAAAAATGTGCATTTCAAGTACGTTTTTCTATTTCTCTGTATTTAAGCAGTTGCGGGGCATAACGATACAGGAGTAATAATATTTCATATAATTTTGTGAACCATATCTCAGTGGTTAGTGTCTAGTGGTCATGAGTTCTTATCCCACTGGGGCCTCCACTCCCCGAGAGGGGTTGCGTCAGGAAGGGCATCCGGTGTAAAAACTGTGCCAAGCAAATATGAGCGTTCATCTGAAATGTCACGCTGTGGTGACCCCTAACGGGAGAAGCCAAAAGAAACTATTATAATTTTGTGAATAAAACCTCTGCCTTGTTAGGCCCACTATGCCATTGTTTATTTATTTTGGTGGTATTTGGAGAGCCAAGTATTTTTTGTGATGGTACTTGGTATAAAAAGTTGGAGACCCATTCAAATAAAGCAAAACATTCTGGAACTCACAATAGCCGGAGGGAGTGCAGTCCACTGAAGGCCATTTTAGGAATGCACCGCAAGGAGTTGTAGCTCAGGATTCTACAATGTAAAAATAAGAAAAAAAAAAGTCACTGCATTAATTTTGCTGTTGAAATTATGGATGCTGATTTGAGGCCCCTCGGCGCTTACAGAGTGGTAAGCTGGCTCATGTTGGCGAAAGACGTGTTGGTCAGAGAGTTGATCTTGTTGTTGCTCAGATCCCTGAAAAAATAAGAAACAGGTTTATTTCTTGCCATTGTTCTTTGAAAATCAGACCAGGAAGGAGACTCACACCAGCTGAAGGAACTTAAAGGAGGACAGCTCTTTTGGTAGCACGCTGAACTGGTTTCCATCCAGATACCTGAAGAAGAAAAAAAAGGCATTCATTCCAAACTCTGTACAGTGCATAATTTAACGCTGCATGTACTAAAGAAAGAAATAATCCTGTCTGTAGTTTACTATTGCTGTTATTTCTTGGCGGTCAACGCTATATTTCCATCAAGTTGTGAAGAAATACATTGCTTTTGTTGGAACGGAGAAGTCGCTGCAGCTGCTTGAGAGTGGAAGTCTCGCTGCGAAAGGGATTAGCAATGTTTAAAGAAAAGTGTTGCATCAGGGCTGAGAACGTGTCGAGTTGTTGTTTACAATGTTTTTAAGGGTGTAAATCCAGGCATACAAACAGACTTAACGTGTTGCATTCAGGGACATTTTCTGTGAATCTCTTCCTTGCTGCAGTTGAAGTTTATTTATGGATGGCCTCTTGAGATGAGCAATGGTCTCATTTTTGAGGGAGTCTGACTTTAAAACATGTGACAACAAACATACCGTACATCGAAGCCCCCCAAAGACCCATCTGTCCCCAAACCATCAAAGCTATTCGTCTCCTTCTAACATGCAATGTCAATTTTGAATGAGTACAGCACAGACACAATCTGCATTTTCAAACAACCCTACAACAATTCATATTTCCTGGGCCCATCCCCCATGCGTGTGCGTGCGTGTGTTCTCTTGCAGCCCACCACCGTCGTCGTCATGCCTGCGAGGATGCAGACACTGCCAAAGCAAAGTGCTAGCAGAGGGCTGCCACCCTGACAAATGGCCTGAGAGGAGCTGCGGGGGGCTTTCTCCTGCTTTTGTTGACTATATTGAAGAGCTGGTGGGCTGAAGAGGGAGGTGTACTGGTTAGCTAGGGGCTTTGGACTTGGGGGGGGGGGGGTAATGATAGGTAATGATGGTGCACAGGACACTTTGGATAATGACGGTGCTGCAAGCGCTCCAGTCATGACTACATGAAAGGCCAGAACAGAGAGGCCCACCTGGTCACACCTGCTGGGACAATGACAGACCTCAAGGCTTGCACTGTATGTGTGTGTGTGTGTGTGTGTGTGTGTGTGTGTGTGTGTATACCACTCGCAGCAGTATTGGAAAGTTCCATTCCCTCCCCTTTCCATTGAAAAGTGCTCATTAAAATGTCCTCTTCCTCCCCTATGCTCCCGTGGACAGGCTTTTGGCCCTGACACAAGTATGCGCACACAAGTAACACAAATGGACACACACTGATCCTTGGCTACAAGTAAAAGAGTGACATCAGTGCGAGGCCCGACGGCTGCAGGGACGCACACGAGAAGAATGTCTGTGAGAACAACTGCAGGGCTTCTTGGACACTTTTTGTCCATGCAGTCTTCTTCAAAATGATTCAATGAGATTTTCTCGTCTCAGCTGTTTGCATACAGTATAATCTGTGCGCACCTCCAGGAGACACAATTTATATGTGTTACGTGTACAAGAGTTAGGGAACACCTCTGCCGAACATTGGATCGGATCGTTGTGTGCAGTGTCTGCAATGATGCGGACTTTGTATCGGTCCATTGTGGTAAAGAGGGAGTTAAGACGAAAGGTCAAGCTCTCAATTTACCGATCTACATTCCTACCCTCACCTATGGGCATGAGCTGTGGGTGGTGACCGAACGAAAGAGATACAAGCGACCGAAATGAGTTTCCTCCGCAGGGTGTCCGGGCTCTCCCTTAGAGATAGAGTGAGAAGCTCGGTCATCTGGGAGGGGCTCAGTGTCGAGCAGCTACTCCTCTGCATTGAGAGGAGCCAGATGAGGTGGCTGGGGCATCTGATTCGGATGCCCCCCGGACGCCTCCCATTCTTGAATACATGAGAAAATAACCATTTTGGAGACTCATTCCCTCCTAAAAATAAGTTGGTTTTTTTTTTTGCTTTCAGGAAACTGATTGTGTGACACATTCAAGTTGATTTTGTTGCCGACAGCGTGTGTTCACTTCCCACTCAGTGACTGTGTGAATGTGAGTACAAATTATTTTCCATGTCTATATGTGCTCTGCCACTGATTGGCGACCAGTTAAGAGTGTAGTCTGCCTTTTCCCCCAAAACAACTGGAATAGGCTCCAGGACCCGTGACCCTGAACAGGATAGGCGGTGCTGAGAATGGATGGATGAAAAAAATCTGTGATTAGGCGAATCCACAGTTGCCGAACTACAAGTATGCAAGGGTCCACTGTATACAGTATATGTACTTCCCACAATTCCATCCAAAGTAGCACAAAAGATGCAGTCTAAAAGCAATTACATTTCAGGATATTTGTGCACGATCCCTGTCTTCCCTCCCCAGGAGGTCTTCGGTTTGTTACGGAGTTCTCTTCCCAATGCGGTGACGTAATCAATCCGATGTTTTACCAAGTTGAGTCATATAATCACCAAGTTATGCAAATACAGTATTAAATTCACAATTACGTGGATTCCTCGAGTTAGGTCAGTCTCAGACGTTTCAACTTTACAACGCCCGTCCCCCGTCTCCCATTTTGTCTGGCTAATGCTTGTCCGTGTTTGTGTGCCTGGAGTATCTTCGCATTTTTCGCCCTCCTTTCTGGACATAATCGCCCCAAAGAAGAAAGCAGCCAAAAGAAAATCTACAACCATGGAAACGAAGCTCAAGATCATAAAAAGATTGGAGAAAGGAGAGACACCAACACCAACCAAAGCTTCAGTCGGTCAACTGTGGTGACAATTATTAAAGACAAAGCCCGTATTTTAGCGCACGTGAAGGGTTCCGTTCCTATGTTGGATAAAATGATCACAAAACAAGGTTTTTGATACTTGTCGAGATGGAGAGGATTGAGGACCAGGTTCTTTCGCAATAGCTAAGCACAGCCTACCCTTCTTCTTCTTCTCCAGCCACCTCTCAGCAGTAATGCTAAGTACATCATCTTGTTTATTTCTATGTATTTGTTTTTTATACAAAATATTTTGATGTAAATTCTGACTTTAATGGAGGAATCCGACTTAAATCGAAATTCGAGTTAAGTCGCAACTGTAGAAACGGAACTCAGTTGTAGACCGAGTACTCTCTATACAGTAAATATTTTCATGAGAAACACTTCCAGGCTATAAATGTAAAACATGAACAAGTTTCATGCATGTAGACCTGTAGCAAACTGAGGACCCCCTTTATTTGCATACTGTAAATCTTAAAATAAACTTCTAATAATTTAGGTTTATAGTCAATCTTTTATTTAGGATCTATTCCAGGTCAATGCTCGGATGGGTGTGGTGAGGAAGATTTTTTTTCCCCATATGAGCAGAAGTGGAGATCATGGTTGTTAATGGTTAGCATATCCGCCACACAGTTCAGTTCTCAGCGCCATCCTCACTGTGTGGCAAAAATCCTATCCTCGTGCTTATGTAGGGTTTCGACAGGTGCGCCTGCATTATTCCACCTTCAAAAAACATGCATGTTCGGTTGTGGGAGGATGTGAGTGTGTTTGTCTAGACTGGCAACCAGTCATGGGTGTAACCCGCCCCTCATCTAAAACTGACTAGGATAGGCAGCAGTTCACCCTCGACCCCGACGAAGGGAAGTGCTAAGGAAAATGGATGGATGAATGTGTGGAAGCTGCAAAAGACTTGACAGTCTGTACACTGCCAAACTGTTGTCCCAGTGCTTTTCTCCTAAATGTATATACAGCATCATCTTCCTACTTAGCTGAAACCACACAAGCGATGTGATCAAAAGTAGCTGAGGCACTTACAGTTCTGTCACGTTTCTGGGGATTCCTTTGGGCAGCGTGTGGAGGTGCTTGTTGCTACAGCGAACCACAGTCTCCAGGCAAGTGCACTCGCTGGGGCACTGAGGCCTGGGCACGCAGCTTGAATCCTCATGGCCTGCGGAAAGAGGGGAAATTGCAGGAGTGGTTACGCATAGAGAAAGGTGCCGCGGGATGACAGATTGCAGGTGAGACGTAGATAACAGCTTCAGTCTGAGCTGTCGGAGCAAGGGGAGAAAGTGTTGAAAGATTGGAAATGGCACAAATACCACAATCTCTCAAAGTGACAGCGGGGGGCAACGAGACAAAGAAAAGATAGGAAGTCTACTGAGAAAGAGATAAAGGAGCCTCAGTAATATAATATTGACAAACCTGGACAAAGAATGGAAGCTAGCCTGAGGCCTGGAGACAAGTCTAACATTAATTCAGCTGAAAATCAGCTGACCGGTCAATAAGGCAGGCCGCTCAATATAGCTCCACTCAGCCCGACATCGACAAGCAGCTTAGGAAGTGCTGAGCTCCAATCTCGTTCGTAAACAACGAGCTGGACAAAAGCGCTCATTATTGCAAATGATCGCTGGGAGTTTAGGCAGCTCTCACTCATAATGTACGGACTTGAAAAGCTGCAATAAAACTCAAGTTTTGAGCATTTTAATCACCTGAAGATTTAAAACCTGTTTGGTTTTTGAAAAGAAAGAGTGAATAAAGTTAGGTGAGAACCACTAAAATAGGGCAATTGTGTTAAAAATTGATTGTTGCGTAAAAAAGGCCTGCGGCCATGAACGTGAGATTGTTTGCAGATTAATTGCCGCCTATTACACGGCTGAGTAAGGGCATTCTTTTTTTCAAAATTACATCACTCATCCTTCTTGGACATTGTAAATATAGTTTAGGAAGTTATTAGCTTTGGTTAACTATTAAAGACAAAAAAATGTATAGCCTCTTGTTAATAATCCTCCAGGTAGTTCAACCAGTGTTAGTTCAGAAAGCTCGACAAACTAAGCAACTTTTACTTGGTCTGAGCAAAAGTCAATGCTGTTGCTAAAGCAAGTGACAAGACACCTCCGACCAGCCTCACGCCGTAAGGACATACCTTCCTCGCAACGGAAATCAGGCAGCGCCACATCCTGCAGGGGGATCTCCTTAAGGAAGGCTGGGCGCTGGCAGCGAGGGTTGCCCGTAACGATCTTCCTGCTCCTCAGCCAGTCTCCCAACCAAGACAGCCGGCAGTCACAGTTGAATGAGTTGGCCAGAAGGTTTCTGTCGAACAGATAGTGCGTAAGGCGGCGTGGAAAGAAGCAACGTTTTCGAGCGAGAGTGCGGTCTCACAGGGTTGAGAGCGTCTGCAGGGTATCGAAGGCCCCAGGAGTGATGGTGGTCAACTGGTTGTCGTAGAGAGACAGCAGACGCACGTTGTGCAGACCCGTGAAGCTGTCGTTGTGGATACAACTGATCTTGTTGTTCCGAAGCATTCTGGAGCAACGAAAGAAATCTCTTAGAAATATATTGTACTCTACAGCGCCTCCCCCCAGCGATAAATGTCACCTGTTACTTACAGCATGCGGAGGCCCTCCAGGCCACGGAACATCTCACTCCGGACTGTGTCGATCTGATTGGCCGTGAGGTGAAGCTCGTTGACGGACGACGCCCCCTCGAATGCGCCGTCCTCGACCTCTGTGATCTTGTTGTTGCTAAGGTTGCTGTAGCCAGCAAATGGGGGATTAACGCAACTTGAAGATAAAAGTTTTAAAGACAAATGAAATACTTACATTTTCTTGAGCTGGGTAAGGCTCTTGAACACTCCGGTGGCCTCCAGAGTGGTGATGTCGTTGTTGTTTAGGCGCCTGGACACAAAGATAAAAATTTATCAATAAATCTTTTTACATGTTCCACTAAGTTGTTGAATAGCAATCGGTTTTGCCTACATAAAAATGGCTGCTACCCGACCTACTCATGTTAAAAACATTGCTTACAGCTCAGTGGTGGATGACGGGATGTGCTCAGGGATCTTGGTGAGCTTCAGGTTGGAGCAGTCCACCACGCTGGACTCGCAGCGGCACTTGGGAGGACACACCGGATCGCTGTTGCAGGCGTTATTCAGCCGGGCGTCCTCGGCACCTGACCAGAGGAAGGAAATACAATCCGTCACGCAGGGAAACGATGACGTCAGCCCTTTTTAACGATACAGCCGCACGCGTTTCCCCACGACACCACGAGTCACGCATCCCTCCCTCATCTGCAGTTTGTCCCGAACTTGCTGTTGACCTTAAGTGCCTGCAGCAGAAGCTCCTCTGCCATCCATGAGAGGAGGGACACATGAATGGGCATCTTGTTCTCGAGCAGTGAGCGGTGGGCCGAAAAGGAACGGTACCCAGGGAGACAGCGATAAGGGCGGCAAAGAGGATTTGGGCAGTCAGCTTCGGTAAAAGCAAAAGAGCTGCAAGGGTTCGGTCAGTCACTTGGAGCGGTGAAGAGAAGCAAGAAGATGGATGAGACGCAAATGAAAGGTGAGTGGTGTGGAGAGACTGGAGAGACATCCATCCTGGTCAGTGGTGGCGACTACCAAAGTACAAATACTTTCTTACTTGAGTAGATTCTTCAATTATCTTCACTTTACTTCAGTACAGTGGTGCCTTGATATAAGAGATTAATCCATTCCGTGACTACGTAACTCAAATCAGTCGAATGATGGCTCATATCTTGAAAAACATAACTCAAGGCACCAGTGTATCTGTCCTTTGTACGCCTTACTTTGTCCAAACAGGCTTGTTACTAAGATGTAAAACTCGAGCGGTAAAATCAACTGCAGTTGAGATATTGATTGAGATGTTGGTGGCACACTGCTGACGAAAGTGGGACAGCAATGACGCGGAGGAACGTGAGCCAGGGGGCATGAAGGACGATGACACAACAGTTTTGGAGAAGTGAGCTCTTCCCTATCGGTGTTCTTATTGAAGACAGTTGTTTGTTTTCCACTCCAAGAATGATTGACAGCGAATGCAGCCTAAAAACCACCGGCTTTTGCTGTTCAAAAATTGTCTTTCGAAATGGGAGAAAAAAAGAAAACAAACAAGCACAGCGTATTTTTTTCTTCTTCACTGTGGCAAGCTGTCAAAATGGCATTTGAATATAACAGTGAATGTTTTTTTTCTTTTGTAGATTTCAGAGAGTCTGTACTTTTCACTTTTACTGGTCGAAATGAGTTGAATCAGCACTTCTACTCCTCGTACACCAGAGTATCCAGCCTTTCATTTTCCAAGCCGCTGGCGCCCATCTCGGCTAACTCTGGGCGAGAGGCGGCGTACAACCTGAACTGGTCGCCAGTCAATCGCACACCAGACCATCTGTCTTTCTATTTAAGTACAGAGTGTGAGTACTTTCACCATTTCCGTTCCTGATCGAGGAAGTGCATGGAAGGAGGATGCAGGTTGGAAGGGATTGCGGGACGTTTCCCTGCACTTCCTCTCTGTCTATGAATAGACGTTACGTGCCAAAAAGTGCGCTGTCAGATACATCGTTGCTGCTCAATAATGGAACAGCTCTGGGAGCCACTTAGAACAGAGTGTGTGTCCGTCCGTGTTGGTGTGTGTGTGTGTGTGTGTGTGCATTTGTTCCATTTAGAGGGAACAGCCCAATGTTTTCTGTTCAAATAACATTTTATGTCCCGGTCCCGTCTCGCATGCTTCGCAGCGATGCACCTCGCCGCCTCTGTGAATTTGCACATTACGTCACTGGGACACCGCGGCCACCCACACCACAGTCACCAGCAGGAAAACCTCAACCAAGAGGAAAGGGGGTGGGGGTGGGGGAGAACTTAAAGTCGAGCAGCAAGAATGTGTCCAAATAACGGGACATCATCCGAAGCCCCATTGTTGACTTTATTAGAGATTAACGAGTGGATTGCATTTGCAGAAATAACTTCCTTTAGACACAGTAAAACAGCTAATTAAGGAACTTTCCCTCGGCCAGACAACAGGAAAAAGTATTTCCTGCCGGAGAGGAAGTAATGAACGCGTGAACCGACTCACAGCTTTCATCGTGACGACGCCGAGGAGCCCCCCCGAGGGAAATTCGTGAGTCATCATCCTTAGTATCGATAAGCACATAGTGGCCACACTTTTATTGCATAGAACCCGATGAGGGCAAAACAAATCATGTGGGATTCCCTCCAGCCCATAAAAATGGCACAAAATGACTCATCGAGGAGCTTTTCAATTCACTGCAACTTTATCCCATGAGGACAAAGGTATTGGGACACAAGTTCACATTTAGAGCAAGTAGTTCCCTTTTGAGTCGTGTCTGCAATTACTGCATTTTTTTTTTAATCAGGTCAACATTTAAAGGTGAAATCCAATGCTTTGCATGAACAATGTATCCAAGAGGTCATGTAATATGTACTCTATTTTGACAATGTGATGTTAAATCCTCTCTCATTTAATAGTGTTTTGAGAAGGTTTTTATCGACAGTTATGAATTTTCAGGGGTGCTGCCATTTTCGCGAGCCACATAATCTATGTGGACGTATGTGACGTGTACCGTGCTGTTGCAAAGGCTGGATTACAGGGGACACTATAAGGCCCAGGACTGATTTCTCGGATTCTCCTCACCTGATGAAGAAATAGCAGTATCGGTTGATCGGGAAGATAGAGGAATACTTCCATACAGATTTGAACCTGTGGCTGTAAATAATGTTGAATATTCGGATGGTTCTTCGGGCGGAATGACGCCGGAGTCTGACTACTTGTAGGCCTTCGCACGGGACTGAAGTGCATAAACAAAGGCCCCCGGAGTTCTGGGCCGGCAGACGCGGATAGTTAGAGGACGGGAATTATGCAGAGTCTGACGAGCTGCGGCGTCCGGCGGAGGCCACGAGCCGAGCTTCGGAGTCCGGTGGAGGCCGTTAGCTGAAGGTCGGACGCCGAAGCTCGGCTCGCGGCCTCCGCCGGAGCTCGCTCGTCAGACTCCGCGTCATTCCCGTCCGAAGAACCATCCGAATATTCAACATTATTTACAGCCACGGGTTCAAATTTGTATGGAAGTAGTCCTCCGTCTTCCCGATCAACCGATACTGCTATTTCTTCATCAGGTGAGGATAAATCCAAGAAATCAGCGTTGGGCACAATGTAATTGAGCCTTTGGTGCGGCACCTTACACGTCACGTCCGCGCATGTAGGTTATGTGACTCGGGAAAATGGCGGCGCCCCTGAAAATTCGTAATTGTCGATAAAAATCTTCTCAAAACACTATTAAATGAGAGCGGATTTAACATCTCATTGTCAAAATAGAGTACATATTACATGACCTGTTCGATACATTGTTCATGCAAAGCACTGGATTTCCCATTTAAGAGATGGCCACGCTCACCAATTCCTTCACATCACCAACCGTGTCTTTATGGACCTTTTCCAGTCATGCTGAAAGAGAAAAGGTTCTTCCCCAAACTATTATCAAAGAGCTGGAAGCATGGAAATGTCCAAAATGTCTCTGAAAGATCAAGAATTAAGATAGAAGAGGACCTAATGGGTTGAGACCAAAAGAAGTATGTTCCAACACAGCACTTTTGTCCATATAGTGTTTTAAACAATTGATCTAAAGCACATCTGTTTTCGTTATCTGATGAAATACAAAAATTCCATTAACTCCAACATGAATCAAATTGAACTTTCATCTACCTCGTGCATCTCGTTTGCTCTCTCAACCAATGCTATCACAACTTAGCGCACATAACATATTAATTTACACACACGGGCGAGGCAAGACGGTGAATCACGGTATCACTGATCCTGCGAGTTATTTGCTTGGAAGTCCCCTTGCTAAGAGGTCCGGAAACATCCTCTGATTGGAATCTCGGTCCCCCGACGGGCTTTATTTTCTTTAGCATTTACCGACAGAGAAGACGCACGTTCCCTCCCTCGCTGAGAGACTTTATCGTTGGCTAATGCCAAAGCAAAGAGTCGCTTTCCCTTCTGACTGCATATAATGGAAAAAAAAACACACATTTATCATATTAAAATGCACTCAAAGATGCTGACCATCAGAGGTCTAATTGGCTAATTGTGCTGATACCACGGCTATTTTCTCCCTGAACCAAAAAGATGATTCACTTGCCTTTGTTACCGTTTTAAATGCCATCGTTTCACAATTCAAATCGTCAGATTATGTTCTATATGATAAATAAATTGCACAAACATCGCAATGTGATGCCCTCTAGTGGTACAAAAAAGAATGGCTGCACATCTACAATTCCATTGCATTTACCTTTTAAATATTCACAGTAAGGTCACTGATGGTGTGGCGGTACACCCGCCTGACTTTGGTGTAGGCAGCTTGGGTTCAGTTCCCACTAAGTGACTGTAGGTGTAAATGCTTGTCTGTGCCTGTCAGCTGGGATAGGCTCCAGTGACCCCGTGACCTTAACCAAGATACACAGTATTGAAAATGGATGGATGGACGTTCACATTAAATCTTTGAAGAACTGTTTGTTTTTAAAGTTTAAGCATGTATTTCAGTAAAATGTTTATTTAACCTTGTGTGCAATACAGTTGAATTGAGTTATTAAGTTGCATTATTTTCATGTTACTGCATTCAAGCACAGTGCAAATGTTTGAAAAGCGCACAATATTACAATGGCTTACAACAGGGGTGCTCAATGTGTCAGCTAATGTTCCCTCTAAACTGCGCGCGTGCGCAATTGTGGACCGCTGATGCAGTCTCTTCGCAGATATTCTGCGTTGCGCGCAAAAAAAAAAAATCCAATGCAAATTACAAGTAGAACATACAGCTATTCAGTTTGTGATTCAATGAGTGAGGGATGACTGGTTGCTACATCCAATAGCACAATACACATATGTACTGTAAAAAATGAAAAGAAGAAGCCACTGCTTTCTTTTAGACAGGACACGGAACTTTCTCTAACAATGACCTATGCTGCTCTCCCACACACTCTTTTTCCTAGTTTACCTTACACCGCCCCCTCCGCTCTTAAAGACGTACACTCATAATTACAACTGTTACAGTACTTACGCAGCCCATCAATGTGTTTTATAATAACAGCGTCCGTCCACCACCGCTGCTTTAGTTCGCAACACAGTCTGGGCAACGTAGAGCAAAGATGATTTTGATGTGCTGCTTATGTTTACTTTCGATATTAATGGAGAAAGGTAAAAAAGAGATGCTGCTGCTTTAAGATGCAATGACTGTCGGAGCATGTGAATAATCGAAGAAGTAGTGGATCAACCGGACGAGATTTTCTCTTTTCCGAGTGGGAAAGGTCTGGTCTGAAGCCAAAGTAGAAAGTGCAGGATCAGAATGTGTGTAATTTTAAAATTCCACCTTGGCACTGCCTGATTCAGGATGAAAGCACAGACAATACAGCGCAGAAAAAGATAATTCTGTATTTTAAATATAGGAGGCAACATAACATTAACCTTAAAAGAGTTTGGGAGCATCATCATGACCCCCCACCCCTCCTCACTCAGACAGTAGCTCGCAAGAGACTGGCTCCTTGAAAAGTAGATCTTGGAGTAAAAAAGTCTGGGCACCCCTGGCTTACAATAATATCACATATACCTTTTAGAAAATAAATCATTTTTGATGAACACTTGGGCCTACTGAGCTTTTGTATTTTGCTGAAGGGCATTATGGCGCTACTTGGAGAGCGCTTTTTTTTTAAAGGTGGTACTAAGTGTAAAACGTTTGAGAACTTTTATGATAGTTGATCACCTAAGTGTTATCTTTAAAATGATGCAAGTGACGTGTGTGACTCACTTGTTGGGAAATACTCGGATTAACTGCGGGATCGTTTGAGTGAAAAAGAGCAATGGATGAACAGTCAAAGCAAGGAGGGAGACGATGGTAGCTAGCCATGAACTCACCTGGGATGAAGTACTGCTCCTTGGCTGTGATGGAGAAAAAGACAGAGGGACGGATGTCAGTGAGTGTAGACGGGGGCCCCGCTATGCTTCGACACAGTCATATATAAAACGGAGCTTATATATGACGCAATGCATATGACAACTGTACATGAGATTTCTGTGGAGGTGACAAGGGTAAGGTAGCAAAGAACAAGACAAGACAAACTCACGGCAGACAAGGCAAAAAAAAAAGTGACAGCTCCATCGTGTGCTGGCGCAGTACAGCACCGTGAAAGCTTGTTTAGCAGTGGCATGTACAGAAAGTGGCAAGTATATAACGAGGGAACAGACAACCCTCCATCACTATGCTTGAGCACTCCAGTGCATATGTTACATGGAATATGTAGGCAAAAACTTTTGAGGAGTGATCACCCAGAATGTACTGCATATAATGTAAGGTAAGATCAATAATCACCCAAGCAATGATTGATTGATTGGTTGATTGATGACGTCTGTCTAAATGTTGTGTAAAAACAGTGTAAATAAGTAGAATCCCCTCGACAGGAGTGATTGGGGGAACAAGGCCAGAGATAAGAGAAAAGTAAAAATCAGAGGCAGACAAGGGGAGAGGCACTTGGCGACCGTCGGCCTACCGGAGCAGCGGAATTTCTTGCTCTTGATCTGCCCGATGCGTTTGTTGGCCAGCCGACGGGGGCTCGCGCAGCGGGCGCCGCTGGTCTCGATGGGGTTGGAGCGCAGGTAGTCGGCCAACCACTTCAAGTTGCAGTCGCAAATGAACGGATTCTGAGCCAGGTGACTGCGAGGGGAAGACAAACGGAGTTCCCGTGCTGGTTAGAAAGCACTGTGCTGTGCTGTTGCTGGCTCGCTTAGTGCCGCAGCTCAGTGATGTGGTGGCGGGTGGCTTGTTTTACAGGACGGGTGTCGAACATGTTTTCATCTTGGGCCAAATCGTCGTTATGGTTGCCCTCAGGAGCCGGCCTTTAATGGTGAAACCACATAAATGCGTACTGGCTACACTACACCAAAAATCGTGGCTCTGTATGTACGCTTAAGTACTCACACTTAGGTTCACATTCAGTACCGCAGGGTTTCCCAAACTTTATTGAGTCAAGCCGCAGATTTTACATCAGAAAACTCTCACGACACATGAGCGAATAAAAATGTCTCAAAAAGTGGATGGAAAGGTAAATTATGTGCATACAGATATTTGAGCATGTGTCACGACCTGATACTACGTACAAATATATTTGTATTTTTGGGGCAAATTCAAGAAGGAAGAAAATTCCATGGAGGAAGTGGAATTTTTTTTTTCTTTCTTTTTACATCATAAGTTATAAACTAGGTGTGATTTGGATTTTGAGGATGATAAATTTACCCCGTTTTCTAACATATCATTCCATTCCGTGCTAATCTGAAGCCTTCAGAATGAACTAGTTACACGGTCTCATAATTTTACCGAGTCCATGTACGAGTATCAAGATGCGTTTCAACTCACAGCGTCTGTATGGCCCGCAGTGAAGCGAAGGTGCCCTTGGCCAGGGTTTGGATCTTGTTGTCGTACAGCGACAGCAGCGAGAGGTTCTGCAGGTCCTGGAAGGTGTCGGCACGGACGCAGTGAATCTTGTTGGCGTTCAGCAAACTGTGACACGGCGATGGGAAAGACGAGAAGAGAAGAGAGTGGAGGAGGGAATCGGGCTTGTCAGACTTTCCTTATTTATTCATTCATTATGCATTCCAGCTGGAGAACGACACATAGGTACAAAGTTTTCTCAAAGGTTCGGACTTCTTCCTGAGTGGGAGTAAAAGCATTCTGTGTGCACAGTGTGTGTGTATGTCTTCTTACAGGAGTTGCAGGGCATAGAGGCCATCAAAGACGCCCTTAGGCAGGTCGGTGATCTTATTTCCATACAGCACGCTAGGAGATCACAACACCGGCAGGATTTCAACACGGAAAAATGACGAGGCAGATGAAAATTTATGTGCGCAAACACGGCCTCAGGAAGGACCGACTTACAGCGAGTTGAGGGAGCGCAGACCCTGGAAGGCGTCAGGAGCTAACTCCGAGATCTGGTTGTTGCTCAGGTCTCTGATGGGGAAACAAGGACAGTCAGTCAGGTGGACACTTGGAGGATTGGTGTGATTTGAGGGCTCTCTCACCTCCATCTTACCCTTGTCAAGTAACCCCTGAAGTACCAACAAGAGGTCATTGAAGGGTGGTTTGGATCAACAATGTAGCCAATAGGTCATGTAATATGTACTGTATCTTGACAATGTAGTGTTAATCCTCTCTCATTTAATGGTAGTTTGAGAAAATTTTGATCAACAATTCAAAATTTTCAGGGGCGCTACCATTTTGGCGAGTCACGTGACCTACGTGCGCGGATGTGACATATAAGGTGCAGCATCAAAGGCCAAAATGGTGGCGTCCCTGAAAATTCGAAATTGTTGATAAAAATCTTACATGACCTATTGGATACAATGTCGATCCAAACCACCGTAATTTCCCTTTAATGTAATGAAAGGGCTTCATCCCTGATTTTAAAAAAAGACGTATCAGCATTTTCTTTCGGCATTTACTTGTTTTCGGCCTGCGTTTGGGTGTAACTCTTATTGTAATCGAGCATCACAAGCCATTATTAATCAAATGTTGGTGATTTTATACTACATCGGTAACCATTACATTACATTACAACCATTACAATGGCTTTTAACCCTAGGGTGACCAGATGTTGGAATTTTAAAATATTAAATATTGCTCCTCTCGCTGTGACTGGTTTGGGTAAAACAAAAATGTATCAAAAAGTTGTCTTTACTTCACTGGATGGAGCTATGAAAAAATGACTAATGCTTGTTTTTGTGAAAAAGTACACAAATTCACTGTGGAGTACATAAAAAAAAATAATAACATAGTCATGTTTTAGCATTGTTTTCTCATTAGCGGGCACCAACAGCATTTATTTATGAACACAGAAGATATGCGACACATTACACTTCAAAAACAGTCTTATTGTGAAACCCTGCTCATGGCCCGACAAATCGCTGAGTTATTAAACATCCATGACTGATGCGCCGTAGACTGCTTGTGAACATTACAGTTGTTAATAGGATCCACAGGCTGCTTCCCACAGGATAACCACTAATCCTATGTGTGTCTGCGTCTGTAAATGCAACGCTCGCTGCAACAGGGGGAGAGAGAAAGAAAGACCGCGAGAGATCGAGCGGAAGGCTGGATAAACTATGGGCTGAGTCCACTCGGCCCGCTGTTGAAGGAAACTCATCATGCGGTGAAGAAGTGGCACAAGCTCACATTTTGGGGGTCACAGTCAAATAAGTGGCCATTCGTCTTGTTCCTCTGGATTTGAGGTTTCTTGAAAATTCCCATACAACGGAGGAGCCAACATCTGCTCTGGTGTGTGTCTGTAAACTCAGACACACACCAGTGTGTACGTGTGTGTGAGGCTGATATTTCCCGGGTTAAGACGACACACAGGATCAGGAGGAAGCTTAACACCACAAATACACCAGCGCAGAAACACCTATACCCTCTATATGTCTATATTTAACTTGTACAAATCACATCTCCATATTTTATCCACATCCTAGGAGAGACATAACAAAGACATCTGCAGATGATATCCCGTGAAGGCTGCAGCATATGATGTATACGTGCTGTCTAAACCCTCCGCGTACTGAAGGGAGTCGATCGAGGGCGCGCGGCCAGCTGAATCAACGCAGGCGCGGAGGGTCAACACAGACGTACCGCAACGCATAGTTGATGCTAAATGCAGAATCAGCAGCAGCATCGGGTGGCGTCTCTTTCGGAAGACCACACAGAAGACCCCAAAATGTCTTTTTTGCTGATTGCATAATTTAAGGCTGCTCTGCTCTATGTTCTGAAAAGACGTATAAGGCACTAAAAGAATTATAACGCAATTCAGGATCCAGACTACAAAATAAAAAATTAAAAAACAATTTACAGCAGAAGATTCGATGTGAACATCAAACGGGCAATGTAGGGGGTACCTGTGGGAACATTTCATTTCATTAGGTACACCTTACTCAAGCTAGCTAAATGAAGCAATATTTTAAAAATTGATAAACGCTAACAGATGTATTCTTAGTTGTATAACAGTGGAGGCTCAATTTAATTAACGAATGGGAGACGGGTCGTCGGCAACAGCCAATTGTCCGCATTCCGATATCTGTTAAATCGGGCTCTGTTAAAAATGAGATGTTTATTAGTGTTGCTGTCACTTGAAGTGGTGTGGAAATGAACGGCAACAAGTCGAGGGCTAGAACCACAATAATGCAGTTTAATAGTTCAATAATACAACTTTCTCTACCACTTATCCTGCTCAGAGTCCCTGCTGACATCAAGCGAAATACAGACCTCCCACTATCCTGGATACCAGTCAATATCACGGCAAACCCTACAATAATAGATATGTAATAATATACATTTCATAAAATATTAAAACTTATTTTTTTTTTACAGGGGTATGAAAATGCAGCATTATCTTTGTAAATGTGGATGTTTTTGATCCAGCTCTTGTATCAGATTTTTTAAAATAATAATAAAGAGCAAGTGTTATTGTCAGAGTAAAATGGAAACTTTTCGGCTTGTGCATCATCCACGCAGATAATCACTTTCTGTTTGTTGTAATGACAAAATCACGTCTGTTCTCTCTATTAGTGAATAAAGCATTTCTTTTTGCATCAAAAACAAAGACAGATCAGAGGTTTTCTGCTCTTCCAGTCTGCTGGCCTTCGACAAGACATGTTTGACTACATAAACAGAGAGGCAACCTTCAAGCTTCGCATAGAAACTCCCTGACCTTCCGCTCTTCTCTGCTTCACTTGCAGTTATGTTGGTCAGGCCCGCTGGCGTTACCAACTGCGGCTGACTTACGGGACAGCTCAACTACCGGCTTGTCACTGTTCTCACTCCCGCCCGACAGCCAAGCCTCCTCTGTTTCATTCCAACACACTCATCCTCCCGAGCGGCCACAATGTGTGCTTTGCCCGCGCAGAGGCAACAATCCCCACATGGGGCAGGGGTGGCACTCGCCAGGGGAATACCAGAGAGCGCCATTGGAAAGATGAGAGCTGTTATTATGACTGTGAAGCATATGAACGCCTGCTCCATGCTGCCCGAAACCTGAGAATACGTTCTCTGGACACAGACAAAATAAATGCTTCATGTTCCGTTGGAGGTGGAAAGAGAAGACGGCGTGCCGGGGGCCTCTTGTTCTTAATCCCGCGTGAGAGTGAGCTTGTGTGTGTTGGTGTACTTACATCCTGCGTAGTTTCTTGTAGGGAGAGAAGGCTCCTGCAGGAACTTCCTTAATCCCATTCTGCTCCAGACGTCTAGAGAGGACAAAAGATACAACCAATTGACCAAATGTTATCCTCCACGATTACGTCTGAACTAGAAAGCAGAGGGACATCATAGGAGAGGTGGAATTGAAGCAAATCCCAGGTTAGTGTGGCAAAAATAAATAAGTCAAGTCAAGGTGTTACTTGGGCTGAGCAAGTCAACAACAAAATACGCTTTCAAATACAAAGTGAGATCCACCCAACAGGAGATGTCATGCCATGGGGTAAGTCAGTCAAGTCCCGTCTCCTGAATATCGGGCCGAAGTCAAGTTTAGACATTTATACTGTAAATTAAAGCCAACCGAGGGCTAAGACCTAAAAATGGCAACTCGGATCAATTCATGTGACTTGAGTTATCCTCCTCTTGGCGAGTTGGCTGACTATATTGGGGGAGCTTTATTCTCCAGCAGCAATAGGTGCACGAATCTTGGGGTCATAACATTTCAAAAACCAATAAACATCGTGCATCCTAGTGTGTCACGGATCAATGAAGGCCTTTAAACTCCAGTCGTGTTTCTTCTTGATGTGAGAATTTCCAGCATTTATGATCTTGTCTGAAAACCCGACAAACAATAAGGAGCCTTCTGAGGTGAAGCATGAGTCAATTTAAGAAAAGCTGGTCAAGATTTTGCCATGCCGACAATGAAAATATACGCTCGTTCATTTTGAGCCCTAATCAGTGTCAGATGGTCGCAGGGGAGTAGACAGAACCAGAGGCCATTAGTGTGGGCGTGCATGTCCACCACGTTTCAAGTTGCTACTTAAGTTGGTCCCAGAGCAATTCCCGCTGGTGTGGCTGGCAGAGGGCTGTTTATCTGCAGGTCAGTTGACAGCTTTTAAAAGTCTCCTTAACAAGACTTAGCGGGGCCCGGCCGAAGCCAGCTGGGGTTCTGTCTGGTCGCCCAGCCGCCGAGAAGCGAAGCGTGCTGCAGAAGAGCAGATGCGAGGCCTGGGCTTTGGATGCCAAGGTCCGGGCTTGCTTAGTTAAGATCATTAAAATGCTATTTGTCACCACAAGGAAACGGTAATCATTTAAAATGTGCCAATTATTGATGATAGTTGTAACCACAACCTCTTAAAATGAGGGGCTTTGCTTTCGGAGAAAGAACATTTCCACACAAGCTAATCATTCAATTATAGACATTTATGATTTATTATACGCCTTTGAGGGCCTCCGTTGCTATGTTTATGGGCAGAGTGTTTTTGCGAAACATAAACCACGGCTTCTCAACTTCAGAAAATGTTCAATCTGTACTCTGCCCCCCCCCCAAAGCAGCACGTCCATCCTCCGCATAGGGGCCGATATAGCGGCGCAATTGACATTCTTGGGATGGCAGTGATTCCAGACCACAGATTCCTGTGGTGGCTGTGCTCTCGCGGTCTGTTTTAGTCTGCTTGTCCCGATGTGTCTGTGATTTTGCCGCAAAGTGACGGCGCTGCGGTTCCTTCGCCCTCACATAGCGGCTGGTTGCTGGGCCCATGTGGCTTTTTTGTGCTTTTTCTTAGCAACTAGCTCTTCTCGCTGCTCCGACACAGTCACCAAGTGCGCCTCGAGTTTTTACGGAGCTTACAGATCAATACATGCAAGTGACTAAATCCCTTAATCAAAAGAGGGCTTGCTGTTTCTGACAGAGAAAACTAAAGAATCCCTCAGTGCCTCCTCCAATCAATGCTATCCATCCAGTCCATCAGTCTGAGCGTTTGTATGCATGTCTGTCTGCAGGCCAGTGTCAACACAATCAATGGTCTTGATCCTTTTCATTAAAGTCCGAGCATGGCTTTCATTAGGGGGATACAGGGTTTTTTTTTTTTTTGTTTTTTTTTTTGTTATTTTATGAGTTTGAAAGCCAGGCAGGGGAAAGGCAAGAGGGAGTTCAGTCATGGTCGACCATGGTACATAATAATCTGTTGTGGTCGGTGTTTGGGCTAACTGGATCTGCTCTTACAAGGAACCAGCTCACATCCCCACAGCTATAAACACCGACGTTCATTAGAAGAGATCAGGGTAGACGTAGGTTTGATACTTTTTCCCTTTTCAACATAATGAATGGATGTGTGTGTGTACGAGTCCCCTTTAACAAGGCATCAGGCTAGACTTGATTTGAGAAGATTCCTGTAATTGAAACTAATTTTACAATGAACTTCAAGCACAGATCAAACCGGAATTATTGAGCCCCCCCAAGAACAACTCCTCATTCCCCTTATTTTTCATCGTTGATCCGTTCTGGTTTTGTGGTGATTTAGAAATCTGGTGGATACAGTAAAGAAGGAGAGAAGAGGTGGCGCCTGAAATATGAGGTTTTATTGGGAATGATGGAATGCATATGATATGGGAGCCTTTTTCACCACGGTCTTGTAAAAGATGAATCAGTGTTAATTGGAAGGCCATGCTTTAGTACCAATTAGATGTAAAGGCCAGGGAGCCCTTATAAATTGTCTTTATCTACTATGCGGAGAATTCGACTGTGCATGGGGACACCGAACATTCTGATGTCTCTGTTCTTCATTACAGGGAATCTCCGGACTTAAGAATGTCAAAATGTAAACTGTGTTTTAAGACCACTTCAATCAAATTTAAGAGTTTTTGACTATGCTGTATTTCAAACAACCAGCTAAGTCCAATAGGAGGCACAGACTACCTGAAACTCGCTTTATACCAGGCAACGTATATATTTGGGGGGTGAAAACTTGTGGTGCTGCGCAGCGTTTTTGATTAGCCATTGCATGTGGGATTGCACAACAACATTCACCAGTGATTGGAATCTTAATCCCAGCAAAACCAATATTGATCTATAAATAAGGCGCACCAGATTAAGCCGTCGGCTTTTAAGAAAACTAAAGGTTTTTAGGTGCGCCGTATAGTGCGGAAAATACGCTAAATTAGTTCATGAAATTTTGCCTGGAAAATGAGAATTCTTAAAGAAAAGTAGAAGTTGTTTGAGGACGTTTTGGGTATGGTTTAAATTAGTTGAGGAATTGATTTGGGAATTTTCTCATGCCAATGCGGACGTCTTCAACAAGTAGCTTTATTTGGAATTTTCTGATGCTGTAATGGTTTGAACCAGTTGAGAAATGATTTTTTTTTTTGGGTGGAAAAGGTGTTATGATGGGAAAATAAAGATGTAATCACTATCGTATAAAAACTTTGGTGCAGAATTCGTGCGTGTCATTCAATAATTTAGTGGAATATATTCTATTTGTATTGTGTCTGCTGTATTGGTCAGACCTTTGAATGAATGACAGTAAGGATAAATGATCATTTTTTTTTAGGAAATAGAGAGCTTTATTTTAAATAATCAAATTTAGGACTTTTTAAGGATTTGCACAATGACAACCCGTTATAGAACAGCATGCTCGTTGTGCCTAAAGACTTTTCCTTCTCAGTGTTGCAGCAGGTTGGCAAAGCCTCAACAAAATGGAGAATGTGAACATGCAAACTAATGGCAAAGATGACTGTGGGTGGTCATGCGAGTGTGAACTTTGCATCCAAATTAGGAAATGCAGCGCAGCGGCAAACTTGAAATGGGTCAGGGTTGTTGGGGGCTTCCATGCTTGCAGGGTATTTATAAACAGACCCCTCAGAGACGAGGAGACCTAGAAACTTGCAGTCCTGCCTTTGCAACGCGGCTACTGGTTTCCCCTCGGTTCATAAATCACTGGGTTTCATGAGGATTTCAGTGGGGCATTAATTGCCCCCACGATAAAGATCAAAATCACTACCTTAAAAAGTTCAGTTCCGCATTCCAGGGAGTTACAGGGGCCGGCTAGCATGCGGGCTGTAAATAGTTAATTGTCAGACAGATGTTGGTGGACCGATAAACCAGGAAAGTGTGTGCGTGCGCTTGACGGCCATCTGAGCTGATGTCAAAATATTCAACAAATGGAAGCAAATCTTTCCAGCAGGTGATGCATGGCAAGAGCAGGCAAAAAAAAAAAAAAAAAACTTAAACAACATGCGTAGCTAATAGATGCATGTTTTAAATAATTCCAAGCTTATACGAGCATGCGCAGGCATGAATATGGAAGCAAATACGTGTCTTTAATGTGCACATGCCAAAAATGTCCACCACCGCCATGCTTCAGCGCGCAATAGAGCTGTGGGTTTTTTAAAATATTTTTTTATCCAGGAATCCATCACGCTGCTTAAGTTGCGCTGAGTGAAATTCCGGAGGATTAATATAAACAGCATCACTTCTCTGGGCTGCACATGATTAATTCAGAAAAGATTATGCAGAATTCCATCCTTATTTATGTCATATTCTTGTTTTTCCTCACTGGTCTGTTTATGCCACAAGTCTGAGACTGTGGTACAGACTGTAGGCCATGACGGTGACCATAACCTTTCAAAAAATGGTCCTATGGTGTTTTTGGTTTCCTTAGGTTTGGGCACAAAAAACAACAAATTGTGATTCCAGTATATGTCAGAACAGGGTTTTGAAAAAAAAAAAAAAAATGAATTTTAAGCATGGAAGGCCATCCGGAAGTTAAGACCAGAGCCTCTGTGGATGTGGACTGACTGCTGTGGGTCATCCTGTCGCAAGACTACTTTTTGACACGTCCCGACCTGGATGCACATCATTGATACAAACTTTATTCTTTACAAATTAGCTGGCAATGTTCAGTCTTGGACCATGGACATTACCCCGTATTCCCTTATGAATTCAAAAGTATTAATATACTGTATATTATGTTAGGAAATACACTTCACATGTTGCTAAATATATTGCTTATGTCTCGGAGTATAGCTTTATGAGTGGGAAGTGTGCACCCCGCTCCCCATTCACAAATCATGTGATCTTTGGACTAAACATTATTGACTGTCAAAAGAAAAATGAAGTTGTTTCTGTTTTAATTGCATTTTCAAGAAATTAGCCATATTGCACTGAGCAGCCAGTCACATGAAGGAGAATGTTTTTCAACTGATTCGACAAATTCTGTGTATCGTTTTTTTTCCCTCTTTGTCTTCTCTGTGATGGTGTTGGGGAAGAAATATAACAAAAACCCAGGAAAAAAAATTAACACAGATTAAACCTTTAAAACTTTAGACATTCTTTGAATGGATTTTTCTATTTATGAGCTCAGAAAAGTGGAGCTTGTCTAATTTTTTTTTTAGTTTGGTGGTGCTTACATTTCAGCCATGCTGTCCGGCAGGTTGGCTGGGATGTCAGTCAGACCTTTCCCTCTGCAGTCCACGATGTTGTTGCTGCAGGTACACATAGCGGGACAAGAACCCCCGCCCATGTTGCACGGCTGTGGACTGGAGGAATCCTGGTGACCTGGAAAACAAGGCCTGCTAGGTTAAATTTAAAGATTCACCTGAAGGAAGGGGAAGGCAAGAAAAAAGAAGGAATTTGGTTTTTAAAGCAGCGGTATTAAATAGTTTGGAGTACTGTGAAGCCAAACTTGTCACTCTGCACCTTGGGAACTAAATAGCAGATGAGCACTGATGATCCTTTCCAGGCATGCTTTGACATTGAGAACAAGAAATGAACTGGGCGTTATGATAGAGTTGTACATCCTTGAGAATCATTGAACAAGAAACTGGGTTATCTGTCAAAGGGATGGCATCGCGTGTTGAGAGCGAGAACTCAGACATGAATAATACAATTATGCAGATGACTGAAGGCCTCCAATAATACGCATTGATATCTCCTCAAATGTTCTTCCTGAGTCGGCGCTCCCTCAGTGGAGTAGGTGCGCATTCAGCAGCCCCCCCACCCCCACCTCCACCGTCTCACTTTTATTTAACACTTCAACTTTTCAATTTGCATGCAGAGTACATCAAACCATCACGCCGTCTCCTGGTACCTGTTCAAATAACTGCCAGTGAAGCGCTGAAGAGCGGCCGCCTCCGCCGTTGAGACAGCTGTGTGTGTGTGTGTGTGAGTACAAGATGTGTGGATGTAAGCCTAACCCAGATAAAATGAATTAAACAGACTTTTAAATGGGCTCATTTACACACCATTACTAATCTGGGTTTCAAACTATTAATTTTTCATCATCCCTCTACCGCTCAGCTCGTGGGTGACATGTTTGAAACAGAAAGCGATGGGCGGTGGGAGTTACTGACACAGAGAGATAGATAGCATTAAAGAAGATTAAAGTGGAGTATACCCATCGATCCAATAACAAGAACAATCAGTATAATATATGCTTGGCTTTATTTATTGTATTATGATTATTATTGTTATTGGACTGGTCACAGGGCACATATAGATAAATGAAATTTCATGCTCACATATACACCCATGGAGAATTTACTCTTCAGTGCATGTTCTTGGAATGTGTTATGACGCCAGAGTACCCATAACTATCTCACACAAGCACCGAGAGAACACGTAAACTCATCGCAAGAACTGCAGCGAGATCTGAATCTAGCGAGGCAGACACGCCAACCACTCATCCCTCGTACTGCATCAAATGACTTTTATTGAGAAGGCAGGGAAATTATTTCATTTGAGCATTTAAGTCCATGTGTAGGTGCTAGTTGGCTTTAATAAATGTTTAAAAATATTGTATCCAACTGTGAAGGGCATCGATGCTCGTGCATCTGCATTAATGCAAATGAATGTTATTTATCATCTTTCATACATATTGATCGATTCAACAGATGTTTGGACCTACAGCACAATTGCACCAACTGGTTTGTTTGGGTGGCAGCCATAAAACGTGAAATCGCTCTCCTGCAGAAAAACAAAAATGGAGTTCGTCCACTCTAGCTTTCAGTGCCTCGATTGACAGAACAAGGTATAATCAAGCATGAGAAGTATGGTAATGATAATAATGTGTTGTAGAACTCCACATGATGAGACTGTTTGCCTCTATCATGTGCCTAAAATTGATAATTTTATTTACCTATATTTTCTAATTCATCCTGTTGAATCGCATACCTAATCTTTTGGCCAGTGTCTCACGGGAGCGTGAGCTCAACAGGACGACAAACTCAGAGTTTTGACACAGATGCAATACACTGCCTGATCTGAGGCCGTGTTGATCCCAGGATATCAGAGGTTTGACAGATCTGGGATCAGGTGTAGGGCACGGCAGCACTCCCAACTCTGATGGAACACGCCACATTTGACAGGCCTGGGATCAGGGAGAGTGCAGAGCGCAGCTGGAGCAGCATGAACAATGACAGCTCCCTGACAGGTAGACTCGAGGTGAAGCTTTTTGATGTAATCCTGCACTTGCACGAGGTCTGCTTTCCTCATTCGAGCCTTTTCCCAGCCACCATATTCCAATTTCATCTCCCTTGTGTTATTTGTGCACCCCCCCCCCCCCCACACACACACACACCTCCAAAGAGCTCCCATTTGCATCGCGGCTTGTCTTTACAGTTGAAAAAAATGAAAAAATATAATATTGTTGCTGGCTACACTCCATACGTCTTGTACAAAATTCACTTTGAGTTCTCACATCTATTTATCAATTTATGTGTTCTATTACACTCCCAGCGCACGCTCCACCAGATAATATATCTTCACTTTGTTTATTGTTTCTTATGGAAAAGCCATTATCTTTTTGTCAAAACGCCCACCATTATTCCGTTCAAAGTTTTTTTTTCACAATTTGTAAAAGTTGAAAAACTGAAGTTGTGCAGTGCACATTTTACAGCTTTTCTTTTCCTATTTTTCTAGAATGTGCAGGTGAAGCTGAAACAGATTTTGTATTAACTGTTTGCTTTGATGGCAACCACCCCCTCCCCACCTTTTTTTTTTAAACTGAAAAGGAGTCCCCGATTTGAATGTGTGAGACTTCAAAAGACAATGAATAGCGTGGAACAATGGGCGTGAAATAGTAAAATTGTCACTCATTATGCTCTGAACATTCACAACACTGGAACGCTTTTCCAGCTGAGAGGGAATGACGACACGTCGGATATGTGCGGCCAAACTCCCCAATTATTCCATCTTTTGCTTTGCTTCTGCATCCTCTTTTTCCTCCTCAACTCAGCGCCACCCTGCCCCAAATCCCCCGCAGGTGGCCTGGCCTGGCCACATCATGTACGCACTGCACACACATACACACACATTCCTGCGAATGAAAACACAAAAAATATGTGAGGTGGGCGTGTGTGCGTGCGCGTGTGTGAATGCCAGCAAGCAAGTCACCTAATGAGTCCTTCACAGGGAGTTCAACTTGTGGTCAATCTTTCATGCAAAAGAAAACTGGGTGTTTGTTTGCCTGTATGTGTTTGTAAAATAGCATGAATTTAGAGTATATGCTGTATTTATGGAGATTCATCCTTTTTTTTTTTTAATTTTATTATTTTTTTGGGGGGTAGGCAGGCAGGGGGTGTGGGAATCGTGGTTGTGAGTTTGTAACACTCACAGGCAACTAATCATGTTGGGAATGGGAACTGCAGCTTCCCATGAAGCTCAGCCTAAACTTTCTCCAGCCTTATCTTCCGCTCGGACAGTTCCTACTCGCGTTTCATATCTCTGAGGGTTCCACTCCCACGCTTTGAGCCACTTTCCCCGGGCAAGGAATAGTTAATGGTCCGTGCTGTCACGCTGTATGGCTGCATAAAAATCACAACCCATGGGGAGCGAGTGAAAGAGGAGTGGCGTACACACCCACAAACACACAAATATATCAACCAACCATCGCAGCTGGTGTTGTACTGAGATGTCCTTGTGGGGGAGAAGAGGTTCGCATTGTGGATTTCGTATTGTCCTGATATGATAACCTCATCTCCCGCCCTCGCGCACATGTTCCCTTTTGGTGTGTTGGAAGAGGAGCGAGTACATCGTGATCTTGGAGCAAGCTCATGAAAAGCTAACATTGCTCAGACCTTGTTCTGTTGATGCCGGAGAAAGCAGAGTCGTAAAATTCCCATGATAATGCAAAGGACTTCGGGTCACTAGGGGCAGTGGTAGAAGCTAACAGCTAATCGGCTGGTAATGGCTAGCTGCTCAGCAGAAGTTGTTGGAGCAAATGTCACGCCAGTAAGCGACAACGCATCACTAGCGGCAGGCATGAGCGAACTGAGTGATATTTGAGAACCGACAGTGGGCTTGTAAACTGATAACTCACTTCCCATGAACTGTCTGGCTGCCTTCTATTATTTTTCTGTGTATTTACACATTACACTTGGACCACGATGCAATCAGGCAATGAGCATCATCTGTGACATTTTTTTTCGACCTTTCCAACCTGTCAATCACTCGTACAATAATAGCCAATCAGATAGCCGCATCGCCTTAACCAATGGCTTGAGACGCCCCTCTTGTCGTCATGTCCCTCAAGCAATGCTGGTTATCGGTCGCGTGCACTTTGAAAAGTTAATGTTACGAACAAAATGATGCGCTTGGGGAACGTGCAATTCTGATGAAAGATATCCTGGCAGGTTACAAGGGGCCCGGTTGATTCATTTTCCAAAGCCTAAAACACAGTTGACAAAGTGTCTACGATGGATTAAGGCTCGCGGAAGACCGCACGTACAACTAAATGTGAACAATATCAACAAACACAAGGCTGTATGTTTGAAGGTAAGTGAGGGAGAAATAGCTTCTCTGAGTTTGATTGAAGTGCTTTTTACATTGCAGGAAAACAAGTTTCACTTTGTCAGTGTATCACTGATCTGCTGAATGAAATGTGTCATGTTTTATGCCGACAAGTCGGGTTAGGGATACGTAAATGCGCCATGTCATGCAAGAGAAATGTCTATTTGCCTATTTGTATCACATCCGACTTTTGAAACTGAGCACTGGGTTCCATTACAAGCCAAGTTAAATGAATACACCCACTCACTTATAAAGACTACAATGATATTACTCCTGATCTTTCCAAATAAAAAGTACTCACCCTGCTTTACATGCGCAGTACAATTGCACTATTTTATCCTGTTGGATTTCAATATGAAGTTTGTGAGGCATCAAACATTTTTGCATGTATCGCCAACGTTTCGCTGTATCTCTGACATTGCGTCCTGCTCTGTCCAAAATCTTAATTCCGTGTACATATCCTTGCATAAAATAGCTGCAACCTCTCTCTCGAACTCTCTTGGAGGAGTCTGACGCATTTGGCAAAAAACATACCGCAATGTTACCGGCAATACTCGACAGAGAAACCACTTCAAACCTGTTCTGTACAGTCGCCATTTTGTAAGATTGTGGGAGATGGCAACTGTTGCTAAGGGGGGCAGAGCTGAAGATCGCCAGTCGGAAAGGTCCAATTTTCTGCTGTTTCCATCAACGCAGAATGTGTTTGATTATTATTCATATGAATATTACCATGGTTAATGTGGTACATTTCTGAAACAACTGCGTCTACAATTAATAAAGATTTTACAATGCTGATGGTTTGACTTTTGACTCATTTAATTCAACTTCCATGATTATCCACCTTTAATCTTCCACTGTAACAACCTCGACTGTGAGTGGTTCCAGAAGCTAGCAGGAGAACACACACTCTAGTGCGATGCTATCATTTAGCCATGTTCAGATTTTGGTGTTTTTGCCGAAAACAATGCAACATGCTTGTGGTCTTCGTCACACACGGACATCTTACCCGAGCAGCTGAATTCGTGTTTCTGAACCTCGGCCACATTGAGACCTTTGAGCTCGGGCGGGGCCGTGCACTGAGTGAACAGACCAATGGTGGGCCGCTGTCGGAGCCACTGGGCCAACCAGGCCAGATGACAGTCACAGTTGAGATTGTTGGAGTGGAGACGGCTGTAAAGCAAACAAAAAAAGGAAGAAAGTGAGCTATTTGAAGATCTTCGCCGCCTCGCTTGCTTGTCAATTTGACAGCGAGCGAAGACTCAAATAGCACAAACGTGTCTGTTCCTTCCTCAAGCTCATTACAAGCAACCGCTGCAGCCTTAGTCACTAAATAATACGCTACATGAATGATTGTACATGCGACATTCTGGACGAGGGAGAAGAGCCTTCAAAACCCGACACTCCAAACATGGCATTCTTGGAATGCCGCGTTTGTCGAGAATAGCTGTCGCTGGTGTTTGGAGCATGTATCCATGCGCACAGACACAGACGCTACACACAAATAGTAAACACTATAAAATGTAACCCTGCTGGGAGCGAAGAACCCTGGAAGATCACCGCAAGAAATTGGAGGCATGGCGTAGAGTCTTTCAGCTGCCTTGATTCTTTTCATTTGCACATAATTCCACATTTAGTAATCACATCATTGCGCAATGCACAATAGGCTCCAGGGGCTATTTGCGTCTTTAAGTGCCAGTTGTTGTGTTTAGATGGGGGGGGATAATGACTCCTGGCTCTGCTACAGACCCCGTTGTGGTTCCTTGTGGTTCTGGCAGCCCCCCCACCAACACTGTCTGGAACAAAAGACCCTATCCAATTCAGCACTTTCTCTGCGAAGGCCATTTACAATGTTATTTCAAACAGAAAACGCAGTCGGGTGTCACTCACAAGGTTCGCAGTTTGGGCATGTGGTTGAAGCTGGAAACCGGGATGCTGCTGATGTTGTTGTTGTTCAGGGTTCTGCGGGAACAAAAGAGCAGAAATATGGTCAGCACTCAATGTACTCTTCAAAAAGAGTTTTGCTGTGTTTTTAGATCTATTCTGTCTCGCGGTGGCACCCAGCTGTGAATATAACACCTCATTCCACACAGATGGGGGAAGCCTGGACACCCCCTATGCACACCCACGGGCGCGCATGCAAATACGTACACACGTGTCAGACTCTCAATCAACCCTGCATGGAGTCCAATTCACACACGAGAGCCTGGGCATCAGCTGCAGCCAGGGAATCGGGTCATTTCAATCAGCCTAAAACCCTTTACCATATTTCAACGCCACCCCCCCTCCCGTTTTATAACACAACCTGTCCCCTCCTCCCATGAAAAACCTATACAAACAACCCCCATTCCCCCTTGCAACATTATGACAGCCTATCACTACATCTGCAATCCATCCATGCCATGAAAGCAGCCTTTAATGGCTTTTTTTGGTCTCCACCCCCCACCCCACCCCCCTCAAAAAAGAGAAAAAAGCAGCCTTTTACTATAAAAATAACAAGGCTGCTGAAGCCCCTGTGGCCCAATCTGCACTGGAGACTCCTTTGTTTCAGGGGGAGAGCTCAAACAAAAGGCTTGCAAATATGAATGTTGATGATTAGCTCTTTCTTTCCAATAAAAATGGTACCAAAACAGCAATCGGACCAGATTGGAATGCTTAATGGTGGGAGCCACGTTGTCAAGATGACAAGCTGACCCCGAGATTGCACTGAGGGGGGTGTTAATGTGATAGAGGGGAACTCTGCTGTCAACTATGTAGAACAATGACTTAATGACGGTTGGCCCCTCACCATGCAGGCCCCCCCTCAAGAGCCACACATGGGGGGCTTTGAGGCGAGAGCCACTCATTATGTATATACATTAGTTATGGTTATTAGCAGCGGCTAAACAATGGCTTCATTTAACCGAGCGCTCTAATGGAATGATATTGCTTGGGAATAAGATACTCACAGAACTTCCAAGCCTCGCAAAGCTCTGAAGGCGCCGTCCTCAACGCAGCTGATGTGGTTTTTATCCAACTGACTGTGAGACAGAGACAGGGGGTCGGGATCGGGGTGGTGGGGTGCTTGTTAGGAAACGTACAAAAATCATCCTTATCCCCCTTGCACACTCCTCATTATCATCTAAACAGTGAGCAGCACACTAACGGACTACAGTAAATCAATACTGTTCATCTAAGATCATCTATCCTCAAGAGTGGACAGAGGATGAGGAGGGTGGCTTACAGTTTGTTTATCATTTTTAGCAGTGTGATGTGCGAATATAGCGGGCGCACCTCCAAGGATAACTAAATCACTGCCGCCATGAAGCATCTTTGTGCAGCTGCACTCAAGGTCCACTCATTCCCAATGATACATTTGCCACTCAACACACCTCCATAACGAGCTACTCTCACTGTGTAAAAACAATGCTACTGTTTTTCCACTAATGAGTATTCTGTAATGGTTGGTGTAATTTTCTATTGGATCAGATTCTCAAAAAGGAATTTTGAGCAATAAATGTGAGTGTGTTTTTTTAGTCCTTAAGTGCCTTGCGATGAGCTGGTGACCAATTCACGCTTTTCCACTACTCCAGCTCATGTGAATCTATAGTGATGATTTGTGTTATCGAAAATGGATGGCTGGAGGGGTTGAACATATTAGCGGCAGCACGGAGGACTAATGGTTAGCCTCAGAATTGCGAGATCCCTGTTATAAATCTCGACTCAGGGCCTCTGATGACGCTTTTGCATGTTCTCAGAGTGCTTGCAAGGTTTCTCTAGGGTCGCCTCCTCCCACATTCAATCCATCCAATGAAGACTAAATTGTCCAGAGGTGGGAATGTGATTGTAAATGGTATTTTGTGCCATGTGATTGGCTGGTGACCAGTCTAGCGTGTACCCAGTCTCTCGCCCAAAGTTCGGCCGGGTTGGCTCAAGTTCAGCCACAACTCGAATGAGGAAAATGACCACATGGAAAACATCACGTCAGAGCCAACTGGACTGGAGCGCTAATTGTCAGTAAAGACACAGTCGCTACATAAAATCCTATTTAATGCTGTAGTGTGCAGCAAACTCATTAGGAATGTGAGGTAAGTGTCCACACGTTTTTAATGCATCTGAGAGACTGTTTAAGCTACATTTACATTTCCCACCAGCCGAGGCACCCCTGTTTGCCAGAACATACAGTGGTGTTCACATGCCTCATAAGGAGCTCCTGTTTTGGTTAGCAACCGTGTCGAAATGGGCTCAGCAGTCAATAACATTCACTTTTCTTGATTATTATCTGAGATAATGACAGTGACCTCTTATTATTTCCTGATGGCAAAGAGGAGGGGTTTTAAGTAGATGACGCAAACAGCGACATTGAGAGGGGGTCTAAAAAGAAAATGAGAACATATAAATTATGTAAAAATAAACAATACACTAGACCTGAAAGAAATACATTAAAATTATACATTATACATGCTGACCGATATCGTATTTTAAACATTTGTCCATTTTTACATCAACATTTTTACAACAGTTATACGTCAAATTCAAAAGTGAAGGAGACTCACAGGTTTTTTATGTCTGTAGCGCCTCTGAAAGATTTTCTTGGAATGGACTGGATGAGGTTCTCGCTGAGATCTCTGCGGGGACAGGAAGGCATGAGATATCAGATGTACTGTACATTATCCATCATTCAAGTGCTTTACAGAATAAAAAAGAAAAACATTCATATGTGAAGTCTGAAGTCAAATTTCTATTTCTATCTATTTCTATTTAGTGCTAAAAGCCATTTTGATTTCTACCATATTTTCCGCACTATAAGGTGCACCTAAAAGCCTTTCATTTTCTCAAAAGCCGACGGTGCGCCTTATAATCCGCTGTGCCTTATATATTGGTCAATACTGAGCCTTTAGTGCAGCTCCATCTAATGGATGCATAACGTAACCCCGGCCTCTACTGTAGCGTCTATTCTGTGCACCTTATAATGTGGTGCGCCTTATATATGAAAACGTTTTGAAATAGGCCATTCATTGAAGGTGCGCCTTGTAGTGCGGAAAATACGGTAATTTCTTGATATGGGGAATTTTAGTTTTTGGTTTAACCAAAATATGATCATTACAAGTACACACACAATATTTTTTCCACTCTGTAGGTAATAAACCTATAAGCTTCATTCCATTGAACTAATGAAATACATTTTCCAATTAGGTTTTTCATATGGCAGAACGTCAAAACCTTCAGTCTGTACCCATAAGTATTTTCCAGTGTCCACATTATTCAGTCTTCGCCCATTGACGGGTGTTAAGTTTCCCTACTCTGAGCCCGCAAACAAAGACCAAGCAAATTGCATGACATTGGCCAGTAAAAGGTTGTCACTGAGCCTGATTCATAATGGAAGCTGTCGCCTGAAAGAACAGAATGGCCGGGCATTAGAATGCGTGTGTGTTCAGAATGTAATGTCGGATACCAATGAGGCCCGTGTGTGGAAAATAAGAGTGTGAGGGGAGGAACGTGAAAGTAGCCATAGTTTTAATTAGCCAGGTCCTTTTGTCTGTAGTTGAAATGGTTTGCTAACCTCTTTCAAAAAGGTCCTGGCCCCTGTTTGGCACACACTGCACTGCAAAACTGTAAGGCTTGTCTTGACAAACATACTAATGCACACGAGTGAGACTCCCACAGTGTGGGCAGAAGTAAACAGACTTCTTATGGGCGTCCTCAAAAGATGCTCAAGCGTGACCGCAAATTCCACAATCTATAAATCTAGATGACACGAGCGCGCCGCACGAGACTTCGACGACTGCTGCTTGTACGCTTCAGCATGCATAGCCCAAAGTGAGGAAAGGGGCTCCTGGGAAAACATTATGGTCCCAAAAACGATCACTAGGTCATCATTCTTTGCAGAAAATTGTGTTGTCATGACATTCCACTAAACGTAATGCAATTTAAAAGAAAGAAAACAAAGTGAAAATGAAGGTTAGATTGTGCAGTACAACTTTATGAGGGAACAGACAGTATAAAACATGTTTTGGCTTGTACGCAACAATTTGCCACCTTATCCATCAAAGTCAATAGATCTGCATATGAGTCATTTCCTCCAAGGGCAATTGTGTTCACAGGGAGGAAACCATTGGTTATTGGATGTTTTCCGAAATATTAAAAAGGCTCCACGCTTCCTTTGCGAGGGGCACTGGGAACCAGAATCGTTGGCGCCAGCTTTGAGAAAAAAAAGACTTGTCATCTCAGTTTTGCCCACATAATTCATGCCGGCTCCACAAGACAGGAAAGCTTTTGGTCATCTTAACCTTGCTCTGTATTTGATGAGGAATGAATCTTTTTATATTTATTCACAAGGACTGATAGCAGATCGCTGTGACATTGCCAGAGGCTACAATATTGCTGCCTGGGAAAGAGGAAGAAGATCCGAAAAGACAGGGATGATGCGACTACAACTTTATGTGCTTATGTAGTAAAATTCAATCCACGCTGTAAAACATCTTTAATCCCATTAGCATGCTGTAATACGATTGGCTGGAGACAACTACTCTCCCACTTGCAGTGGCATTGATTGGATTTGCAGTTGTGGAAAGTAGCTTTATAAACGAGAGTCTGTCGAGCGCGCCAAGAAAACAATTGTCCTCCTTCTCGCTTCTGGCCTTTAAGGCCTGTCTCACTTTGTCCTTGGTCTTCATTTGGTGAATAATCACAGCGGTCATGATTTGGAGTCAGCAGTCTTCTGTGCATTGACGGTTCCAACTAAATTTGGCTCCGCAGGACTTCTGCATTTACACATTCTTAAAATGGCAAACAGAACATTTCTGTGGGGGTGCATGCTGTATTTTACATAGTCTGTGGTTGCCACACTCTGACTCTTTTTTGTGTGTGTGTTTTTTTCCAAGGCTTAGCTGACTCAGTTTGGAAGCGAGCGATTTGACGTTGCTGATTAGTTTGGAAGTTGATTTTCAGGGAAACATGAACTACCTAAAATAAGGCACAATTACAGCGCTCACCACAAAGATGGATATGGGGCACCCTGGTCAGTGGGTTAATCTAAAGTTGCAATGCTTCGAAATGTATACAGTGCTCCAGCACTCAAAACAGACATTTTACAGTTAGCAGGCAATCTGGCATTGTTAGTGAAGACCAAAACATGTCCCTTCCACTTAGGGGCCGCGAATATGAGCGCACTATATGTAGGGGAATATATATATAAGGCAGCACGGTGGAGCAACTGGTTCAAGCGTTGCCCTCACAGTTCTCGAGATTATGCATTCCTTCAAGGCAGGATCTTGCACCCTTGGCATGACCTGTTGACCGTTTGGCTCCAGTATAAGCCTTCAGGCCTTGAACGGAGTGCTGGAATGATGTCAGTTTGTCAAAACGACAGGATGCTTGAAAGTATTTTCTTCATATTACAGGTGTGTGAACTGAGTGTGGCTATGCTCGACCTGGCATAGATTTACCTTAATGCACAACATACCCTTGGGTGGGCACGTAGTTCATTAAGGTAGCCAGGCTCTCGCTAGGTGACGTTGCTCACAGTTCATTTCCATTGTAGCTCTAACGATGGGCTCGCACATATGTTTTTAGGTGTGCCTTTTCTGCCTGAATTTTGGTCGCTAAGGAGTTTTAAGGCGTCTGTGAATACTGGATTTTGAACAATGCTATTATTTAGCACTGATAAGATTGTTTACATGAATCTCTGGTGTAATTAGCAACGCTATCAGACATACCTCAAGGCGCCTGGTCTCGAGATTAGCCTTACGTTGAAAAAGTCATGTCTGGTTCCTGTCTGATTCACATCATTAACCCCTGATCTCTATCTCAGTAAGGGCTCACAACACTGATTCTCTTCAACACGGTAGAACGTGCTTAGTTCTGTTACATAAGTGCAGGAATGTTAATCTCAGTCGTCATTAAAGGCATACTTGTTACTTACGCCAAGTAGGTTGAGGTCTGGTTGTTTGTTGTTTACATATTTGTGTAACAAGATAAAGCATGAAGTACTGTACTGATTTCAACTTTGTGAATGAGGTGGGACTGTGTCAAAGGAAGAAATTATTAAATTTGGTAAACTAAGATCCATTCATTCTGCCTCTGGAAAGAATCATGCTCAGTCTTGACTAAAACTCGCACAGGGCATTCATTTAAAGACCTGTTTGTCATCATTTGTCATTTGCACTGGTGTTGAGATGTACTGTTTCATACACGATACTCTCAACTTCAGTTCAAACGCTACCCAAACAAAACCATCCTTTGGATGGCTGAATCAAAGTACTAGGTGATGTAAATTTGTCAAAATGAATGAAAATGCAAAAATGGTGGAAAGATTTGCTATGATCCAAACATGGATTGTTTGGTGACGGCTTAGGTCTCCGTTTCACTGAGTTCCATTGTAGTCAGGTGTGATGATTACAGATCTTATCAAGTAAATGATTACTTGGCGGGGGGGAGATCCTGATCTTCCTCAAATTCTGGTTCGACATATTGGCAGCGGTCGCCACCCAACTGTCAGTTAGCGTTGTAAAGCAATTAAACTCAGTTTGAGTCGCCCACAGCAACGGTCATGAGGAAGTTGCTCAAGCAGCGGCAAACATGCCTGCATCTTTTTTTTTTTCTTTTTAATTCTCAATGTGAACAATCAAACTTACCTTTAAAAGTCAACAACTTGTAAAAAAAGGCAGGTGGGTTTATACACCCACAAGGAAATGCCATACGTTGAAACCCACGTGGGTTTGAGACAAGAGAGGTTGTGAGAACTTGAAGATGGGTGAGCATCATTATTTGAGGTTGCGGAGGGCGAATGTGGTGTTCTTTCGGACAGCAAGAAAGACAAATGGGTCAGAATTCTCCAGTGAAAAGCCTCAAGGCATCTGGCTCCTCGGTGTGGGAGTCTGTGGCTACATATAGCATAGTATATGTAACGTTTAAATAAAAACATCATAAATGAAACAAGTACATTGACACATGCATTCCAAGCCAAGACATACAATTGCATCTTTCAAATACTTCAGATTTCACCGTCTTTGGCTTCACAGTTGGTTGCGAGCTGTGGTTGTCACAGACATTGAAATAACAGATTGATTGATCTGGCTTTTTGATGGATTGCTTTATTTGTTTTCAAGTACATGCTGCCATATAAGGATGCATGAGAACAACTCATGGTGTTCCCTTTACACACTGATCACTTCAGGATGTCTTTTTTTTTTTTTTTTTTGCAATTTCTGAAAAAAAGAACATTATAGAATGCCCTTAAATAGAATATTAATACTATGGGTTTTTTTTTTTTGTTTTTTTTATAAAGAACAAATGTGAGGAATGAACCAGTTTTTCAGTTGGGGTTAAAATGTAATCCACAGGTGTCTTTGCCACAGCTGTCTGTCTGCGTGTTGAATACTTGGATTTCAGAAAATAACCTGAAAGTGCAGAATGGAAATCTTTCAACAAGAGCGCTTGACTTTTTCCAAAGCAGTGCAGTCTTGGCTCAGAGCACTCCTGTACTCACTTTTTTCGACCGCTCTCATTTCACTACAATCAATCTTTCTTTGGATTGTATTTTTTTAAAAGGTTTTTACTTCTATGTGACCTCAATGCAATCAAATGTTTAATCTTATGAACCACGACTAATTTAAGGTCAAGAAAATACTTTTTTTTTTTTTTTAATTTGGAGTGAATGTCATACTCACCAAACCTGCTGAACACTTTTTAACGGTGCTTAGATGGCGCACACAGTGTGACGATTCGTGTGTGCAAACGCTGTTTATTTTTTACATTACTTGACCCAATTGACTCGATAAGTAACCTTGCCAACACACTTTTAATTTTATTCAAGGAGTGAAAAAGACAGAAAGCAGGCACAGGAATGTGCCCGATTATGTTCTCATTAAGCCAGTTAATGGGGTGTGCGGGGGCTGTTAAAAGTGGTGGTAGTGTGCTGCCACTAACTGCTAACTACTTTTTTCCTCGCATAACAGTATATTTAAAAAACACACACACACACACACACACACACACAACAAGTACACACATGAAAAACGATGGCGCGCGCCAACTGTGAGCATCTCAACCTGACATTGTGCCAATAAATGATTGAAGATACAGCCACAGTTTTGAGTGTTGGATTTACGTTACGAGACAAAACATGACAAAAAAAATTGTTTTCATAATAGTTTACTAATTTGTAAATGTATGTAGGTCCCCAGCGCCTATTTAATGTGTTATTGTGGCATATCAGGACATGATTTCCATGAAGGAGACAATGGTGTACAGTAGTATAAGCAGAAAGGAGGAACAGTTGATACACATTGTGTACAACCAGAGAGGATTAAGTCGAAACCCCAAATGAGGTAGGCAAATGTTTATTTGATGGATGATAGGCCCGGTTGATAGATCTTTTCATGTTTTAATGGGCAGATCCTGTTGGAATTTTTCTTTTTGCAATGCAATCTTTATTGTGCAAATCGGGCGAATCGATTCAACTCCGAGGCGCCCAGAGGCGCTCTGCATGTGGTTCACATCGAATGGATGGAAGCCACACAAAATGGCGACTCAAGCAAACAGCGGCAACGGCAGCAGCAGTGTGAAGCGAGCGACTTCTAATTTTGAATCTGACGTTTGGGGTCATTTTGGATTCCCCTCTAAGTCTGAAACACAGAAATAGACTTAAAAAAAACTCCAACCACGATACACAATTCCAACACGTCAGAAATTGGTGTCCTGGAACTCAACACGGAGTTAAGACAGCGGTTTGGAGTCATTGAAGTTGACAGGAAGACTGAATGATTTCTATGTACGTAACTATCACATCTCATTCCATGACTAACGAGTGGGACTAGAGCCACCTCCACAAAAATCACATTGGGAGAGAGCAATATGGAAAACTTGTTGATAGCCGTACTAGAAAAATAGAAATGGCTTGTCTCACAACGTCACAAACATGCTACTTCATTAGTTATTACTTAAATACCCTGTAAGTCACAACAACCCCAATTAGTAAAGAAAGAACTGGCGACATTGACAGTCTGTAATTGTGTAATATTTACACCTCACGGCAAGCAAGTTGTAAATCTTCCGCCATTTATATTTCATCGGTCCGATCTTTCTACACATTTAAATTCACTGTATGCTATCAACTTTTTATATTAATATGTTTGCGGTATGTCAGTGTCAGGGAGGGACATAGTACAGAGGGAGGACGGACAGTGCGACATTGCAAAGAACGGTATCAAGAATCTGTGGAATTGGCGCTGGCTGCAATTAAAGCTTGAAAATGAATACCTTTGCAAAAACATTCAAAAGATTAAAGAACCCCGTCAAGTGGGAGAGAAGCATGCACAGCTGGTTAAAAAGAAGATTCACAGGAATTTGGACGCCACATTTCGATGAATTTGCTACACATTTATTAATGTTGTTAATGTTAGTTGTTTAACTTGTTATACTGCACCCGTGTGCATGCTTAACTGTACCTAACGATAGATACTTCACCTCCCTGCTGAGACTACCACATAAAAACACACTGTGCCCATCCACAGTGCCTACCAACTGAACCAGAAATGTTTATTACGGAGCTAGGTATGGTATGTATTGTGGTCATGTAATTTAATTGTTTTGTGGCTCGCAGTTGTAGTAGTTAGGTACAGAAGGTAGGTTGATTGTATGATTACGTCTTTAAGTAAGTAGTTATAAAAGTGTAGTATGTGGGGGTACTGTGTCGCCCAGAGTTTTGTCTGATACCGTTAAACATTTAGAAGGTGATAATAAACCAAGGTATGTGGAAAAATGGGACACTGGCATCGAGGACCGATATTTGATGCCGAAGTCGATGTTTTCACCAATAAGAAATTGGACTATTACCCCGCTTGCGCTTGTCTTGGACAACTGGATCTACACATGCATCTGGTGAATAAGTCGTCAAGATTTACACGGAAGACTTTGAAAGTGTAGAAAAGTCTGGACACATACAAATACTTCGTTGCTGGATCTGTTCTAGACACGGCTCGTGAACGCGGAAGTGTGTTCAGCTACACGTTAACCTTTGCCGAAATCCATCGATCTTTTCAGATAGTATTCAATACAAATACCAATATTTAAATAAATGACCCCTGGTTTTACACAAACTCGGATTCATTAACTATAATTGGAAAAAAAAAGACAAGAGAGTCGTCTCCTCCGTAGCGTTTCCCAAGAAGTACTTATAATGCCAAGTTGGCTCATTTGAGAACAATGCGTTAAAAAAAATAAAACGGAGTCGGCCCCTCCGCACTCAAAGCGTCTTGCAGCCGTACGTTAATCTACGTCAACCTCTGTGTGACCGACGGTTTATTTTGTTTTTTAAATACACAAGGAAAGGAAAGAGGTTTACTGAAGATTAATGTGTGGCTCCAACACGTTTCCGTGTATGTTGGAGATGACTCCCTGTCGCTTTTTTTTTTTTTTCCAATACGCACTGTTCTCAAATGAGCCAACTTGGCATTAGAAATACTTCTTGGGAATTTGAAATTGAGAAGAATGATTCCTAGCTGAAATGAAGTGATCACTACATAGTCGTGTGTATTTGGTCGGGCACCGTCCATCACGTTTAATTGCCGAAATCCATTGATTTTTTCTCGTCTTTTCAGGTGGTATTCCATAAAAGGATTTCTTTGAATATTTGTCTCGTCTGTTGTAACAACCAACAACACAACAAGTCTCGGGTATTGTAAATATTCTCCTCCGGTTCAATGTCCCCCACACTGTCGAGCAGATCTTTTTGACCAGCAATATGGCGGCGTGAAAATGGTGACTCTATACTGCAGCAAAGTTGGTACTTGGTAGGTCCATCGCTGCAATTGAATTTACGTCAGTATGACAGTAGGTAGGAAGGTCGGATGTTAGTGTATATTTAGAAGGGACTCACGTTCAGTAGGAAGTGTGTCTGGATTTTTTCGGTAAGCGTCTCTTTTAGTAGGTTGAAACTGTTATAGGTAGGCATAGATAAGCCAGTGGTTAAGCAAGGTTAGACGCTAATAAAGGCCTAATCAGACTTGGCATGGAAATGTGTACCGTCTCTAATGCAGTACTTTGAAGAGGTTGCCAACCGCAGAGAAATATTCACAAACACAAATTAAGTAATTTCATGGAAATAATGGGAGGTGTGATGCGAGTTAACTAAATACCACATATTAACACTTCATTGCTGCCCATACCTGAGGTTTGAGTGTATAAAGAACCATTTGTTAAGGGTTTTAAAAAAAAAGAAAGAAAAGATGTGCAGACATTTTGTTGGCTGGGATACAAAGACCTGCAGAGGAGAAGAAAGCTGCAGTGTCAAGCACATGAAAAAAAAGAGGAGGTGTTAAGAGTGTGGGGGGGGGGTAACGTGGAGGGAGGTGAGGATTCAAGCTGCAGGGCCTTTGGGTGGCTTCCAAAACACAGGTGTGTGTGTATGTGTGAGTGTGTGTGCGCCGCAGAGAGTGAATAAGTTTTACTGTGTGTGGTCAAGACGATTTCACCGCCCTCCTTTGTCATTCTTTTCTCTCCACATGTTCTCTTTCGCACTACATAAATTATAAACATGCCCGCTGGTTGTGTCTTCTTTCTGTCTCCGTGTTTAGGCCTGACGTTAAAGCACATCCACATGTAGCCGCATTCGTCGTGATCACCGGGGGGGGGGGTTGACGTTTAGTGGAAGGAAATAATGCTGACATGTAAGGAAATAATGCTGACACGTATCGAGAGCGGCGTTCAACGGGCTGCTCCTCACATTTTGTGCTGCTGATACCATACAATGGAACAGAACAGAACAGAATCGGCAACGGGGGTATCACGGGTGAATAAATCAGGGAAGAATTTAGGAAAAAAAAAAAATGAAGGCAATTGGAATGAGAGCACCAGTGCAGAAACAGATGTGATTACTAGTGAAATGACAAAAGCAGCAAAAATTGTCAGCAGCATTGCCCATAGCAAAAACCTCTTTAACAAGTCTATGCCGGAGTACCTGAGATTGAAAAACATCAGCAATAGTCAGGCAAACTGCATGAATCAAAAGATCCAAAATATACAAACGGGAACTGCAGCAAGAATAAGCAAACCAGCAACGCGTCTAGCAAAAACCTGTATCAATAAATAGTCTCTCTGTATATATAAGCAGTTGAGAATGAAATACACACCAGCAATGCTAACTATAAGCACCGGAATGACAACTTGATGTTAAATGATACACTAAATAAGATAGTTTACAGTACTATGCATAACTAGATGAGAGCTGAGTAGATTGAGGACTTAATACGCAGGAAGGAGAAACAGCTTCTCAACAAGAAAAGAAACTGGCTGTTTTAGGAATATTTTCACACAAAATCCCAGAGGAGGAGAAAGTTGTTCCTTCCATCTAAATATAGTCCTCTACAAAGAGTCTAATGAAAAACAAATACGGCACTAATACTGAACAGTGCACAAGTGAATAGCATCTGTTTGTCTCTGTAGATGTGCGTGCATTTTGACATTTTTTTTTGAAAGCTCACGTCGACAAGCAGTCTTGCAGAAGTAGTACAAATGGCTCGGGAGAACGTCGGGAGTGGGGGGGCGCGTGTCACTTCGCTATCGTCTTGCTTTCCTCAACGTTCTCGCTTTCTCTGTTTATTCATGTGGGCTTCAGGAAATAAGTCATCACGCGGCATTATCTCATTTCCAACGGACCCCAAGGCTTGTCACAGCCTAGTCATCATCTTTATATCGAACTCTCAAGGAGGCATCTGGAGAAGGTTTATGTTATTTTTAATGGTGAAAACTTCAGCTACAACAACACTGTCATGGTCACGGTGTCGCACACACAGACACACGCACGCACGCACACACAGACACACACACACACACACACACATCCTCTCTTTTCAATGGGACCCAAAAGGGAATTTCATGGATGGACTCCACTCTAATCATCTACAGCTCAGTGGCCAATGAGAAACACACAGTGGACCAAAACTGGAACACTCTGCAACCACCAAGAAAAAACACAATGTCAGTGGAACTTATCAAGTCCACATGAGGGATTGACACACATACACACACGCACACACGCACTGAATGTGGTTTAACTGCTGCCCACATCTCCGCTTTCACTGTAAATGATTCATGATGTCCTCGTGAATTTGTAAGCTCCAAAATACCGCATGCGCGCATACGTTTGGCCAGTGCGCCTTCCTGCCACCCGTGAAGCAAAAGAAAGAGTTAATACGGTGAAGAAAGACAGGAGAAAAATCTATCCCGCCTCGCCGGCTCTCGATTCACCCTCATTTCCTCTGGCATTATGTCTGCTTGTGTTTCGGAGTGTGTCCAAGGCTTTCACTGGCAGTCAAGCTGAGCGATGGAGGGCGGCTGAGCGGCATCGATCATGACGAGCGCGGTCAAATGGAGGAAGGGTTAGGGGATAGCGAGGCTTTGCACCCGGACGCAGCCGAGCCATGTCCATCCATCAAGGTAGACAATAAGGGAAAGAGAATGAGAATAAGGGAGGGGAGGAAAACGAGGGCAAGGGGAAACATACACCTCACAATAGGCCAATTATTAGTGCTATTACCGAGCCCTATGAAACGATGAGTAATTTATCACGTCATTGTATTACTATCCTCCAGCACTGACAGCAAATTTGAATCACGTGTTACGTCCAGTTTGTAAGCAATCTACCAGTTGCAGGTCCAAACAATGTTCTCCAAGCAGGTTCATATGATGCACCACTATATTGCAATTACTTTTTTTTTGGACTGGATTGGTGTCCTCGGTTCACATACACCACGCTTCATGAGCAATTTGGTTCACAAACGTTATCAAAGAACTATCCGCGTGGTTCACGTACGATGCTTTGGTACACCAACAGTCACAGCATTGACACTTTTTCTCGCACCACGTAATCCTTGTTGACACTGTGCATCACAGGCCCAAGAGAAAAGCGAAAACTGCTTGTGGCTCACCGTATTCCTGTAAAAGTAAAGGGAATAAACTAATAATAGCTGAACATGAGCATGATGGATGTTCGTGATCTCGTATCACAGTTCAGTCTGGAAAATTTACTATTGTATATGTACGACTGAAACTCAAAAACTCATTCAAACTCGCCGATATGACACATCACTCACCAGGTCCCGCCTTTCAAAGACAAATGGAGCTCATTCAAAAGGCACTACAATAGAACCATCCATCCATCAATCCTTCCAACCATTTTCTTAGCTGCTTATCCTCACAAGGGTCGTGGGAGTGATGGAGCCAATCCCAGCTGTCAACGGGCAGGAGGCGGGGTACACCCTGAACTGGTTGTCAGCCAATCGCAGGGCACATAGAGACCAACAGCTGACGTCACAATCACACCTAGGGGCAATTTAGAGCAGTGATTCCCAAACAGTGTGCCGGGGTACATTAGTGTGCCGTGAGCGCTCTTCAGATGTGCCGTGGGAAGTTATCCAATTTTATGTAATTGCTAAAAAAAACATTTATTCCAATAAATAATGTATCTGTATTCATCTATTTATGCCAGTGAGGGACAATGACAGACAGAACAAAACAAATCGTCTTCTATGAGATGGCAGGAAGTACATACAGTAATTAATCAATCCATTTTTGATGACGTTTACCTTTGTTGGTGTGCCGTGGGATTTTTCAATTGTAAAATATGTGTCTTGGCTCTACAACGGTTGGAGATCACTGATTTAGAGTGTCCAGTTAATGTTGTATGTTTTTGGGATGTGGAAGGAAACCGGAGTGCCCGGAGAAAACCCACGCAGGCACGGGGAGAACATCCAAACTCCACACAGGCGGGGGCAGGTTCGAACCCTCGACCTCAGAACTGTGAGGCCAACACTTTACAGCTGGCCCACCGTGCTTCCACTACAATAGATGAAATATATTTTATACATTACACCCTAGCCTTGCAATTTTGTTGCTCGTATACAAATGTGTTTAAAAAAAAAGTAACTTTTATGAGTTTAAATGCCTTTTGGTTGTTTTTTTCATTTGTGTGTGGGAGTGCTAAAAGTGGGGGGGGGGGGGATCTTAATATTGTCTATATGGTGTCCATTGTCGGCAAATGTCCTTTATTTGTGTTTTTACAACAAGCCTAAAACTATAGTTACAGCCATATCTGCATCAACACTGGTTCAATAAAGTATGTTTTGGAAACTATTTGGACTTTTTGTCCACATGGAAACAGTGTTTGTGGGGCTGGGGTTTTGGAAAAGCTAGTACGAATATTTTTCAGTTTTTGAGTTGGTAACAACATATTTTGAGAGCCTATTCCCATTAAATGACATCACAAAAATATTCTGTTGTCTTCTCTTACTAGAACAGAACAGTTTGGATAATTTTATAGCACATTACAGGAGTAATTATTACAGTTAGTGCAATGCTGATTTTAATTATAGTTGACAACCGCGGTGGAGAACCTCTGGCCTGTGGGTCATGAATGGCCCACCGGGCAATTAATCCGACCGACCATGCACGTCAAAGAACAAATAAACCTGCAGAAGGACTTACAAAAAGCAGCAACAACAGTTAATCCAGATATTATTTCAGTTTAATAAGAGACACGGGTAGTTATTTTTGGAGCCCCCCAACCGCAACCTAACGACCTGACTTGCTGAACTTACAGTACGGAACTGTGCGATCATCTGATTTGGCCCAGTTCTTTAGGGCAGCACACTGGACCCATGTCACGTAGATATTTTGACGGTCTCACACAGAAACAAATAAAAAGAAAAAAATATCCAACCATTTTGCTGATACTCTGTACTGCAAAATGTTTGGTATGCAAGTGTGCAGGAATATACTTCTAAATATTACGCTACCAGTGTTTTTGCAGCCTCCTATTTGGTTTTTCCCAACTGGCGAATTTGTTTTCATGTAGACATCATACATCATGTAGGTTTATGTACACTTTTAATGCAAAATGAGCTTGGAAGTGCTTATTCAAGATTAGACGGCCAACAACTAGCCTGCATAGCTTCTTAAGGGCCACACGGGGTACAATTGACATGGATTGCAGTGCAAGGCTGTTTTTGTTGGCCTGCACGGTAGTTAACATGCTGAGAGAACAGAAACAGATCTTCAAGACACAGGGAAACATACACTTTCAATTATTCAGGAGTGTAAGTACGAATGTTTATTTTTTTGTCAATATTTGCACTTTGACTGAAGGGAAACCAGTCCTGGTTGTACCCTTACGGTACAGCTGGGATAAGATCCAGTTTACCTACAACATGAATGAAGACAAGTGGTATTGAAAATGGATGGAAGAAGTTTTTTTCCCTTATTCTTTTTTAATTCATTTGCTTGGCCGAATTGCAAAACCCGCTGTGTGGAGAATTTCCGGATTGACTGATTTCACTTTTGAGGCAACAAGGATGACCACCCATACTTGGAACAGTATTGCTAACACTAAATATAGTATTTTAGTCAGAAAACATTGAAGAGTATCACACATTGGGTATCCTTAACAAATGGGATTCTTCTACCATTATCTTAAATATGTGCATTTTCCAGTTAAGGTTTGGGCTTTGACTATCGATTTTACTTTTAAAGAAAACAATTACAGTATGTTTAATCTTTAAATACAGCCAAAGAAATAAGTTTCCACATTTAAAACAAATTTGAAGTCATTTGAAGCACTTGATGGGAGTTAAAGAAAGCATAATGTCATTTAGCAAGATAAAGCCAATATGGATCATCTGTCTTACTAAATTAGTTGGAGATACCTCTGTGAGAGCAAACAGCGACCTAGAAAGTGGAAAATGGATGCGAAGTATCGAATGACATTTTTTTCTTGGAAGTGGTGGTTTGGGGACAGAGTGAATGAACTTATGCGCTGACAGATCCATTACACCTCACCACAGACACAAGATATCAGATCAGAGGATGGTCGCTTAAATACACATAGTCAATCAAACCTTGAAGCCACTTAATGGAATGCATCCACTTGGTTGTGGTGAAGAGTTGCATGCAGCCAGACACTTAAAGAAGAGCCAATTGAAAAATGAGCATACACAGTTAAATTGACTGAGTTAGCAAAGCTGCCTTAGTTACAGGCCACTGTTGCGAAGCCCAGCAATCTTATCCGACCTACCCGACTGAGAAAATATGGCTAAACTGTCGATTTCTTCTGCTTATCTGAGGTTGGATCGTGGGGGCAGTAGCTTTAGTAGGGGCAGTGCAAACTTCCCCCTCCTCACCCACTTCATCCAGCTCTTCTGGGCGGGAATACCGAAGCATTTTGAGGCCAGCCGGGAGACTACCCCCGTAGGGTGTCCTGGGTTGTCAACAGGGTCTCCTTGCGGTAGAAATGCCTGGGCCACCTCATCTGGGTCCTCTCAATGCAAAGGAGCAGCAGTTCTATTCTGATCTTTTGGATGACAGTGCGTCTAACCCTAAATCTAAGGGAGAGTCCAGACGCACCGCAGACGAAAGTCATTTCAGCCATTTGGAACCGGGATCTTGCTCTTGTGGTCACGACTCACAGCTCATGACCATAGGTGAGGGAAAGAACATAGAATGGCCAGTTAACTGAGAACTTCGCCTTTCATCTTAGCTCCTTCTTCACCACAACGGAGCCTTACAATGCCCGCATCCGATCTGTCTGTCAATCTCTCATTCCATTTAAATAGCAATTACGATAGCTAGCGTTCATTATAGTAGCATACATTTTTTTAATGAGCTAACAACCTAGCATCCCACAACCTATTTAAAATCCAGGGTCGGATTTGAGCTGTTACACTGCTAGTATAGAGTCAAGTTAGCAAAAAAAATAAAATAACCGTTCAGTGTTATGCCTTCGTGATGCAATACTCTTTCTGCGGAAGATTTAGATGTTCTGTGGAGGGTGACATAATGGAAGAATATAAGTCGTATGTGGCGCTGATACCCCACTGCTTGCATTGATGGATGAGACAAGTCCATTGTGGTGTATGTCAAGTCTAGAACTGACGTCAACAATTCAACTCATGAATCACCTTATCGCTCACTGTACATACACAAGCACATCCATCAAAGTGTCGTGTACACAGCCCTTATCTTACTGCAACAAGACGGCAATGTAAAAGGCAGCGATTTAGGCCAGCATTGACAGTATCTCCGTGCCCTGTTTTTCGCTCCAATGACACAATGAGGGTGACAAGTGGTTTGCAGAAGACAAGATAAGGTGTTCCTGATATTACTTTCTCACAACGAAAGGATGGACTTACATTGATGTGTAAAGCTGCTGGACTAACATTCACATCACTTCAGGGCCATGCATGCTAAGTGCATAACTCATACATATCCATATTGATGAATGCACGCAGGTTACTACTGCTACTCCACTCCAAACAAGCTGTTACATAAGTAAAGAGGTTAGCTGCTGGTCAGCTAAACATTAGTGGGTGCATTTTGTGTGTGTGTGTGTGTGTGTGCGCACATTCAGAAGGCAATGTTTCCTCTCTGTGACAAGTGTGTATATGTCAGAGGTCAGTCAAGGCATTCATGAAGCTATGAATAAATAACTGCAGGGTCTCGGAGACCATGGGAACCTTGCATGAATATTACATGAGGCAGTCAGGGAGGCAGACAGCTCTTCACTTACTCTGGCAACAAAACAAAGTTTAGGCTGTTTAACGCCGGACCCCAACTTTTATACTCAAAATTGTAGAACGTTATGATAAAACCATATGTGTTTGAATCCATGAGAGGGATTTTTTTTTCATGTTACGTAAGGTCCTCAATGCATTTGCAATGAGTAACAATAGCTCTTTAGTGGACATTTCTAAATAGCAAGGATCCAAAATTGTTAATTTAATATGAACTCAAAATGGATTCGAGATCAAGGGTCCCCAACCAAGAGGCGATCGAACAGTGGTTGTCCATAGGTCATTTGGTATCAGGCCGCACAGAGAGGCTTTTTTTCCCTACTCACTATCTTTATTTGTACTTTTTCTTTTGAAAAGAGGGGCATATGGGGTTGGAGAATATCGATGCTCCCCGGACGGCCCGCTGCCTCCATCACTTTCCGAGCCCGAGACTTACCCCAGTGGCTGACCGCGGAGGCGCCGACGACTGATCGAGTCAGACGGGGCTTCTCGGTCTCGCTGCACAGCGGCAGGCAGAGAAGTGAGCCGTATGTGCGGTGAAGAGCCTTGATGTGGGCGGCGCAAGCTCTCCTTCACAGAAGAAACGAGTCTACAGACTGGATGAACCATCAAACTGAACACCGGCCCCAGCTCGCGCGGACCGACGCAGCTCCTCCAATGGCAGCCAATCAGTCAGAACAAATACAATTTCATTTATTTATAAACATCGAAGTCTCAAAGAAGTTGTATTTTGAAAATCGGGTGCATCTGCCTATGCCTCTGTCATAATGGTAATTTAGGTCACATGATGTGAGAAAAAGTAATCCCGCAATCTAGGAGCAACATGAGTTAAAAAAAAAAAAAAATACTTGTTTGAAGAGTTTGTTTGAAAAGGGAACAGGGCAAATAATGTAACAAAAGAACAGGCTCCAGCTTCCAAGAAAAAAAGAATGCTGCATTTAAAAGTTAATAGTCCTGCTTAAGGTACTGGCTTAATGCTAGTTCACTCAAATGCATAAAACCTGCTATAAATAATATGTCAAGACGGGCTCGTAAACGGAGGCAATGAAGCCATCAAAACTGTTTTGGCACATGGTGCACCCATCATTGAAGACAAAGAGTTTTTGAATGAAAAAAAAAAACATTGCTCCAAGTTGGGACTGGCTTGTTGATGAAAAACAAGTAAGCATAAAAAGAAAAAAATATCACAATAACATTTTTGGTTTAAAAAATGTATTTCCGTGAGTTCCCCGTCAAAACAACGAAAGATAAAATTTCGACAAAGATTTTCAGTTTTCCTTATCAAGTTGCTGACGGCTTAACTTTTCAGATTCATCACTCTACAGCTGCCAGGCCAAACTGAATCAATGTTAAAAGGCCAGTTCTGGTTGCTAGGAGACACAAGGTACCCTGCTGGAACGATTGCTGAGCCACGGGGATCGTCCGCGGCTTTCTGAGCACCAGTTTGACCTGATGAGTGACTATATTTTGGGCTGCTCTTTCCACTTAAACACACTTCCAAAAGCAGATTAAGGGTGACAGCTAGAATCCTCGAACAGAGAAGCCTCATGAGCGTTAATGTCTCTGCGCAAGAGACAGACGGTGTGATGGGACCACTCAGCGTAGACGCTAGAAATCCCACACAGCGATGGCATGGCTCCAGGAAAAAGCAGAGTTGCACAGTGAGTGAGTAAATCAGGCTTATGTTTTAGAGTTATGGTACGATTAAGTAACTGAGGTTAGGCGTCTAATTGTGATGGTTAAAGAGCCGAGGGAATAAATAAACTTCCTCGGTGGGGTAGAAGCCCAAACGTGTGTGGTGTCCATTTGCATGCATGTGCTCTGCTTATGAGAAAGACAGAAAGTGACAGAGGGAAAAGAGGACAATGAAGTTGATCCCAGCTGTGCTGCCGTGGGTGGGAGTCGCCTCCAGTGGAACAACGGACATTAGCGATTGTTCTGCATGTTTACTTGCCCCCCAGTCTGCTGCAGAATACCCTCATCCTCCCACTCTGGCAGTCCACATATATTGCAGGGGGGGACGCGAGTGAAGAACGGCCATGCGAGAGACGAGCGAGACGAGCAATTCAAATGATCTTCTTCAGGGGATTACGCCGGACCTCACTGGGAACAATATTCAAAGGAATTATTACTGTGGCTCCAAAGAAAATTGCTCACAGTGATGCCTGTGGTTTATTCATTATACGTATATCTAAAAAGAAACACTTTTTTTTCCCCAAGAAGGAGACAGTCACAAATCAAATCTGATAGCCTGAGTATAGCCCAAGTATCTCGACTACAGCCCCTAAACTTGATCACAATCTGTTCCAGGGGGATATCAATATGTTCCGGGACGTTCTTCAGATTTTGGACTTTTTCTCCCACAGGAAATAACAGAAATAGAAAAGGTTCAGTCTGTCACTATTCACACAATATGTGAATAACATTTTAACAAAAGGTTTAGAACACACCAGTTTTTCCATCTTTCTTTAAAATTAAAACTTGTGCAGTTGTTGTTCTCATTTTACTCTTAAATGAAAGCAAATACCAAATAAGCTATTCAAGTTACAAAGGATATCACAGGATCAATCTCCAAATCAAAAATGCATAGTAAATCTTAAAGTAGCCAACTTGGGCAGACATAAACACACCGTTAGCAATATCCAGCCACGTGTTTTACAACACATTGATTCCATGATTTCATTTGTAACTTGAACAGTTTATTTGTTCTGCGCTGTCACATCAGAGTAAGATGAGAAATCGAACTGCATAACATGGCGAAACGTGCAAACAATAGAAGACTCGGTCTCAATCTAAATGAACAAAGAGAGGTGATGCTATAGTTTTACAGCTACATTAAATAACTTCTTATCTGAGCACCCCTTTGTTGAGGTCGCTCCTTCTTTTGGAACAAGAGCAGCAAAAACACCACAATGAGCCAAAGAAAAAGCAAAACATTGAAATGAGGTTTCGTGCGTTACACTGACATCTTGCTTTTCTCCTTTGTTTGACTTTTCGAGCCACATTACCCCCGAAAATATTGTGTCGTCTTCAAATTGCATGACCGTAAAGGCGACATTTTACATTTGATGGGCGAGTTTGTCTCTCAGGAAAGACAGAGCCAAAAATATCCACATTGTTTGCAGTTTTAAGGCCACGACGGCAATGTGTGGTCATGACTATTACACTAAAAACAACATGAGCATGAGATGATGTATTTGAAGGTACGGCAGATACGAGTTGTGGACAGGCAACCCCCAGAAAATGATATTGCAATGGTGTTGCGGTTTCATGAAGTTATATTAACGATGGAAAGGTGGGCCAGCTCGTAAATATTTTGGCCCATAAATGTTCCACATTATGGCCGTGAGGTGTGTTCGTTCAATGGCAGCTGGCCTGCAATCTGCGATGGAGCATCAGATGTGACTCACTGGGCTTTCAGGGTTAATGAACCTTTCCAGAGGTGCAGATTATTACCACAGGGCAGAACACCCACACACTTTCTCTCGCAGACAAACACACGCTTGCAGGTTGACGATAGACCAGGTATTTGTCTTGATTCAACCCTCCAAAGAAATCAGCCCATCGAGGGTGTATTTCAACATCATAACTCAACTTGACAGGTCGGTCTGGAGATAAACATGATCCTGAGTGAAGGAAAACAGCCCGTTTCTCACAAATAGAGTGTAACACAATGCAGGACGAACAACATCAATCATCGACAAGCATTAACATAACATTAATGATTTCTCCCTGGGGGCTGAGAGTTGTCTGCATGGTGTAATAATGCATGCCAGTACAGTTAGCCTGCACAGTAAGCCAGATGAGGTGAGCGCCTTTGGATAAATGACTGGAACAATGAAAAATGTGATCTAGAAACGGAAACAAAGTAGGTTTTTTCGTGTTTTCTAATATGAGTTTCGTGATCTGAGGCTTCCAAAAGGTGGGCTGAATCATTTTTATAGCCATGCACGGATGCTTGTGCAGAAGCCAGGTGGCCAGCCTGTGTGCATATTTGTGTTTATTTGGGAGCCGTGTGCGCAAACTTTGGAGGAAAAACTGCCTAAGCAAAGGGGCATGAAATTAAAAGGCATCACCCAGTCAAGCCATTCGCGGGGCGCAGACAAACAAACAACCATTTGCACTTACATTCACACCTAGGGGAAATTTGGAGTCTTCAATTAACCCATCAGGCATGTTTTGGTGATGTGGGAGGAAACCAGATTACCTGGAGAAAACCCAAACATGCACGGTAAAAACATGAAGACTCCAAGGTCTTTGAACCCCGATCCTTAGAACTATGAGGCACATGTGCTAACCCGTCGCCCACTGTGCCACCAGTACACATACTGCACCTGAACAAAAAATAACTGTAAAAAAATTATGAGTAAAAACAATCTGATCTTTTTTTGTAATTAAATATGAGATTTTTGATATATAATTAACCAAGGAGTCAGAATTGTGATGTTTTTATGTATTTCGTTTTCCTCTGTAAGCCAACAAGGGAGTGAGAGAGAGAGAGAGAGAGAGAGGAGAGAGAGAGAGAGAGAGAGACTGACTACCGGCGTGCCCAAATAAAGATTTCCTAATTACCTATGTCTCATTCTCATGACCTCACCTTCCTTGTACTCCTACCACATCAGTACAAGTACAACTATAATTACGCTTTGTGTTCGGTGGTTAAAGCGTCACATCAATGAACAATTTATTCTTCTTGTTTTAATTATCCGCGGCAACAAAATGAAAGTGAAACCGCAACCAAGTGTAAATTTTCATTAGGACGACGATTTAGTCGGAGTATGGGAAAACCCTCGAAATGGTGATTTGGCCAAGGAATAATGACAAAAAAATAAAATAAAAAGCAATTTCCACGGGGTCTTCGCACCACACGCTGGGGTCCTCGCAATAAAGATCTGAAAAGCAGCACGCAGTGCCAGTGGCAGACTAAATGTTGCCAGATGAGAATGTGACTTACAGGACGTATCAGCAACATATCATGAAACACACATATTAAGGGGGGGAAAAAACTGCTTTGAAATCCAGCGACTATCAGAAAACCACAAGTCAAGAACATGGGCTGCTCAAAGAGAACGTTCTTCTGACCCTCATACATCATCGTGTGTGTTGATTTGCTTTATAGGCACATATACATTTGGCTTTTGTTTCTTTGAATAGCAATAGAGCACATGAATGCTTTAGAATTAATCCCAACTGAGGCTTCATGCGCACACACACACACACACACACACACACATACACACACACACACATTGTTGTACAATCTGCAGAGGTGTCCTCTCAAGGCCCCCCAAGTGGATAAAATGAATATACCAGACAGTGTTTGTGTGTCTGTGAGTGTTTGTGCACGATCGTGTGTGTGCGTGCAGGAGCACATTTGTATGCTTACCTGACAACGTTACATCCTGTAGCAGGACTCTTATTTATTTTATTTGCTGTATGCCGCCACTGTGCTTACTGCCTATGGGACGAGGTGTTTGCAGAGAAAATAATCCACGCCAGTGGCGCAGCCAAGCGGATGTTTTCCACATCGGGCTCACAATCTCATTCTAGCTGTGACCTTTCACCCCGGTTCTGGGAGTCAGACTGGGAGGGTCCCAAGTGTGACTGATCCATTAGGGGTCTCCTGACAAGAATGAGGATGACATCTGAACCCTCGGAGGCAGCGCGGTGAGGAAGACGACAGACGGGGTGTGGGGTGTGGGGGGGAATAGCAAAATAGATGGAGGCGGCTGGTGCCCAGTTATGGTTGTGCCCCGCCTCGCACCCAAAGTCAGTTTATCCATAACACTAGTGAGCATAAGCGGCATAGGAAATGGTTGGATGGATACCAGTAATCTGGTTGTAGTGATTAACTGGATAGAACAAGGTGATATCTTGATGTTTAACTGTAAGATGGCAGTTTTTTTTTGTTCTGTGTAGAAAACAGCACAAACAATTGTGAATTACTAAGTTATTATTGCAGCATGGAAAGCCCCGCAATATTCTGGTAGGATAAATTCCAGCCATTGGAGTATATTCATGGCTCAAACATGTGGATTTGTAGGCATAAAATAGATGTAAGATGAAGTGACATCTATTTTTCAGCATACTGTGGTTTTGTGCTTTCGGGGAACATGCCCACGGCGTTTGAGAGAGGTGACGATGACTTGATTTTCACAACACTGAAGGCTCTTTTTATGAACTTCTCAAATTTGTAATCATTCAGATTTGGGAGGGTTGTTAATAACTAGGCATTGAGAATCGAAAACAGGACTGGTATTCCAGGTCTTCCAGAATCATTCAAATTTAAAAAATTGGATACTCAGTTTGGGTGGCCGCAGTCTACAGTCTTTTATAAGCTGTGTTAACTACATTTGGGCACATTTCCATAACACACCCTTCCCAAAATCACAGAGGGCCAATTCAGGAGGTTTAGATGGAGATAAAGAAAGGTGGAGAAAGAGGTAGGTAGGAGGATGGGACTTCAAGGATGAGCGAGTGAGAGTGACAACTCTGTCTGGAATGCCTTTGTCTCCACTGGCTAATATTTGCTCAGGGGTTTTGCACCTCCTGACCCCCCCGCGCCTCATCCTCTTATTTACTGTCGACAGACCAGAAAGAAAAGCCAACTAGGCCAATGGTTTACCAAGTAGTAAGCAAGACTTTTGCATCTTTGTGTGCGTTTCGCCGACAAGTTCCCAAGCAGCCGGCGGTGATGACTACCAGCGAGCAAGAATTCCTTTGACTCCTCCAGAGTTTCTGCTGCTCTCTGATTAATCCTTTTTACGGCAACAAACACATGCGAAACCCGCTACGTGTGTGCAAGAATGCTTCAAGTTTGTCAGACAGACAGAGAGGATGGAGGAACTTCTTACACATGGTGCCAAGAGTTCCCCCCCTGGCTCCCCTCCTGGCTCGCAAGCAGCCCGGAGGTCTGCCCGGGGGCCAGTCTCACAGCAGGTCAGTCACGACGGCGGCACTTTGATGTCTTTGTGGCAAGACTTTGCGCCGCATGTCCGCGCTCATTAACTTTGTCACTGACAGATCAATCCGGGCCAGCAGAAAGATAAAAAATGACACCCCCCGCGGCTTTGACAGGAGATTGCTCGCCACCCTTTTGACGAGCCAAAGCGTCGCCCCTTCACACATGTGGCCTAAAACCAGGAAGATATTGCGGCACTTAACCGCAACATCCCAACTTCCTCTCGGCGGCTTCGTGCGCACAGACAACAGTCACATCGCCTTCGCGTTTTATGCACTGTACATCCTGTCATTCAGTGTTTAATGGTCTCAAGATTATGACCCCTTTATCTCTCTGAACTGATGCCAGATAGTCGAAGTGAGTCACATTACATTTGATAACACTCAATCTGTGTTTCTATTAAAGCACAACGTCAAGAGTGAGCCCAAAGCCCATTTTAGGCCAAAGCACCAGATTTGGTAACGTGAGTAGAAATGGTCGCCAGACGCCTCGTCGTGAGGCAGTAGTCAGTCAAAAAGATAGTCGTGAATTTTATAAAGCAGGAAACAGGAGTGAAAGGGTGAGGAGTCCTGTAATGTACAAAAATATTTAGGTGTAAAATGTATTTGCCTTCAGTTATTTTGTGGATTTTTTTGATTGCCTTCAATGCCACTGTGCCGCCATAACCTAACCATCACAAAGCAAACTTCAGAAAAATACATGAAGCCCAATAAGATCTGTGTATTGCTACTATAGATGAGCCAATTTAGCTTTGGTGGAGCTCTGCGTCGCTGTGAGTTTTACAGTTTTTGGCCTTATAACTGCGAGGAGGAAACAAAATAAAACTCATGAAACCAGTTCCAAAAGTGCTAGCACATTCACACAAGACCAATCTTTGTGTCAAGACACAGCACATGTATACACAGTTATGTCTGTGCCCATGTATGCACACTCAGCTCATCTGTACTCTAAATATTTAAAAAGACTATAGCTCTCGTCGTAATTAAAACCACTGCAGCATTCCAGACTAGTATCCCCTAACGTCACCCCGGTTCCATCTTTCTCTCTAATCACTCAAGTCTGTTGTTTTCCTTCTTTTTGACCTTTGCTTCAGTTGCCTAGAAATGGAATGTTTGAAAAAAATCTTCCAAAAATAATGAAGCTTCACACGGCTTCTTCTTGAAAACCATGCATCCCTCACTTTGTCTCCTAGGCGCGACCCCGCCTTCTCGCACTTTCATTTTCACTCACGGCTCTTCTCCGCCGCCACTGCTTCGTTTGCTCCGGGCAAAGAAAAAGGTCAGGTTTAGCCTGCGAAGCGGGCCCGCCATCAGAAGGTCGCCTTTCCCAGGGGAAGTGGTGATGTGTTAGGACAGCCCACAGCGCAAGAACAGGAACAATGAGTCAGCGCCAATTTCGTTGTTTGGTTACAAATCTCGGGGCATCTGTCGTGCCTGGGCCTGCAGGGATATTAGGAATAAATTCTCTCCCTTCCCCGCCGCTTCCTTCCACTGCAATCACCCCCCAAATCCTGCTTTTATCACTGTATTTACCCTGCTGAGCTCACTAAAGCTCCCCGGCCTCGCTCACAAGGAAGGCATTTATATCCATGCTAGTGTGTGTGTGTGTGTGTGAGCTTCAGCCTTCACCTCGAAGTTTCCTGTGTGTGTGTGTGTGTGTGTGTGTGTGGTGTGTGTGTGTGTGTGAGTTTCAGCCTTCACCTCGAAGTTTCCTATCACCGTCAATGTGGCTGGAATGCAGTGTGAAGTCCTTATGGTAAAGCTTCAGCTCGACATGCGTCTACTCTGAAGGCAAGCCAAGCAAGTGGGAGAACCAGGTAGCTGGTCAGCCAGACCCCAAACCAACGCTGACCACTTATTGGTCAACCGGATCTGTAATAAACTCCACTCCGGTGGAGTGGCCCCTTTTCTAACTGCCCCTGTTTCCTCTTGGAGAAAATGCATGTCCTTAACACAGCCCACAGCCAAATGTCGAGAACTATGCACAGGAGACCCTCGCTCTCCTTCATTGTTGTTGTTGCTAGCGTGTTTCCTTCCAACTCATGCGTTCATTGAGGCATGGTTTTCACAGTTTTCCAGCAGCCCAAACCAAGGCAAACAGAGCCGAGTCCTTACCAAACTTCGAAGTGGAAAGCAGCACTTAGAATATACACGAAATGCAATTGACTGATCACGGTAATGACAGACAGAGAGGAGGGAGGAAACTTTGCTTTGCTTTTTTTGCTTTTTCTGCATTGAAATACTTTTATGTCTTTTTGTTGCGTTAATGTCGTTTTAACCTGCCTTTTTATAAATATAAATCACATGAAGAACCGCATGACGAAGAGCCTTCTTGTGCCCGTGACCTACGTATTCTTCTGCCTCATCGCAAACTATTACGCACCATTTCTGACGTCAAAACCTTGTATGTCGTGACTGTTATAAACCAAGCACTCCCAACTGCCGCTTTCTTTGATCCCCCATGCTTGCAAATGCCTCTAATTGCCTAAAAGTGCCTTAGGGGGAGGCATCATAGCGCCACCTGTTGCTTTGGCAAGCATAAGGCAGCCTGCAAGTATTTTCGTGTGCAGTAATGCTAGCGAGTGGCTGGAATTTCTGGGGATGCTAGCGTGTGAAAAAGTTTTCACGAGTGTCAGTGTATAAATGGACCGAGCCTTAGAACCTCACAGTTTAGACACGTTCCTGGAAAGGAGAATGTCAGAATACTCCAGTAGCATGATTGTAGCGTGTACCGAAGTGTGTGTGTGTGTGCAGTTGTAAACAGTCACTTCTCATGAAAACGGAGAAGGTCCACGGAGAGCTGCTCTCATTTCAATCATTATTTATTTATCACCAACCCCCAACCCCCTCGTGTGGGACACACGCACATGCAGTGACAGAAATTCCACAGTTTATTCCATCACACACCAGCGATCAACCTCATTCTCTCAACATTTTTGCTTTCGCCCGCTTCCTCTGTGTCTCCTTGAAATTGATGGGGTGTTGTGTCACCCGGTGCAACGTTTCCGGCAATATTCAGCTGACAGAAAAAATAAGGCCCATGAAACAATCAATCAATTTAAAAAAAAAACTCCACTTGCTGCTAGTTAAGGAAAGGCCAAGGGCTCCAAAAACATACATGAGCGGATATAAACGCGAACACATTCACGGCGACATCCGCGCTTTTAGGCGAGCGCTTTGTTTTGTGCCGTTGGAATCTGACAGTGATTTATGGAGCCGAGGGAGTCGCACTACACTGAGGCACACAGTCGCACAAAGGAAGGTCACCGGACCAAACACGGGGACAATAAAAGGATGGCGCTCAACCGGCAAAAGAAAGTCGTAGCGTTGCATGGCACGATCGGAGGTCAACATCAACTCATGTGCCATTAATGCCTCAGACGCCATTAATGACCTGTTTTCCTTAATTCTGTGACTGTGCTTTTATCTGAAGTAGACTTGACTACTGTAATGGTCTTCTGGCTGGACTCCCCAAAAAGAGCTGCAGCTCATTCAGAATGCTGCATTCTGACCATAACAAAGCGGTCAGAGCATGTCACTCCAATCCTAAAGTCCTTGCACTGGCTTCCAGTCAGCTTTAGAATAGATTTTAAATTTCTTCTCCTGGTCTATAAATCACAAAATGATTTAGGTCCTAAATACATGAAAGAAATGCTGACGGAATACAAACCCAGGAGAGCTCTGAGATCGACTGCCTCAAGTCAAATAACGGAGCGCAGAGTCCAAACCAAACATGGTGAAGCAGCATTTAGCTATTATGCTGCACAGAAATGGATTAAGTTGCCAACAGAGGTGAGGTCAGCCCCAAGTGTGAATGTTTTTAAATGCAGGTTGAAAACTCTTCTTTTTTCTCATGCTTTTTAGAATATATCCACTTTTTGATCATATTACTTGCACTGTATCCGGTTTTAACTGTCTTTTATATTAATATTGTGTTTGTCATTTTTATTGTTTTTATCCCGTTTTAAATGTTTTATCTCTTTGTTTTCAAATGCCTTTAATTATGTAAAGTGCATTGAGTTACCGCGTGTATGAAATGCGCGATACAAACAAATTTGCTTTGCTTTATGCATGTCTCCCGTTGCCCATTAAAAGAATCCATATTTAGAAATTGCATGTTGCTCTTGTTGATTTTTTTCTACTTCCTGACGTCGTTGGGGTTTTTTGTTCCATTGTTGTTGGTTTGAGATGACAATGGAAGTGCAACTTTTTAAAATTTGGACCAGAAAAATCATTGGAGATGATCACCAGAATTCATGTGGATAACTGAGGAGGCACATTGCTTCTATTAATCCATGTTGAGCACAGAAACAGACTTTGATTTGGATCTTCTGTGCCTGGTGTTGTCCATCTGTTTGTGGAACCTTTTAAACTACTTTTTTTTTTTTTTTTTTTACATACATCTATTTAGCCCTGCAGGTATTTCAGGAAAAACTGATTCCTCAAATGAGTCAGTGCTTCTTTGAGGCACGGGTATGCGAAAAGCTTCTGGAATCTGCCATCAGCAATAAATCAGGTGAGAAAACTGCATTCCATCATTACTTCTGACTCATTACAAGGGTTTGAGAACACATGGCAGCGGTTCAGAGGCAATCTGTTATATGAATGGAGCCCCCACTGACACATCCAACGCTAAAGGACAAATAGCAATTCTGGAGGGAGCTACGAAGATTGATGCCGAAGCCATCGCTAGATCATTGTGCACAAGTGGGAGGGCGGAAGATGAGGTAAACTGAACCCGTCTCTTGTCCTAAAAAGTTGGATAAAAGACAAACAACAAGCAGCCATGACTCACAAAAAACACAACGAGGTGAGTCATCCTTTTCATCAGTGAAACTGCATGTGTACTCATTAAAGGTTTTCCTCTGAGGGCTCACTGATGCAACAGTGAAGAAAGAGCATTAAGGAATGTAGAATAAAGTTTTGGGACACCTGGCCATGACATCAACAAGAAGAGAAAATGGAAGGAAACGTGGACTTGGATGTATTCGCAGCTAGAACACTTTCCACTCCTCTCCAAAAGACTTTCTAAGAGATTTTGGACTGTGTCTGTGGGAATTTTTGTCAGTGTATCCAGAAGAATATATAGCGTAGTTGGGACTTTTGAATAGGAGGTAATTTGATCAAATATTCCTTTATATTGTTCATTGCACCACTTGTATTTCTTTCAATGTGTACTTCAGTCTTGGCAACAACAGTGCTGGGTTGTGTGTGAATGTGCGTTATTGTGGTAGAGGTTCATGAAAGGCACTCCAGGACTCTTGAAGACCCAGACCGGCTTGACGGTTGAGGATGGGAACTCAGAAGGGTTGCTTGACAAAGAGGCTATCCCCTGGTGTGTATTTTGCAGAGTGAGAGGGGATCAGGATAGATGGCAAAAGTAGAGGCAGCGATTAAAACAAGAGCAGGTGCGACTCCCATGAACAGTATCGAACAGCCCAAAAAATAACAGGTCTATCTGTTACAGTGACGGCTAGTTTCTTCGAAGCACAAAAGAGAGAAATATTGTTTAGCATTTAAGGACTTGGGGGGATTTTCCTCAAAGAGTTTTTGGTTGAAATGGATGACAGACACAGTATACTGAAGAGGAACTCAATACATTAGTGCATGTGGGGATAAAATGAACATGCAGGAATTATAATGGAACTATTCCCCCTGTCCATCTGATCCAATTCAGAGAATTCTCCGTCAATTGTAAAGCGGCCTCTTCGCTAACACGCATATGGACAAAAACTGACATTTCACATTGTCAGCTTGTATTACAATTGACACATTCCCCCCGCTCTTGTACCAAAAATGGTACAGTCCTGTCATGCTCTCTGAACCAAAAAGTTCCCCACTAACCCCACAGACACATTGTTTTAGTGTACATCTATTTGAGATTTTAGCCACAATGGAACCCCCAACACCAGAACCCTTATGCCAACCTCTCTGTACCTGGAAGTAGCCCGCCAAGGAATTAATAGTCACTTTGTGCCATTTGAGAGACAATGGAAGCATTCTCCCCAGACCAAACTCACAAATGGTACCATTCCATCATCTTGCATCCCTGTCCAAAAATGTTTCACAGACAAATGTAGATACAAACATTACATCAATATCTTTAAAATAACGTTTTGGTAAAGAATACATTGTCTTATTTTGGCACTTGAGTCCTGATGTAAGCGAATTAAAAAATGGTTAGGGTCCACGTGTGGTGAAGATGCACATTCCCTCCTTACATAATGGTGGACAAACAAACACATTGTTCATCAATGTTTTTCTCTGTGTTCAAATATTTAATGGTCTCATTTTGCCTTTTGATTAATGATGGAAGGCCTTACCCCCAGATAATTACAAATATGGTATGGTTCAATCATCTTTGGGAAGCAGAAAGTTCCATTTTCCCCATCATGGAACCATTCCCGTCACCCTAGAATCAAACGATGACCAGGTCCAGTCATCTTGTATCGTCCTCCATGAAACAGGAAGTTACCTACCAACAATCCTTATCCTACGGCCGACTCTGTGAACCAGGAAGTTTTCTGCTATCAAACAGCTGGATAAACAAATACAGCCGTTCACCATTTGTTTCCCACTTTTGTTCACAGTTCTGCCTTGGTGGAGGTCTTTGCTTCACAAAGTGCCATTTCAGTTTTCGCTTCAGAAGCAGACATTAATTATGTTTTCTGCCCCTCCCCCAGACTGTTGACTGACAGGTCTACTGCCTCCTGGGCCAGTCTGGCTGTGAGAAGAGGAGTTGGTGACTCAATAGGCTAATAAATGGTGAAGGAGGGGTTGGTCACACCCTCCACTTTTGTACCCGCTCTGTCACGCCTGACCCTTAATCAAACACACAGACACAACCCCCCGTCACACAAACACTTTGATGGTTAACAATGTACGTAAATGTCATCTCACACACACCTTCGCGTCACCTCTGGCAGCCCTGACCCTTTACCAAATACCCAGGCCTTCCCCTGTATCCAAGGTGACAAAATGAGGCCCCGGCTATCTCCTAGCAACCGGGAACAATGAGCTCCAAAGAGACGGAATGGCTTGAGCGAAAGGGCAAGCAATTCTCTAGAGATAGAAGGAGGGATGGAGGGATGGGAGTGGAGGGGATGAGGGGTGATGGGAATGGTGGTGGGACACGTCTTTAACCATGTCACAATGAGGGTGACTGCTTGGGAAACGAGGCCGGGCTTCCCGAACCCCACTGACCGTCACTGTTTAACTTGGCTGCAGTCACTCACCCAACAAGGAAACAGAAAAAGTCTTAACTTCCATCTTGCATATGAAAAAGGAATAATGGAAGGAGAGAGATCAATTTCCTACAATCTCCACGAGAAGATTCCGTCGGACTGTTACACTAAGGAAAAAGCTCAAGTTGTGAACGTGTTAACTCCGACGCAAAGCTATCTTTATATCCACAACCACAGGTAGGAAGGTGGATGATGGTGAGATTGCAGGAGGGCAGCGTGACAACACTGCCAATCCAGTCTCCATAGAAACTACTAAAGCTTCACCAGAAAAGATGAGAAAAGTCAAGCTGTCCCCGTTTCGCCGAGGTATTTATCGCGATCCAAACTTGATGAGCCCAGATGCCATTTCTGTTCTGCCAAAATTCTTTGCGAGGAAGTAGGTTGTTCTGGATAAGTCAACGATGTTCAACCAATTAACCTATCACAAAGAGTAAAGAGAAAATGGGGGAGCGGAAGAATAAGAGGATAAAAATGGGTAAAAAGTGTTAAAGAAGTGCAGGGCAGTCTGTTAGCTTGCTCATGTGAAAAGTCTTTGTTAACCATGAATGACCTCCTTCTCTTTTACAGCAGCTTTATGAAGTGGAACTTGGGCAGATCCCCTTTAATGCCTTTGAATACCGCACACGCACAGACACACTGACTGTACTTTAATTTTTTTTTTTTTTACAAAGGGGAACTTAAATCAGAAAGAAGAGAGACTAAGGCACGTCCACAGCTGTGATGCATTTAAAGACCTTTGGACTAGTTACTGTGAGAGAAAGGTTATTAAGAAGAATCTTTGAGAAGTGAAACCTCAGGTCATACGATTCACAGTTCAACCAAGATTTTGAGAAAAATATGAATAAAAAATGGCACGTAATTGTTGCACATGATGTCATTTCCGACATCAGCATACGCAGATAATGTTAGTTAAAATTGGCCAGTGTGCAGTTTTATGATAGTGAAAGTTTTACTTGAGATCATCTTCCATCCATCCATCCATCCATCCATTTTAAGGACCGCTTATCCTCACTAGATAAGATTATTTCCGTTTAAATCATTTCATCAATGGGAAAATTTGCTGTCATACCCCAACATTTAGGAGGTTGTCCAGTTTCCTTTATTGGAGTGTTTGACTTTACACAGGGCAAGTTAATGGAAATCATTTTAAAGAACATTCTCGGGTCACTTCTGTCAAATTTGAGACCCAGTCACCCAGTATCTCCACAAGGATTCTCTCAGTGTTATATCAAGCCATCCATTTTTCATAGGACTTCCTCTCTTTAGAGTTGCGGGTGAACTGCAGCCCATCCCAGCTCACTTTAGGCATGAGGACCCAGATGAAGAGACTTGGGTATCTGGTTAAGGATGCCCCCTGGACACCTCTCTTATGAGCTCTTCCTGGCATGTCCCACCGGAAAGAGGCCCTAGAGATGACCCAGAACACGCTGTAGAGACTGTGTTTCCTGGCTAACCCAGTTAACGACTCGGGACCTGGGTATACAGCAGTCTGGGCCTTCTCTGCTCTTGAGCTGCTGTTCCCGACAGCCTCCCGCGGATAAGGGGAAGACAATTCATGGGTGGATGGACTTCTTAAGGATCCTTACACAATGGGCTTAGAAGTGAATAACTAATTATTATCGCTAAAGGTCTTATACCAACATTTCTGTAGTGTTTCATCCGACTTAGTACAATAAGCAAGACGCTAAAATAAAAAGCATATCAAAGTGAGAGTCACAATTTTCCAGGAGTCTACTGCTGGAGAGGTCATAGACGTATGTGGACCTTGTTTGGGTGTGGCAAGGTTCATGCTGAGTTTAGCCCACTACAGAATATTGTGCCGTTTCCAAATTACGAGTTACCGCTTCTGCTGTGGTTCGAGAGAACTCCTAATATCCAAGTTCAAGGTAATTCCTTCCGTGGGTTTAATGAAGGTGTCAGAGGGAGGGAGTATTAATGGTGTGTGGCTCGGGGTAACGGTTGAACAGACACACACATATATGCACATGGAGCTTTTGGGAGGATTTAATGAGGCTGAGTATGGAGGATTTAGGGAGTGGCATTGATTCTACTGGGCAAAGTCAAATCAAAGAGCGCCCGCCTGTTCAAACATCCCCGCAGTCAGTCCGCCTTTGTCCCCGGGTACTACTTATTCTCATGGTGAATTTATGAGGTGTTGACTTTTTCGCAGAGCAAGCAGAGAGAAATAGAAGAAAATGTGTATTAGTCTGTGTCTGCCATTGATTTCTGGCTTATTCTGTTGTCCTGCTTGAATCGTCTGACCTTCTAAGGCTGTAAATATAAGGAAATATATTGGGTTGGACAGAGGAATGTTACAATGATTTGTTCCATTCTTTTAGAGTATTGTGTGTAATGCTGAGGTCGTCTTGACTTCATGGGAACTGTCCACATATTGCACCGCTGGATTACTCTGGCTTGACCAATTTTCTTACTCTGAAGTTCCGTGCTGGGAGTATGCGCTCTACTCACAACCGGCACCAACAACACCTCCCACCTCTGCCCCCACCCATCAGCTTTATCTCCACATGAAAGTGTCTGCAATCTCATTACCAAAACCTGGAGTTCCTTAGAACCTCCAGTCCCCAGGCCCGTTTTAAGCCAGGGGATGAACAAAGCCAACCAGGGGGAAGATGAATTAGAAGAAAAAAAAAATCTCATACAGTACAGTATTTGGATTTGAAATCAGTCCGAAGTTGAAAATACAGAGAGGATACACGAAGTCATGGAAGGCGAGGACAGGGAAGTGATAAGTAGGGTGTGACAGGCAAGATGACAGAAAGGAAGTGGGGTACGACTAAAAGTGGGGGATGGGTAGGCTTTCTAGTCTTATCGCTGCAATTTTTTTTTTACTAACCTCCATCGTGTCACACAAGCCTCTTTTGGCAGAGTCCCGCTTTGAAGTGATAATGGACCCTTTGGCTAATGCTCCTCTGCAGGTGCACTGGGCTTCCTCACCCTCTACAGATGAGAAGCCTTTCAAAGTCTGCAGAGGAAGCCAATCGCTCTTCTGTACGGCCCTGGCTTTGCTTCTTTTGCCCTCTCTGCCAACTCCATTTGCTAAATCCACACAGTATTTATTGGCTGCCTCTGTCACATGTCATCACCTTCACATCCATCCGCTGCCCACCGATTCATTTAGCCCTTTCCTTACTCCACTCGAGCTTAATCTGTTTAACTCACTGAAATGCAGTTCTAATTGGATTCAGGTTTTCTGTATTTTTTTTCATCCTCTTACTTCCAATGGTGTCGCCACAATCAATCAATCATTTTCTTTGCCATCTGTGACATCAAACTTGTGATTTCCTGATTCTATACAAAGGAAAGCCATGCACATAACATTTCACCACATACGTAGCTGAGATCACTGCCTCATCCTCGGATACCAGATGCCTTTTCCACTGTGTTGAAACTGAAAAATTTTGCAACATGATAGTCAGACCTGGAGCAACGTGCAAGTCTTGACAAAACTGATTTGCAGCACTAAAATGTGCTGTGAAATTTGCGGAGCTCAAAACTTTTCTTCCCAATATTTTACAAATACATTTTAAAAGTGCACCACTGGCCTACAAAGTAAAGAGGAGATGATTTGTTTGGCTCAATGTTTTCCTGCAGACCTTTTGCCCAGCTTTAGACTGCATTATCTAAAGCTGGCGTTTAAGTTCTCTCCAGACTAAAAGTACAGCAGAGCCTGTAGAGTCTGAACTGAAGTCTTAAGGATGGACGTGAGACCCACAGAAAGACAGCGAGAGAGATTATAGCCATTGGCAAGAGGATCAAGGGATGGGTCTTAAACCCCTAATTATGCACACATACAAATAAAAATCCTCAAATCTCACAACGCCCGGCTTTTTCCCAGGTGACTAAACCAATCTCTTTTAGCCATTCTCCTCGCAGCGTTTTTCTTTGTGTGATGACCTTCCAAAGAAAAAGTACATTAGAACCTCCACACACTGCAGCCCAACAAAATGCTCAAAGGCATCTTTTTAAATCTCTGAGGGGGCCACATGACACGGCTGGGGCAGCCATTTTCCTTGTATGGGTATGTTTGCCTGATATAATCGTGGGTGGTGATAATTCTTGCACTGGAGGACAACAGGCATCTTTCCGCCCGAGTGAGGAAAAGCTGTTTGTGTCGACCTGGAATACATCCAGCAATCCACCTGGGACCCAGACCCAGACCCAAACACTTCATAACTAAAGATTACACACAGACAGTCCAGTGCTCCAGTTAAAAACCTCACCGACAACGCCTCTCCACCATGATCTAGAGGAGATTGCGGTGATCGAAATCCCTTTTTTTTTTTTTTGACACAGCTGGAACAAAATGGAGGGATACTATATACTGAGATAGTAAATACAGATTGTAAATTACAATACACTCAATTAGGCTGTGTAACCAATGGCAAAGGCTTATTTAGAAAACGATATTACTATATTATTACTACATTACTATATTATAAACTATGCTGTTTATTGAGGGGATGCATCCGCATATTGCAAGAGGGTTCAGCAAAGCTCACAAGACCTCGGCATACCTGAATATATCCCAGCTCAGTGTGCTTTTGCCTTAGCTCTATGTGGCCTCTTATTCCAAAAGAACCAAACTCAGATTCAGATATTTTTTTAGTACAGTTTCAGTACTTTTGTGCACTCAAGCCACTAGTTTACTCTACAAAGAAATATGTCATGCAAGCAATATACTTTTGACTGTAAAGCATACTCATTGGAAATGGCTTTGAAAACATAATATACTGTACGTTAGTTATCAGAGGCGGTACTCAAGCCCACAAATCCTGATTGTGTAAAGCCTACTCATTAAACATTTAATTATTATGTGGTTTGAAAGCTTAGCTATGGGATGGATTAATGGGCGGGGGGAAACTTTCCACATGCGGGGAAATTTAAAAAAAAAAAAATTAAAATTAGTACTCACATCGCGAAAATTGGTGTTAAATTAAACGTTTGGTTGTACTCACACAACTACAGCAACTTCGCAACAAAATGGGCGTAACTTCTGGCCAGTTTGTGGCATTCCACAAGCCTGGCAATACCTAGGAGTGTGTATGTGTGTGCGCACGTTTTTCCCTTTGAGTGTCGGCTCCAATTTGGACCAAGTGTTTGTAACCAGTCTGAACTGTCAGCAGTAGGAGCAGAGAGGAGGACAAACAGGACCTCCTTGGGCAGTTTCACTGAACTGAGTGAAATTCCTGTGTATGTATACTCATGACGGATCTGGACCACACTGTGATGTCTTATTCATGTTGTATCAATTCATAATGACCAGGCCAGTTCCCGACGCAGGAAACACATGTGCAAAAGCACACGCTCGACTCACACATGTATGTTTTGACGGTGATTCTGGACTAATGCATGTCTGCGTGTGTGTTTGTAGATAACCAGTGTGGGCATATGCAGTATGTGCATGTGTAGAGCAGTGTGTAGCAAAATCTGGACCCACAAACAGCATTGATGTCCCTGTGCTTTGGTGTGAATATTTAATAATCCTCAATCTACCGCGTTAATCATTCATGAGGACGGACACAGAATCGTCAGTAAATAAAAACACCGCTGTTTCTTATTTTTTCCCTATGAATATCTAAACTACTCTCCCTCCAGTTTCTTCTTCTTTTTAATTTCTCCTCTCGTGCTCCCCTTGTGCTGAAGTGGTGAATATTTTAAATGGCATAGTGGTTTTTAAATTACCGCCTTTTTGCCTTCCGCGCTTCACATGGTTTAGTCTGTGTTTTTATCAACTGACAAGGACAGGGGCAGAAAGAGATGCAGGAGCGAAAAGTTCATAACTGACTTGGATGGTTCGGTCAAGAACAATATGTTGCTGCAAAAAAACTTTATATTGACAGTTCATTTACAATGGGTTTTATATATATATAAATACACACACACACAGTGGGTACAGAAAGTATTCAGACTGCCTTAAATTGTTTTACTTTTTTATATTACAGCCATTTGCTAAAATCATTTAAGTTCACTTTTTCTCGCATTAATGTACACACAGCACAGCATATTGACATAAAAAAAACAGATTTTTTTCCAGATTTATTAAAAAGGAAAAAAACACTATCACAGAGCCATAAGTATTCAGACTTCTTGACACACACACACACACACACACACACACACACACCACACACACACACACACACACAACACACACACACACACCACACACACACACGCCTAGAATCTGCAACCAATGCTACCTCGACTTAAAGTCTCCACTGAAGCAACCAGAACCTGAATCAGTCGATTGCAATTAATTTCAGCATTTGCAGTCTTTTTCGGAAACTGGCACCGCTGCTAAAACGAGAGGGTAAGTACGTTCCTATGCATTGAGAGTTTGATGCTGGACAGATGTGAGGCGGCGATTTTAATCAAGAGGGCACAGTGATGACCCAGAAAGCGATGGAAGGAGACAAGTTGCCATGGAGACGCCGAGAAAGTTGGGCCCCAAACAGTCTTCGGAGAGACACGGCACACCGAGGCAGGTCATTCATCAGCAGAGACAAAGAAAAGGAAACAACGAGACAAGTTTGTAGCATTGATGGTCTGGCCAGCTCACAGACAGGAATAGCAACAGGCGCTGCAATTGAATTCTTTTCATGTCGTCAGAAATAAAAAAGTTGAAGGTTGAAAGCCAATTTTCTGTCTTCAAGCCAACCTGCAGCTAACAGACCCACTGAATGGAAAAGCAAAACAGCATTAAGGTGACAGAGGGTTGATAGTGTTAACAATGGAGACTACTTTTTCTGGATATTCTTTGTTCCCTTGGCGATCAATAAACAGCAACACTCCTCCTATAGAACTAGGCAACAAATCGTTAACACTTATCTTAAACATCAGAAACAACATATTCCCTCACGGATGACGGCCATTAAATAGCCAATGGAAGTAACGAAAGTTTTTTAGTTTTTTGCTGTCTAATTAGTCTTATTTAGATGTCCTCTTTTCTTTCTTTTATGTTTGTGAGTATCTGTGTATCTATTTTTGCACGTCTATGTCATACTGCTAGTATGGCGGTATGTTTGGGTTCTGTGTATGTGAATATGCCCGTTGCCAAGCATTGCGCTACGAAAATGAAAGATGGAAAAAGGATCTTAAGGATGATTAAGACATGCCCTCCTCTCCAGTTCTTTGCCAAGATTTCCTCATCCCACCTTTTGTGCAAAACCACACCCCCGCCTTCTATACCTCCAGGGGAGAAATACAAGGTGAAACCAGCTCACCTTCCTATCCTTCACCCCACCATGTAACCCTCCGCTTCCGACAAGGTTGTGTTATGGCAACAACAAGCAACAACCTTCACCTCCACTCCCCCCACCCCTCCACCCATCAGAATGCATCCTGACCTTAAACCAGATGCTGCGTCCTCGGGGCATCTCTTCAGCTAACTGATAACTCCAGTATACGCCAAATCCTCTCACCTTTCCCCCATCGTCCCACGGTCCTCACTTCCTCCTGCTCTCCCACAGCGAAGAAACGCTAATTACAGACACAGATGAGCAGATTACAGCCGTGTAGCGTCGTGGAAGTGGGGCGAGACAGAGGGGGGTGGGCGCAACATGTTAACATTGATGAATGTAACTATTTTAACAGCTGTTGTTCACTGATGTACATTGTCACATCTGTCGCCCGTTTGTGGCCATTCCCTCTTCATTTTGTCACTGAAATCCATCAGCCATCCATCACTGAGGGCTTGTAACTGCCTCTTAACTATATCTAATCCTCTCTAATCAATTCCAATTATCTTGCTCTGTGCCACATACATCAGTGTCTCCTATCGCTAAGGTCTGAGAAGAGAGGGCAAGGGTGCAAAGAAAGGACACGGACACAATCCACATGCACAATAGGGAGGAAAAGAACTTGGAACACACATTTTAATTGATTAAATAATCATTCAGCGGTTGAAGAAGATCTTGCATCTTATTGGGTTAGAGCCCTTTTCAGGTGGATGATTATACCACATTGCTTTGCTTTCGCCGTAGTTGTTGGTTGGGTGAGTTTGACTTCAACTCTATCAAATAACAACAGTCCATCTTGGCTTTTTTTATTGTTTGTTCACATGAGGTTGAAACATGAGAAAAATATGAGCAAACGTCAGCTGCATCAAAGTCTGCAGTAAAAAAAAACCTCATAATGACCAATATCGCATTCTGTACAAATTTCAGTTCAACATTCACATCTGTTTGTGTTATTTTATTTTTTTATTTAAGCATCATTCTGAAATATTAACAACTTGAACTACATCCATCCATTTTCTGAGAGTCTTCAATTATTGTGGTACGTTGGCGGAAACCGGAATGCCCACGCAGGCACGGGGCTGGGATTTGAACTCCGGTCCTCAGAACTGTGAGGCAGACGCGCTAAACTGTCGGCAACCTTGCCGCCGGCATTATATTGCAAATGGGACTAAATTGCTCTCTCATTCGGAAATATTAACTACTTGAACAGCATTATATTACAAATGGGAATAAATTGCTCTCTCAACTGGAACACTGCTGACTCTTCGTCTTTCTTTGAGGTGAAAATTCAAAACATCCTGCACTGGTTATTCACATGGTCACACATACAGTATTTCAATGGCTATCATGCCACATAAAAACTTGAAAATGTAACCAACGTTATTTTATTGTTTTAAAAATGATCATCACTGACCTATTTGAGTATGTGATTGAGTCATTATTATATTGCCCGTCTTTTGCAATAAGTAAATGTTGCATATTACACTATTAATCCTATCCACAGACCAGATCAACATTAATTCAACTCAATTTATTGGTTATTGTTTACATTTTTCTTCCAAAGCCCCACTGAAACACAAGATTGAGATCAATCGACGTAATTTAGACAAAGCGCAATTGCGTAAAAGGTCCAGGAAGCCATTTTGCATTCACATGAAGAGAACCATCTGGGTGGTTGCACCACCTTTTATGATAATCTCCCTTGTTAAGGATTATAAAGGTAGACCCTAATGAGGCGCTGTGAGCACTTTGTGCAAGTGCAAAGGTACACATTTGACTTACATTATCATACCCTGGTTGTTTCTAACAAAAGCAAAAGGTACAATTGAAATAGGAGGAAAAGGCTTCCCCTGAGATTGGGAAACCTTTTAAATCCATTAAAAACTCCTGGCAGGAGTGAGAGGAGCCGTAACCTAACCGCATCAGACTGGAACCAGAACCGACAGTGTGGCCCAGACACATCAGGAGTTAAGAAACACATTAAGAAAAGGCTTTGTCTTTTCCTGCTGTTCTTTAAATTCCGCACAAATCAATCTGTCAATCCACCGCAAGCACCTTAATGGTTACTTTATTTTCAATTTGGTGGGACTGGACTGTTCATTTGTTTTAACTGCTAAAGAATATACAACATGCCTGAAAACCGTCATACCCTATTATGGCTGTCTTTAATTCATCTAAGGATCAAGAACCTATGAGTGTAGGCACATTGTGAATCGATTTAGCCAAAGTGACCAAGGTCTCATTGTGCGGGATGTGCCGGCACAGAGTTTAGAATAATGAGTGTGAAGTCAGATTGAATGAAGCAGGGGAGCTGTGTTAGCACAATTTGCTGGCTGCTGGCAGAGTCGCTTGCCCCAGATGGACTAATCACGCTTGTTCAAGGCCGTGTGGCAATCTGGAAGGCCTCGGCCTGGTCTGTCTCTATTCTAGCTAGACAGAAAAGCCAGCAAGCACTCCAAAAGCAGACATTTTCTGTCCCTCAACGATGACACTTTGCCCTAAAACCTAATGGGGAAGACTTGGTCTTAATGACAGGTGATGTGTGAATATGGTTATTATGCAGCAACAGATTCATGATGGTATGACGAGCAGACGGGGGTCTGAGGTGAGGATCGCGAGCTAGTAGAAAGCACTGCATGAATAGATGGCAGGCAAATTCTTTTTCCATGTCCCGCAGTTTCATTGTTCCCAGATGCTACAGGTAACTGGAATAATGAGAGCTGGAACGATCAGCTCGCAACAGGGACACTGATTATCCCAAAGATAAAACTCTACCAAAAAGAGAACTCTATAACCTTGTTAACGATGAGGACAAAAGTTTTGCATTACTGTGGGATGTTTCCACGGTGTGGCCCACGTGTGCGTACACATCAGTGGATGGAGATGCAGTCCACAGACTGAAAGATCTCAATAGGTATGATTTAAACTGGAAGACAGCCCAAAATATATTGGGCCACACATAACTTCCCTGTCAGCTGGGCACTCTCTATAGTAGGCACTGCCGATGATTAGGAATGCAGGCCCAGGAGTCCAAAAGCCAGAGAAGAACACTGGGGATCATTGAAGCCTCAACTGGCCTTTCAGTAAGTTAAATTTATGTCTGACTGCTGTTTAATTGTGCACGGTAAACCAAAAGCCAGCTTTGGGAAATGAAACCTTGCTGAGCTGTGTTACGACACACGAGAGCAAGAGCAGTGTTGAGAGATGACATGCGAACAGGAGGTGAGGGAGCGTGAAAAAAAAAAAAAAAAAAAGATGTCATTACTTACAATCGAGACAGGCCGGGGTTCTTCTGAAAGAGCAACTCGGGAAGCTGCTGCAGTTGATTACGGTTCAGGCGCCTACGGGAGAGAGTATACGATCAACCAGTGAATGTCTGTGTGTGTGTGTGTGTGTCCTTGTGTGTTGAAGCCGTGAATAATTTCTGCAACATGCATTCGAATCAGCGTAGCCACGGGCTATTGTGTTACAGCCGCTCTCTGAATGTCACATAAATATCCGCTTGAAAGTTCAGGAGGAATTAACGTGCTAAGTCAGAGTCAGCGCAGTGAATTATCTGCATGGTGGCATTACAAAACAGCGCCGGGGTAGGATTTCATCCTTTGCTCTCTTTCCGAGAGTTACAATGATCCAAGATGTCTGTTTGGTAACAAGTGAATTACATCAATTACATGATGTGCACATGTGGGGATTTGATCTGAGTTATATCAATACACAGTTTCTTGACTGGAACAATGCTTGGCAAACACGTCACGTCCAAGACTGGCAGGCTTTATGCAAATACACCATTTAAGTCAATGAGGAACAGGCTGTTGCTAATTTGCTGGAAACCACAGCTCTCTCCCTCCACTGAATAGTGGGGGCCTGTGGGAGTGAATGCAGTGGCTGTGACAGATAGAGAGGCTGCAAATCTGGGAGACAGGCTTCTGCCATGCGCACACACTTTGTCATGGATCTTGGGACCGGTGCCACTCACTACTGAGAACGACTGAGGTGGAGCGTC